>NC_058403.1:188738683-188832190 GCF_002201575.2 Neomonachus schauinslandi | reverse complement strand
CCCCCCCCCCCCCCCCCCCCATTGGCTTAAACAGTGTCCTTTATAGCTCAAAAAAATTCCAGGATCCTCTCAAGGATTCTTTATTGTAGTTAGTTGTTGTGCCAATTTAGATTTTTTAAGCACTTGTCAGCCTTTATTCCCTCCTGACCTTTACTCTCATTCTGGGTCCTTCTGTCTCCCACTTTGCTTCTCTGCCTCTTCTCTTGAGACAGAGTTTCAGTATTTACTCTCTTCAGCCCTGCAGGTGTCGGCCAGTGTTAAAAAGCAGGATGGATCTTGACGTGGTTAACATGTTTGTGATCGCGGGCGGCACGTTGGCCATCCCAATCCTGGCATTTGTAGCTTCGTTTCTCCTGTGGCCTTCAGCGCTGATAAAAATCTATTACTGGTAAGTTAATTTTATACTTGAAGTATTCAGGAGCGTCATAACAGCAGTGTCATCTTCTCTGCTTGTCCTTTTGATGGCGGTTTTTCAACATTTTATCGTGAAATATTTCAAACATACAGAAAAGTTGGAAGACATTCTGTCTTGAGTCTGGGGAGTGTTCTTGAAGAATTGGTGGTCGCTCCTCACTGGGTAAATTTCTTTCTGGTTTCTGATCGCTTCTTTGCCGGGGAGGCCACCCTCACTCCCAGAGTCACTGATTCTGTCTTCAGGCAAGGATTGTGCATGGTTACGGGAGCTCCTTTGGTATTTTCTTGGTTGTTGAATTCTGACCCAGTGATGTCCTGACAGGGGCAGTGATGTGCACTGAAAAATGAACTGGAAAGACCAGGGCCAAGGAGATGGCATGGGTAGGACAGAATGGGTTTTAGATTTGTTCTAAACGTGTTCATTAGTAAAGTGACGGAAAGAAAAAGAAGTTTCCAAAATTGTTATTCTTGTACCATCTTTATGAGTCTTGCTATATCTGTAGAACAGCTCTACTTTCCTTTTTGTATTTTCTTTAGAGTAAGTCACTCTTTTTACCTTAAATCGATTTAAGAGTGATAATAAATATTACTACCTTAAGCAGAAAATCTGTTTGCCGTACTTGCCATAAATAGTAAATTAATATTAAAAAGTAAAAATGAGCACAATGTCATTCAGCGGTGTTCTTAAATTCTAGCTTACCAAAGACTCTGTGTCTCCTTTCTCTTTGTTACAAAGTCCAGAGAGGTGTGAAAGATGTAGCAGCCCCGAACAGAAATCACCCCTCATGCCCCATGGTGTGTGTCCCCTGGGGAAGGCAATCCCAAAATAGCCCTGGTTTCTCTCTGTGCCCCAGGGAGAAGGGAAGCATGTTGAGATTTAACTGGGACTCTGGCAGTTAGAACCACCTTCTATGCACGGAGGAAAGAACGCAGAGAGGTTGTGTTCAGCTTGTGCCCTTTATCTGCTCTCCTTTCTGGCTCCCTTTTGTTTCATTAGAGTGTGGAATTTTCCGCCTGCCAGCCAGGCTCTGATCCTTGAAAAGAAGCTAATTGAACAGAAGGGAGCTTTTCATCCTCACTCTCCCGCTCCCTCTTGGAGGGGGGTGGCAGTGGTGACCCTTTAAGAGGGTCACCCAGGACCCACCTCTGCGTCGACCACCTGAGATTCTGGCTGCGTCCATGTGATTCCCCTGCAGCGCTGGCAGCCAGAGAGCTTGGGGGCCCAGGCCCCCCTGTGGCCCCTGCCATGGAGAGCCCAGAGTCGTGGGCCCCTCGTGGCTCGGCAGAGGCACCATGGCTCTCCACACACGAATGCCATCTTTCTTAACTCCAGTCAAGGCAGAGAATGCAGTTCGGTGATGGAGCCCATCACCATGGATATGGCTGCAGACAGAGGTGTGATTATATCAAGGCCGATTCCACCCACCACATGCGGAAACCGGCCTCCAGGCTGCGTAATCCCTTCCACCCCCAGCCTACTTGGGCTGTCAAGGAGAAGGCTATCAGGGTCCAGAGTGTCAGAATAATTTTGACATTTGAGCTTTGAAAAGAAAAATAACCTCAAAGCAAATAATTCACCTTTTTATTGAGTTAAAATTCACATAACATAAAATTCACCGTTTTAAAGTGCATAATTCAGTAGTTTTAGTACATCCATGGTGTTGGAGCGCCTTGCTGGCTCAGTCAGAAGAACATGTGACTCTTGATCTCGGGATCGTGAGTTTGAGCCCCAAGTTGGGTGTAGAGATTACTAAAAATGAAAACAATGAATCGTGGATCACTACATCAAAAACTAATGATGTATTGTATGGTGACTAACGTAACATAATAAAATAAAATTAAAAAAAAAGATTACTAAAAAAAAAGTAAAAATAAAAACTTAAAAAAAAACCATACAGGGCGCCTGGGTGGCTCAGTCGTTAAGCGTCTGCCTTCGGCTCAGGTCATGATCCCAGGGTCCTGGGATCGAGCCCCGCATCGGGCTCCCTGCTCTGTGGAAAGCCTGCTTCTCCCTCTCCCACTCCCCCTGCTTGTGCTCTCTCTCTCGCTGTGTCTCTCTCTGTCAAATAAATAAATAAAATCTTTGAAAACAAAAACAAAAACAAAAAACCATACATACGTGTGTACACACACACACACACACACAGTGTTGTGCAACCATTACCACTATCTAATTCCAAAACATTTCCATCTTCCCAAAAGGAGCCCCCGCACCTGTTTGCAGTCACTCACAGTTTCCCTGTCCCTTCATCCCCTGGCAGCTTTAACTACATCTTCTGTCTCTTTGGATTTGCCTATTTTGGCCATTTCATATAAATGAGATCATACAATTTTTGGCATTTAATGTGTGATTTCTTTGACTTAGCATGTTTTCAAGGTGCATCTGCTGTAGCGTGTCAGTATTTCATTATTATGGCTGAATTCTAGTCCATTGTGTGGTCATACAACATACTATGTATTTATTTATTTTTTAAAGATTTTATTTATTTATTTCACAGAGAGAGAGAGACAGCGAGAGAGAGGACACAAGCAAGGGGAGTGGGAGAGGGAGAAGCAGGCTTCCCCCTGAGCAGGGAGCCCGATGCGGGGCTCGATCCCAGGACCCTGGGATCATGACCTGAGCCGAAGGCAGACGCTTAATGACTGAGCCACCCAGGCGCCCCCATACTATGTATTTAAAAGGACATTTGTATTGTTTCCACTTTTTGCCTATTGTGAATAATGCCACATAGCAAATAATTCACTTTTATTAACAAATAATACCACTAAAATCCTGTGAGTTCCCACAGAGCAGAGCATTCAGTCCCTTATTTAAATGACAGTATAAGGACACCTGGGTGGCTCAGTGGATTAAGCATCTGCCTTCGGCTCAAGTCATGATCTCAAGATCCTGGGATCCAGCCCCACGTCGGGCTCCCTGCTCAACGGGGAGTCTGCTTCTCCCGCTTACTCTCCCTCTGTGCACTCTCGCTCAGTCTCCCTCTTATTCTTTATAAATAAATAAAATCTTAAAAACATAAATGACAGTATAGATGCATGTGATCTTAAAGCCTGGCCATGCCTGTCACTCTGCTCAGAGCTGTAGCCAGAGGACAAACACAGTGTTCTTGATTTCATGAACTCAGGCACACAAGCCAAGAAGAAACCCAGCTGGTTGGAGAGAATGTAAATCCTAGAAAACCTTTTGGTTCATGCCAGGTCGAATTGAGGCATGAGGGGTTGTGATTATGGTACTAGAACCCATGATGCCATTGCGGAGGGCTGTCGGAAATCCTGTGATTTCCTCCTCCTCCCGCCCCCTTTGAAAGGCACAGCCTCTTTCCTTCATGTCCCTCACTGCAAGTGACATTTACCCAGTGAGGGTCCTGGGATGAGTCACGTCCCTTAACCACAGCTACTCCTCCAAACACCTTTATTTGCTCAACTACCCATAATGATCACCATTGGGTTCACTCTGCCGAGCTAGGTGGGGCAGGTTAATTTTCAGGGTTGCTGTGTGAACACCAATAGACAGTAGAGCTAGCTGGGCTGGGCATTGCGAACACCCCAAGCTGCTCGCCGCATGCCCAGAAGGGTGTGCTGTAATCATCACAGCAGGCTCTCTCCTGGACATCTCTCTGGGATCTTCTGAGCCTGTTCTGAGGGAAGAGGAACAGGTGTCCCCAGTAGACCAAGGCTCAGTGTCCCTGGAGCATGGCCAGCCTCTCTCCGCAGCAATGTGGACCATGGTTGCCAACCACAGTTGGAGGTGCTGGGGCCGTTGTGGGTGACATCAAAGGCAGCTCACAGGATGAAAGAGACTGGGATTTTAAAAAGATTTTTATTTTCTCTGAAGAAACTCAGTTGTGACCTAAAGGTAAGAAATCATAAATATAAGAGAAAAAGATGGACAAGAATTGAAAAAGAAAACTAGCATTGTTTGCAGATGATTGTGTTCATAGAAAGTCCAAAGGAATCTATAGATAATTTTTTGGAATTAATAAGTGACTTAGGCAAGATTGCTAAATACAAGATAAGTAAACAAAAATCACTTATAGTCTTATATGACAGCGACAAAAAATAGAAAACGAAAAAAAATTTAATGATACTATTTACTGCTGTATCAACAAATACAGAATACCTAAGAATAAATCTAAAGAACAGTATGGAAGTCCTCTGGACAGAAAACTATGAAGTATTAGAGAAATTTTGAAAGACCTAAAGTAGTGGAGTTACAGACAATATTGTGAGTTGGAAGACTTTCTTATCACTGCGATGTTAGATTTCCCTAAAATGATACATAGTTCAATGTACACTCATTTAAAATCCCAGCAGGTTTTTTTTTTTAAAGATTTTATTCATTTATTTGAGAGAGAGAGAGAACGTGCACAAGTGGGGGGGATGGGCAGAGGGAAAGAGAGAAGCAGGCTCCCCATTGAGCAGGGAGCCCCATGCGGGGCTTGATCCCAGGACCCCGGGATCATGAACTGAGCCAAAGGCAGATGCTTAACCCACTGAGCCACCCAGGCGCCCCTCCCAGCCAGTTTTTTTTAATGGAATTTAATAAACTGGTTTTTAAATTTATAAAGAAAAGCCTGACAGTCTTGAAGAGGAACAATGCGAGATTTTTTACATGACCAGCTGTCAAACCTAATTACAAAGCAACAGTAAATCAAGGCAGTATAAAATTGGCACAAAGAAGGGCAAACCAATGGGACAGGAGAGCCCAGGAACAGATGTACATAGATACAGTCCCTTGAATTATGACAACGGTAGCACTGCTTTGCAGCGGGGGAAGGGGGCTGTGTCAGCTAGATATCCATGTGGGAAAAAGTTCACCATGACCTGTTTGGTAGTCAGAATTACTGAAACACCCCCACAAAGATCTACTTCTCTAATCCCGATAACCTGTGAATATGACAACAAATCACTCCCACAGTCGTTATATTGTATACAGTTGACCTAAAGACAGGATTATCCCAGGAAGCCTGATCTAGTCATATTAGCTCTTAAAAGTGGAGGGGTTTGAAGGACGAGAAAGACTCAGTGCTGTGGCTAGTTTGAAGTCAGAGAGGACCCCATGAGAGGGAATGCTAGTGGGCTCTAGGAGCAGATGTCCCTGGCCTGACAACCAGCAAGACAGCAGGGATTTCAGTCCTAGACCTTAAGGACTTGAATTCTGCTAATAACCTAAAAAGCTTAGAAGTTGATTCGTTCCCGGAGCTTCCAGATCAGAGCCGGCGGGTGCCTTGATTTCAGCTTTGTGATACCTTCAGAAGAGAACTCGGCTAAGCTCACTCCTGACCTACAGAACCTTGAGTTAATAAATGAGTGTTGTTTGAAGCTGCTAAGCTTGGTAATTTGTAACGCAGCCATAAAAAAGAATACGGCCTCATCTACAACCTTGTACCATGCACAAAAATCAAATCCAGGTGGATTATAGATCTAAATGAAACAATAAAGCTTTTGTAAGAAAACATAGAAAATCCTCACAACAGAGGTTATCCAAATGGTCAGTAAACATATGTAATGGCACTCAACTTCATTGCCCATACAGGACATTTAATAAATGAAAACCACAATGAGAGGCTATTTCCCACCCACCAAGATGGCTTACGTGAAACAGGCCAACAATTCCAAGTATGGGCAAGGATGTTGTATTCATATCCTAGAGCTGCTGTGATAAATGACCACAATGTGGGTGACTTAAAACAACAGATATTTATTCTCTCATAGTTCTGGAGGTTGGAAATACCAAATCAAGGTTTTGGCAAGGTCGGTTCCTTCTGGCGGCTCTGAGGGACAATCTGTTCAGTGGCTCTTCCCTAGCTTCCGGTGACTGTGAACTATCCTGGGCATTCTTTGAGTTGTAGGTATGTCCTTCATATGTAGATGTGTCACTTCACTGTCTGCCGCTATATGTCACACAGTGGTGTTCCTTTGGTGTGTTTCTGGGTCCACATTTCCCCTTTTTTATAACGGCACTGGCCATATTGGATTTGGGGCCAACCCTAATCCAGTATGACCTCAGCTCAACTCGATTATATCTGGAAAGACGCTGTTTTGTTTTGTTTTGTTTTTTGGACACTGTTTCCAAATAAGGTCGTATCCCCAGGTTCCAGATAGACATGAATTTGGGGGAAATACTATTCAACCCAGTATGGATGTGGAGCAACTAGACTCCGGCATATTGTTGATGAAAGTGTAAATTGGTTTGGAAAACTTTTTATCAATATGACCCCCTCATTTCACGGAATAGAAGTATGTCTGTATGTGTATATACATATATACGTATATACACACACACATATATATATGGAAAGAGAGAGATCAAAAGACGTATAAAAGAATGTTCCGGGGCGCCTGGGTGGCTCAGTCATTAAGCGTCTGCCTTCTGCTCAGGTCATGATCCCAGAGTCCTGGGATTGAGCCCCACATGGGGCTCCCTGCTCATGGGGAGCCTACTTCTCCCTCTCCCCCTCATGCTTGCGTGCTCTTTCTCTCTCTCAAATAAATAAATATTTGAAAAAAAATTACAATTTGGGGGTGCCCGGCTGGCTGAGTCAGTGAAGCGTGCAACTCTTAAACTCAATCTCATGAGTTCAAGCCCCACACTGGGGGTAAAGTTTACTTAAATAATAATCATCATAATAAAATATTACAATTTGAACATCTTTTCAACTATACTTACAGAAGAGATATTCAAGAGTTCTTTATCAACTAATGAATTATTGAACATTATATCAAAAATTAATGATGGGGCGCCTGGGTGGCTCAGTCGTTAAGCATCTGCCTTCGGCTCAGGTCATGATCCCAGGGTCCTGGGATCGAGTCCTGCCTGGGATCGAGTCCTGCATCGGGCTCCCTGCTCCGCGGGAAGCCTGCTTCTCCCTCTCCCACTCCCCCTGCTTATGTTCCCTCTCTCGCTGTGTCTCTCTCTGTCAAATAAATAAATAAAATCTTAAAAAAAAAAAAAAGCTATATTTAAAAAAAAAAAGGATGTTCCATAGCAGCTTCGTTTATTGTACCTCTGAACTGGAAACACCAGTGTCTATTAATACCATAATAGATAAATAAAGGTATAGTTGTGCCACTATTCATATGGTATTCAATGGAAAGGAAAGAACTTGTGCTATATTGTACAACACAAACATAATATTGAGTGAAGGAAGTCAGATACACACAAATACTTATCGTATGATAAAGTTCTGAAACAGCAGAACTGTCCTGGAGACGTAAAGGGAGGCAGGGGTTACCTTTGGGGGGTAGTGATGGGGAAAGACACAAGATAGGCAACTGGGATGCTGGTCATTTTCTAGATCCTAATCTGTGTGGCAGATGCCGGATTCATTCGTTTTGTACAAATTCATCAGGCTGTACACTTAAAATTCATGCCCTTTTTTAAAAAAAGCTACCATATGATCCAGCAATTTCACTCCTAGGTGAGCTGAGAACACCAAGAGAACTGAAAACGTATGTCCACAGAAAAAGTTGTACATGAATGTTCATAGTGGCATTATTCCTAAGAGCTAAAAAGGAAAAACAACCCAAATGTCCATGAACTGATGACTGGATAAACAAGTGTGCGTATCCATATGATGGAATATGATTTAGCCTTAAAAAAGAAGGGAGTACTAATACATCCTATAACATAGACTAACTTGAAAAGCATTATGCTAAGTGAAATAAGCCAGACACAAAAAGCCACATACCAAATGTGACCCCATTTATATGAGATATCCAGAATAAGCAAATCCATAAAGTAAACACAAAGAGACGTGAAGGAAATTAGTGGTTGCCAGGATCTATAGGGAGAGGGTGATGGAGAGTGAGTGCTAATCAGTGTGGATTTCTTTTTTTTTTTTTTAAGATTTTATTTATTTATTTGACAGAGAGAGAACACAAGCAGGGGGAGCAGCAGAGGGAGAGGGAGAAGCAGGCTCTCCACCAAGCGGGGAGCCCGATGCGGGGCTTGATCCCAGGACCCTGGGATCATGACCTGAGCCGAAGGCAGACGCTTAACAACTGAGCCACCCAGGCGCCCCCCCCTTTTTTTTTTAAATTGTGGTAAAATATATCTAACATAAAATTTACCATTTTAACCATTTTAAAGTATACAGTTCAGTCTTGTTTCTTTTTGATGAAAATGTTCCAGATAGATAGTGGATGGTTGCACTACTTTGTGAATATACTTAAAAAAAAAAAAATCCTCAATCGTATTTAAAAGGGTGACTTTTATGGTATGTCAATGATATCTCAATAAAAAGAAAGCTGTACTCAACAGCCTAGTCATTAGGGAAATGCAAATCAAAACCACAGGGAGATACTACACAAATTAGGGTGGCTATTATTACGTATTTTTTTAGGGTTCCTATTTAAAAAAAAAACAAACCAGAAAATACCACATGTTGGTGAGGACATAGAGAAACCCTTGTGCATCGCTGGTAGAAACGTAAAATAGTACAACTGCTGTGGACAAATTTAGTGGTTCCTCAAAACAAAAGTTACGCTTAGAATTACCTTAGGATCCAACGACCCTACTTCTGCGTACATACCCCAAAGACTTGAAAGCAGCAACTCAAACCGGCATTTATATACTGATGTTCGTAGCAGCATTACTTACAATAGCCAAAAAGGTGAAACTTCCCAAATATTCATTAATAGATGAATGAAAGGTCACCTGGGTGGCTGTGTTGGTTAAGCAACTGCCTTCAGCTCAGGTCATGAACCCAGGGCCCTGCTTCTCCCTCTCCCTCTGCTGCTCCCCCTGCTTGTGCTCTCCTGCTCTCTCTGTGTCAAATAAATAAATAAAATCTTAAAAAAAAAAAAGATGAATGGTAAACAAAATGTGGCACCTATATACAATGGAATGGTATTCAGTTTTGTTTTTTTTTTTAAGATTTTATTTATTTATTTGACAGAGAGAGAGACAGTGAGAAAGGGAACACAAGCAGTGGGAGTGGGAGAGGGAGAAGCAGGCTTCCCGCGGAGCAGGGAGCCCGATGCGGGGCTCGATCCCAGGACCCTGGGATCATGACCTGAGCCGGAGGCAGACGGTTAAGGACTGAGGCACCCAGGCACCCAGAATTTCATTCCTTTTAAAAACTGAATACCAGGGGCACCTGGGTGGCTCAGTCATTAAGCGTCTACCTTCGGCTCAGGTCACGATCCCAGGGTCTTGGGATCGAGCCCCGCATCGGGCTCCCTGCTCCACGGGAAGCCTGCTTCTCCCTCTCCCACTCCCCCTGCTTGTGTTCCCTTTCTCACTTCTCTCTCTCTGTCAAATAAATAAATAAAATCTTAAATAAATAAATAAAAAATAAAAGGAATGAAATTCTGACACCTGCTATAACATGGATGAACCTTGACATCATTATGGAATGTGGAATAAGCCAGACACAAAAGAACAATGTTGTATGAATCTGTTTATATGAGGTTCCTATGATAGGCAGACTCATAGAGATAGAAAGTAGAATGGAGGTTCTCAGGGGCTGAAGGGAGGAGGGGAATGGGGGGTTATTATTTAAGGGTGATAGAATTTCTGTTTGGGATGATGAAAAAGTTCTAGAAATGGATGGTAGTGATGGTTGATGTACAACATTGTGAATGTACTTAATGCCACTGAATTGTGTGGTTAAAATGGTGAATCTTCTGATGCATATTTTACCACAGTAAAAAAAAAGAAAGAAAGAAAGAAAAAGAAGTGTTAAAGTACTTTTCCACCAGAGGTTCTTGTAACCTAGTAACGCTGAGACTTAATAGGATGAAGGGTCTGGACCCTGGAGGAGTGTAAATGTATGCAGTGGAGTATCCATCACTCAGCCATAAAAAAGAAAGCTCTTACCATGTGTGACAACATGGATGTACCTAGAGGGTATTATGCTGAGTGATATTTCAGTCAGAGAAATACCGTGTAACTTCACTTATGTGAGGAGTCTAAAAAACAAGACAAAGGAACAAACAAAAAACAGAAAGAGAATCATAAATGCAGAAAACAAACTTGGTGGTTGCCAAAGGGGAAGTGGGTGGGGGGATGTACAACATTCTAGTTATACAATAAATGAGTCGTGGAGATGAAAAGTACAGCAGAGGGAATATAGTCAAGAGTCTGTAAAAACAGCATGCTGTTACCTGGTGATGTGTCCTGGCAGATGGCAGCTACACTTAACGTGGGGAGCACTGACTCATGTATAGAATCGTCCAAGCGCTGTATTGCATACCCGAAACTCATAAAACATTGTATGTCAACTATACTTTAATTTTTAAAAGAGATCACATAGTCATTAAATGAATGACCTGGGATATGAATCAATGCATGAGCTCGTGTTAGTAGTGCTATGATGTAGAATTTTGAAATATGCTTGTTTTGTCATAAGAACTTTTAAGCTAGCCGGTGTTGTTTTTACTGTTTTGAATAGGGAATGCATTTCATTGAAAAAGGAAAGCAGTAAAAGTCTCCCTCCTCCCCTGTTCCCTTTCCACCTGCTTCTCACTAGAATCCCCGCCTCCGCTCCACATAGTCCCCTTAATAGTGTCTGGTATATGCTCTCATGTTTTTTGTTTGCAGATGCAAGTAAATATAAATAAATAGCCTCATTCCCTTCTCCCTTTATTTACACCAAGGGTTAACACTGGTCCGTTTAGGCAATTTGCCTTTTGCAGGACTTGGCTACCTCTCTGGTGCAAAGTGTACTCCAAAGTGAGTCTCTGATTGAATTAATTGTCTTTTTAAAAAAAAAAAAAGATTTTATTTATTTTTGACAGAGAGAGACACAGTGAGAGAGGGAACACAAGCAGGGGGAGTGGGAGAGGGAGAAGCAGGCTTCCCGCGGAGCAGGGAGCCCGATGCGGGGCTCAATCCCAGGACCCTGAGATCATGACCCGAGACGAAGGCAGACGCTTAACGACTGAGCCACCCAGGCGCCCCTGAATTAATTATCTTTCGTCTTAGAGAGATTCTTCATGCAGAGAGTTCAATTTGTTTGATGGTAATTCCATATTGAAATCGAATCCGGGCCAAACTCCAGCACTGCCAAGTCTTACGTAACCGACAGAAGCTGAACTTTCAACCAGCTGCCGTATGTTGTGAGGAATAAAGCCAGAGGACTGATGCAGATAGTTCCTAAGAGTCAAGTTCTCAGGTGCCTGGTGGCTCAGTCGGTTAAGCATCTGCCTTTGGCTCAGGTCGTGATCCCAGGGTCCTGAGAAGCCCTGCTCAGTGGGGAGCCTGCTTCTCCCTCTCCCTCTGCCCCTCCCCACCCCCGACTCGTGCTCTCTCTCACTATCTCCCTCTCTCTTTCAGATCAATAAATAAAGTTTTAAAGTCAAGTTCTCACTCTCAAAATCTCTAGGGGAAAGAAACCAGCATATATGAATATATATATAATTAATATATATATATTTTTAAAGATTTTATTTATTTATTTGACAGAGAGAGACACAGCGAGAGCAGGAACACAAGCAGGGGGAGTGGGAGAGGGAGAAGCAGGCTTCCCGCCGAGCAGGGAGCCTGATGCGGGGCTCGATCCCAGGACCCTGGGATCATGACCTGAGCCGAAGGCAGACGCTTAACGACTGAGCCACCCAGGCGCCCTAATTAATATATATTTTTAAATACGTATATATGCATATGTGTTTGGGAGGTGGCATATGGCCCTTATTGAGCTCATCAACCAGAGTGGAAATAATGTCTGTATAAAAACAAATGTTTGTTACTATGACTTCTACATCACAATTAAAATCCAGTCCACTCAATCAAAATCCACTAGTTCAAAATCAATAGCTTCTTTGAAGCCACAGTAGCTCTTAAAAAATGTTAAGACTCAAAAGCAGAAATTTGGTTGGCTGGAAAGCGAATTAAACGTGCTCAAATAGAATTACAGAAGGACAAAATTGTGTTTTTCACAGAGATAAGAGTCCCCTGGACTCACCAACGCTGGACAGCTGTCTCCGAGGGTTTCGTCCTGAGATCGTCAGGAATCCAGGCACCCTTTAGACAGTCATGTGTTGTCCTTTCTCCCCAGTCAGAGATTTGTGGATGTGTGGAGTGACACCACCACCAGCAATTGTAACCTTGATGAGAGAGGCTGGTTCTTCCTCTCCACAGAGAGCAGGTTGCTTTACCTTAAGTCTTGGGATGCATTTCCTGCCTGTCAGAGTCCCTCTGCAGTGAGGTACTTACTTTGGCGCTACACGAATAGCATTCGTGGCTCTTGGTCCTAGATTTCAGGTGTCCGTGAATATGGCCCGCCAGGAGATGCAAGCCGGCTCTCTGCAAGGGGAAACTGCCTTCATCTTGGCCTTTCTGGAGTTCTTCCCATCCTTACCGCCAGCCACTTTGAATTCAGCGGCAGCTCAGGCAAGCGAGGTAGAGAAAGGCCAGTCAGACAGCTGGAGAGATCCCACCACCTACTCCTTCATCACACCACCATTCAAACTGCTAAAAATAGAGATACAAATATATAGATCAACAAAAGGCTATGACGTGTCATGCTCCTTCAGAAACTACTCTTTTTTTCTCCTCCTAGTTAGAAGTATTAGAAAAGTACACACCAGAATATTTATTTAAGGTGCTTCCCGGAATGGTTTCACTTAGTGCGCCCTGAGGGTGAAGCTCAGGGGGACTCCAGAGACTTCTGGGGAGGAGGAGGAGGAGGGGAGCTGGCAGAAGGGTTTGTCTTCCCCTGAAGTAAGACTGTGAACAGGGCACGTGCCCCTCCCAAAGCCACTTCTCTGGCACTTGCTGATTTTGTCTCGCCTCTGTTTTTCCTCCCAGGTACTGGCGGAGAACGTTGGGTATGCAGGTCCGCTACGTTTACCACGAAGATTATCAGTTCTGTTATTCCTTCCGGGGCAGGCCTGGGCACAAACCGTCCATCCTCATGCTCCATGGATTCTCTGCACACAAGGATATGTGGCTCAGCGTGGTCAAGGTGCGGTTCTAGGCTCTTCTCTCTCCACAGGGTGGCACTCGGTAAAGAAAAGGGTGTCCACTTGCATGTGATGTCATCAGCAATGTTGGAAAGCCAAGGGAACCCAGAACGGTGGTTCACATCATCTTAAAACTAATCCAGTAGAGGGACGCCTGGGTGGCTCAGTCGGTTAAGCGTCTGCCTTCAGCTCAGGTCATGATCCCAGGGTCCTGGGATCGAGTCCCGCATCGGGCTCCCTGCTCCGCGGGGAGCCTGCTTCTCCCTCTGCCTCTGTCTCTCTCTCTGTCTCTCATGAATAAATAAATAAAATCTTTAAAAAAAAAAAAAAAAACTAATTCAGTAGAGGGGCGCCTGGCTGGCTTAGTCGGTGGAGCATGCGACTCTAGATCTCAGGGGTTGTGAGTTCAAGCCCCGTGTTGGGCATGGAACCTATTTAAAAAAAAAAACCCCCACACAAAAAAACTAACTCAGTATACAGTTAACCCTTGAACAGCATGGGAATTAAGGGAGCCCACCCACGATGCAGTCGAAAACTCACGTATAACTTTTTTGCTCTCCCCAACTTTGACTACGAATAATCTGTTAACTGGAAGGCTTACCAATAACATAAATGGTCAGTTAACACATATTTTGTATGTCATATGTATTATAGATTGTATTCTTAAAATAAGCTAGAGAAAAGAAAATGTTATTAAGAAAATCGTAAGGAAGAGAAAATACATGTACTGCATCGTATCGGAAAAAATCCATGTCTCAGTGGACCTGCACAGTTCAAACCCATGTTGTTTGAGAGTCAGCTGTGTTACTCAAATCCTTTTGTCAGACAGAAGTTACTGAGTTCAGTATTATTTGTAAAATCTGCACCTTAGAAATCATTTCACCATATGAATATATGAATATTCACCATATGAATATTCTTAGGGAAGGTTTCTGACACTCAGCTTCCTCTCAGAACTTGTCATGACTGTCAAGATCAGGTTGAACAAAATCATTTATTCTTTTATACTCCAGGTGTCTCCTCTTCTTTCCCCTCAGCCCCCCTTTTGTCTTCTTCTCCTCCTCCCTTCCTCCTTCTACTTCCGTTTTTTTGCTTTTGTTTTTTAATTTTCCTGAGCCATTTAGAGAAACTGTCTTGATCTGACGACAGCTTTCTGAAATAGTTTTCCAAATCACTCACTTTCTGTCCTGGTTTCCTTGGGTGTGGCAACTTGCTCTACTTGGTAAGAGTGACCAGCTGCTACAGGTTGGGCCTGGGAGAGATCTTGGGAGGGACGTGCTCCAGACTCCCACCTCAAGCAGAACCATACCTGGATGATTCCAAGTAGGATCTACACCAGGGGGAAAAGGCTCACACATCCTGTAGTCACTTCTGTTCTCATTCCCAAATTCCACTATAAGGACAGTCATCCTCATGTCTTAACGAACCTCTCTCTTCCTGACCCACCTCAGATATTTTTGGTATAACTGGTATTTTGTGTATTGATAACTGATGTTTCTCAGCTTCTGGTTAAAAGTGGCACAAATATAAATGGAAGGTGTTTTTGGATAATAACCACCCCAGGAATTAGACCTTAATGCAAAAAAAAAAATGGGGGGGTGGGTTGAAACCAGAATCAGAGTGATCAGACATGGTTCTGAGCTTTGCTCCTGTTGGCTCTGGAGCCGCCCAGGGTTCTGGGAGAACAGAGTCTTCTTTCCTAGCTCCAAGTCTCCCCAAGTCAGTGGCTGCATGACTGGAGTAAGTGTGGAGGGGGTGAAAGGAGAGGAGATAGTACCTACCAGCTGGTATCGAGAAAGAGCGAGACTCAGGCCTGCTACCCTAACCTTTGTTCCCCTCCTCCCCCCCCTTTCCACACATCTCCTGAGTCCCCTCCCATCTCTGTATTGGTCTTTGAGGGTCTCTGCTCCCCAGGAGGCTACTAGCAGTGCTTACTCACATCAGGTATAACTAGGATAAGACACTGGGTGGCCCAGGCCCAGACACCCTCAGGGATGGCTGTCCAGGTCACTTGGTAAGTGGGGGTGACCTCCCTAGAAGAGTGGGCAGACGTGTCCTGCACACCACATCCTGACTCTCTGCACCTGTGTGTCCCTAGTTCCTTCCAAAGAACCTGCACTTGGTCTGCGTGGACATGCCAGGACATGAGGGCACCACCCGATCCTCCCTGGATGATCTGTCCATAGATGGGCAAGTAAAGAGGATACACCAGGTAAGCAGGAGGCTCCGCCAAAAATTGCTCAGACTGTGTGTTACCCACCTTGCGTGCCCAAGTCTGGGGAGCACGAAAGAGAGTTCCATGCTGACTTGTAACCAGTATCCAGTGCATTCTGTCTGCAAATATTTGCAAACAAAAATGGCATCCCAGTGGTATCATTGGTCAGCTGTGGAGGACTAGGACCTATTGCAGACGGTTCTCCTTTAAGCCTACTTTATTAGTTATTTCTCAAGAAATATGATACGTTTTTTTTTAGCTCTTTAAAAAAGGAGTTTAGAATTCTCAAGACCATTTCCCTAGAGTCTATTTTTTTTTGCTTACCACCTACATGACACAACATAATGATGGCCCCTCTGCCTAGTTGTGGAGGATGGGGAGGGTGCTCTTTGCATTTTGTTCTTTCTTAGCATCTAGCTTCAGCCTCTCTCTGGCAGGGCTTTCAAGGTCATGGGGCTCATGAATCACTTCAGAATTTAGTAATCTCTAAGTTACAAACTGACATTATGAATTTTCCCCAGATGAGGTTGTTTATTTAATGTCTGTACCCAGCCTAACCCTTACCTTTAAAGTGTGTATTCTGATGAGGTCAGGAACCTTGTCTTTTGGGGTCCTTGCTGTATCCTCAGGAGCTGACCATAGTTCCTTGTACATAATCGATATCCTATAAATATTTTTTTTAGATGGGTGGATGGTTGGTGGAATGGTTGGATGAACGGTTAGATGGTTGAATAGACAGGTGAATCATTATATGAAATGAATGGATGGATGGGAAGGGCTTTAAATGTAGGGTAAGAGTCAGCAAGCCATCGTTGGCTTTCTGTCAGCGAGGTTTTCTTGGAATATAACCATGTTCGTTCATTTACATGTTAGCTCTGGCCACTTTTGTGCTACAACAGCAGCAGAGAACATATGACCCACAAAGCAAGAAATATATTTCTCTTGGGACCTTTGTAAAAAAAAAAAAAAGTTTGCTGGCTCATGAGTTAGGGGAATCCTTGTTGGTTTTATACTTAAAAATGACCCTTCAATCACCTTGCCAGGTAAAGAGGATTATATGCCACAGGGTTTGTCTGGATAATGGATCCAGTAGATGTCAGAGGTTTTCTGCTATGTAATCAGTCTTGTTATTGTCTACAGCTATATAACCAAACCTCCTTCTCATTTCCCTCCCTAGTTTGTAGAATGCCTCAAGCTGAACAAAAAACCCTTCCACCTCATAGGCACCTCCATGGGTGGCCACGTGGCTGGGGTATATGCTGCTTACTACCCATCAGATGTCTGCAGTCTTAGTCTCGTGTGCCCTGCTGGTAAGTTACGAGGCTAAAATAAGTCCTGTGCGTGACTTGAGCAAATGGCAGGGTCTGCGCTGTCTTGTAGAATCTTTTTTTCAATATCTACTTTAGAGCTATGCAATGCTTCAGTGATAACTAACCAACAATAATTGTATAACCGTAATCATAACCATACTAACTTTGAAAATCTAGAGCCAGCCTTGTTCCACAAACGATCCAAGGTGGTTAATTTAAGTGTGTCCTAGTACGTTGCAGCATATATATACTATGAAAAGTAATGATAATATTAACAGCCAACATTTTTTTTAAGATTTTATTTATTTATTTGAGAGAGAGAGTGAGCAGGGGGAGGAGCCTAGGGAGAGGGACATGCAAACTCCGCGATCAGCACGGAGCCCAGTGCAGGGTCCAGTCCCATGACTCTGAGGTCATGACCCGTGCTGAAACCTAGTCAGATGCTCCACTGACTAAGCCACCCAGGCGCCCCTAACATCTAACATTTATTGAGCTCTTACGAGCTAAGGTCTTTATATGGATTTAATTCTTGCCATATCCTTCTAAGGTGAAAGTACTATTATTATGCCTCTCTCCTTTTTTGCTGAAAACTCAGAAATCTTGATACATGACAAGATCTTTTTTTTAAAAAATCAACAAACTTTAGTTTCTGTGTTTTTATGTGTATACATGTCAACTTGAACTGTAATATGTCCCCAGAAATGACAATTTGAAGTCGGATTTTTTTTTAAGGATTTTATTGGGGAAAAAAAGATTTTATTTTTTTAAGTAATTTCTACATCCAATGTGGGGCTCAAACTTAACCCCAAGATCAAGAGTCACATATTCACTGACTGAGCCAGCCAGGCGCCCCTGAAGTTGGATTTTTAGAATTCATTTTCTTCTATAAGTCTTCAAATTAGGATTTATAATGTGTTAGTGAGAAAATCTTAATTTTTTTTTCCCTTCTCCTGCTCCCTCTCTCTCATACTTTATTAGATTATGATTTACACATAGTCAATTGCCCAAATTTTAAGTGTACATCTCAGTGACTTTTTACATGGGTAATTACTATCCAGATCAAGATAGTACAGCCATTTTATAGGTGGGAACATTGAGGCACGAAGAAATTACGTTACTGCTGGAGCTACAATAGGAAGGGATCCTAGGTTGTCTGACCCTAGAACCCAAACTGTGGCTTTTTTGGAAATCCTTTGATGTCCACTACCTCTTATATGTCACTCTTACCCACTACCTCCTTTATCTGCTAGAACCTGCCATGAGTCAAACCTTCTACTGAAACATAACTAAACTGACCTTTTAAAATCTTTTAGTCACAAAATCGCTTTCAGGTCTGTTAAGGACATTGAAATTGAAACTCCCAAAGGGTTTTCTTTTCTCCTTTTTCCAAGCACTATGTCTGAATTCATTTGGTCTTCTGGTAATAAAGTTTGGGAATCGGAGAAACAGCTCCTATGGAAATTATCAGATTTTTAATCGTTTATGGAAGGTCAAATCTAACTGGCTTTTTTGAATGTATGTTCATTTGCTCAGAGAAGAGTTTCACACCTAAGTTTCAATTGGGAATTTAAAATTAAGATTATTTGCGGGCAACTGGGTGGCTCAGTCAGTTAAGCATCCGCCTCTTTATTTCGGCTCGGGTCATGATCTCAGGGTCTCGAGATCGAGCCCCGCGGCTGGCTCTGCACTGAGTGTGGAGCCTGCTTATGATTCTCTCTCTCCCTCTCCCCTTGCCCCTCCTCCCCACTCATGCTCTTAACTGATTGATTGAGTGATTAAAAATAAATAAAATTAAAATTATTTGTGTGTGGAAATGAAAAGATAAGCTTTTTTACTTTGGAATAATTTTAAATTTACAGAAATGTTGCAGAGATAGTACAGAGAGTCCCATATAACCCTTCACCCAGCTTCTCCCATTGTTAATGGCTCACCTTATCACAGTAAATTTGTCACAGCTAAGAAACCAACACTGGTAACAGCACTATTAACTGAACTCTGGGATGAATTTGGATTTCATTCGTTTTTCCGCTAATGTCCTTTTTCTGTTCCAGGATCCAATCCAGGATACCACATGACATTTAGTCTAGGATTATTTTTATGTATTTATTTATTTTTAAAGATTTCATTTATTTGACAGAGAGAGACACAGCGAGAGAGGGAACACGAGCAGGGGGAGTGGGAGAGGGAGAAGCAGGCTTCCCCGCCGAGCATGGAGCCCGACTCGGGGCTCGATCCCAGGACCCTGGGATCATGACCTGAGCTGAAGGCAGACGCTTAACGACTGAGCCACCCAGGCACCCCAATCTAGGATTATTATTAAAGTAAAAGGAAATAGATCGTGTAACCTGCCCCATGACATCACAGAAGCCACACGATGCTTGTACTAGCTTTAAAGGAACTGCTGAATATAGGAAATTTATAAAGTGTGGATTTCTGCAGCGCAGTATCGATGTCACTGCCTTTCTTTGTGAAATGTAGGTCGTCAGCTAAGTTAAACACCTAGACCTTCGCTCCGTGTTGGAAGTGAAAATTACTTCTGCCCTCCCGTGCGCATCAGCTCATGTGAATGAATTCTCTCATGTCTTGTTCCAGGGAGATAGGAAATGATGGTCAATCTCAAAGGCGTCTGGTCTCAGTGAGCACCTAATGCTCTCCTGGAGGAAGAGGGGCTGTGTGGAGGGCAGCTACTCTCTCTCTCCCTGTGGTTATGTATTGACCCCAAAAAAGAGACTACTAAGTGGCTCCAGGCCAAGGCAAGGAGGCGTCAGTCACTCCAGTCCTGTGTTCTCTTCCCATCATGTATTTTATCAGCTCTCCTCTCAATGATAACGGATGTGAAGGGTCTCAGGCAAGTTGTCTTCTAGACTGATGCTTCTTAAACTCTTTCATACACATGCCTCCCTGGCAGCTTGTTCGAGTGCAGATTCAGAGTCAAGAGACTTAGGAGAGGGACCAAGATTCTGCATTTCCTATGGGCTTCCAATGCTGCTGGTCCATGGACCACAGTTTGAGTAACCAGTCCCTAAACCATCCTGAAGGAGTCTTTTTCTATGTTTCTCAGAGTGGGGTTTTGACTGAGCCAGGATGGTAGTACCAATGAAAAAGAAATCTGGTGAAAAACACCTGAAATATATTAGCCTCTGGGCTGATATTGGAAGTTTCCTATATAAAATGAGAGTTGGTAAGAAGGTAGGTACGTTGCCAAGCTGTTCTGGTTTGAATCCCGCAGGCTTGCAGTACTCAACTGATAATCAATTTGTACAGCGGCTCAAAGAACTGCAGAACTCGGCCGCCGTGGAGAAGATCCCCTTGATCCCATCCACCCCAGAGGAGATGAGTGAAATGCTCCAGCTCTGCTCCTATGTCCGCTTCAAGGTGCCCCAGCAGGTACCGTGCTCTCAGCAGCAATATGCCTGCCCCCTGCCAGAGGTTCAGCCAGCCTCCTCACGCACCCCTTCCCTCTTGTGCTCCTCTATGTAGTCATTCGACGGCTGTCTGTCCTGGGCCTGTGACGGGTCAGGCATGGTGTTTAGGCACAGTTGTGAGGAAAGAAGACAGAGAGGGTACCTGGGCAGACACAGGCCAGTGCGGGAGGCAGACAGTTCACAAGTAAATACGTACGCATGGTGATAAGTCCTATGGCGGAAATGAAGATGGTATAGTGATTGAAAGCAGGGAGTCGGGGGAGTCTTTGATAAGCCTCTCTGAGGAAATAATGTGGGCAGAGGTGGGGAAAACATAGATAAGTTTAAGACACTGGAAGGAGGCTGGGGGGCCTGGCATCTATGTAGAGGGAGAGCGGGGGAGGGAGGCAAGGGCTGCAGCAGAGACTTGCTTCTTTTCTTTTCTCTTCTTTCTTTCTTCCTTTCTTTCCTTCTTTCTTTCTTTTTTCTTTCTTCCTTTTTTTCCTTCTTCCTTTCTTCCTTCCTTCCTTCCTCTCTTTCTTTCTTTCTTTTTTTTTTTTAAATTTCAGGACTGCTTTACACACTTAAAAATTGCTAAGAACCCTAAAGAGCTTTTGTTTGTGGAGGTTCTGACTACTGATATTTACCGTATCAGAAAGTAAAACTCAAAGGTAAAACACAAGAACATACAGGCGCTCATTCCATTAGCTGTCAGCATGATGACGCTGCCCCTCCACAAGCAGGCTCTGAGACACACAATGCTTCTGAGAGCATGGACGTGAAGCAGGCAAGTAACATTTAGCCGTTACCGGGGAGATCGTTTGACCTCACGAGTTCCCAGGAGCCACTTGGAGAACCACTAGGCTAGATCATGTAGGACCCTACAGGTTATGGGAAGGAGCCTGCAGTTCCCCTAAGAGGACTGTGGGGGGCACAAACAGAAGCAGAGAACCAGGGGGTTGCTCCTGTGGCCTGGCAATGACGGTGGTGTAGACGAGAGCAGTGGCAGTGGAGACTAGAGACTCGAGCTGCTTTGGGAGGAAGGATGGGCAGGACTTACTGGCAAATTGGCAGTGGAGGATGAGGGACAGTGAGGACTCACAGGGGGCTTCTGGTACTTGAGTTGGACAAAGGCAGCAGTTTCTGAGTGAGGGAAGGAGAGCGGGAGAAGAGGTCTTGGGGACAAGCGAAGGGCTCCATTTCGGACGTGTTCAGGTTGTCTGTGAGGCCTCCAGATGCAGCTGCCGAGCAGCCGGTTGCATATGCAGGCGGAGCTGAGGGACGTCTGGCCCGGAGCTGTCCAGTTAGAGCCGTCCACCGGGACGATGTTACCGGTCACGGTCTGAATGGGAGGCACTGTGGAAACCAAGAGACAAGAACGCATGGCTAAGTCTCATAACTGCAACTAATCTCTTTCTAGTGTAGGAACTGGACCTTGCCTCGCAGTGGGGTGGGTCCTCCCACAAGTTGAGGGAATGGGCTGTATTCAGAAGGTGTGAACATGACTCAGTTAAGGGGTATAGAAGCACCCAGAATCCGATTCTGTGGTACATTCTATCCCTGAAATCCTCTTTTTAGTTGTGAGGTTGCACTGATCCCCTCCCAGCCATGCTCTCTACCCAGAAGAGAGTGGCCAAACAGTGCTTTAGGAAATTCCATGCTTTGAGTCGTCAGGGATATGAAAACACGGGGAGAGAGTAAGTGGCAGCTCTAGAAGTCTTCCCTCCTAGGAGACAAGGAGCACCTGAGCACTCTGTGTCATGTTATGTTTGTTAACTTGTCTGTGTCTTCCACTCTAACCTCAGTAAGATCAAGGATTTTGTCTTAACTGGCAGCCTTTATTAACACAGTGCTTGCATGAAGTAGGTCCTCGGTATAGATTGGGTGGGTCAGAGGGAGGGAGGATAATGCAGAGATGGAGAATGGATGTGTGAGTAGGTGCAGAGTAGATGGGCACATGAATTGTTGCATGTACATGAGTAGGTGATTTAGGGATGCAGGAGAGATGAATGGCTGAGTACTTGGTTGGATGAGGAGGCCTGGAGAATGCCGGGATGGAAGGTGGATGGATTGGTGGATGCAGGGTAGAGGGATACATCAGTAGACATGCATGTATGATTCAGAGATGTAGTGTGGGGGCATGGATGGGTGGGTGGATGTCTGCATGAAGCAGGGATGGAGGATGGATGGATGGATGGGTAGGTGCAGGGTAGGTGGATGCACAGATATATGCACACATGAGTCAGATGCAAGCAAGATGGGTGGCTGGGTGGGTAGAGCAGAGGTAGAGGATGCAAGATGGATAGATGTGCGGGTGCAAGATCATAGTAGAGCAAACAGAATGGCTGATGCCGAGTGCAGTGTGTTGGACAACTTGCCATTGGTGTCTAGGCTTTCACTTCCAGAATGGTCAGATTCTAGTCATGCTCCAGAGCAGTTCTGGCAGCATTTTCCCCCTTCAGTCAGTGCACAGGACTCCTCAGAGTGCATCTGAGGGGCTCAAACCATTCCCAGGTAGATGAGAGGAGTGCTGGTGCTAATGTGAATGCTGTACCCTACTTCAGGGATCCTGCAGCAGGAGGAAGAGGAGGGCTGTGTTCCTTCTTCCCACAGCCAGCCTCTGGGGTCAGGATCCCAGGTCCAGGAGATCTGGCGTGCCCACATTGACTGCAGCCTTCACCACCCTCCACGAGGAAAGCAAGGATAACACTGAATAATAAACAAAGGACTATGGAACCGATCCCAGAATTTTTTAAATGGTTTATCTCTTTATTGTTCAAGAGGCCCATCATCCCCAATAGTTTGATTTTTTTTTTAATAGACCTTATTCTGCATTTGGGTATTACTAAACAATTCCTTGATATTATTTCCAGCCTTGATTGTATTTTAGGCTAAGCAGAGAATATCTCAAGATAAAGTGGCTGTGAGCCCATGTCAGGTGTTTTTACATGCTTTGGCCTCCCAGCATTACCCGGGTTCCTTCCTAATTACAAAGGAAAAAGCATCAGATGACCCTAACTCCCAATTACAATGCATACTCCGTGGTGGGAATTTAGAGCCCTGGGCCCTAAAACCTTGACACTGCCATACATTGCCAGACTATATTTCCTTCGCTGTCCCAGAGCCACGGGGGGCCTGAGGAAACAACCCGTCTCTTGCCTTCTAACCGTGGCTCACTTCTCTGTAGATCCTGCAAGGCCTTGTTGACGTCCGTATTCCTCATAACAACTTCTACAGAAAGCGTAAGTAGCCGTGGTTAAGCTTGGTGCTTGTGACGAGTGAAGCTGTATGGGTGGTTGGCTTTTGTATTTGACATTTCCGAGATTTTGATCATTTTCTGGGGCGCCTAAGGACAAAGTGGCAGCCCTGAGTCCAGGACCGTCCCTGAACTCTGTAGAGTTCTGGTGCCCACAGGCACAGCCCGGCACGCACTCACTTGGTTTTCCTTTTCTGAAAAGTGTTTTTGGAAATCGTCAGTGAGAAGTCAAGATACTCCCTCCATCAGAACATGGACAAGATCAAGGTCCCAACGCAGATCATTTGGGGAAAACAAGACCAGGTATGTAGCGCGTCCCTGGGGCCCCTTTGCCAGTTACACCGGCCTCTGAGGAAAAGCAAGAGGTCATTTATCGAGTGAGCCTCACTGGCTGGTTTCTGATATCAGGAGGAGATAGAACACACCTGGGTCAGGTGCTGATATTTATGGGGGGCATTGTTCTCTTGAGTTGAGAGCAAAGATGTTGATCTTTTAAAATGGAAGGAAATCAGGGCGCCTGGGTGGTTCAGTCGGTTAAGCGTCTGCCTTTGGCTCAGGTCATGATCCCGGGGTCCTGGGATCCAGCCCCACATCAGGCTCCCTGCTCAGTGGGGAGCCTGCTTCTCCCTCTGCCTCTCCCCCTCATGCTTGCTCTCTCTTTCTCTCTCAAATAAATAACTAAAAATCTTAAGGGCGCCTGGGTGGCTCAGTCAGTTAAGCATCTACCCTCAGCTCACATCATGATCCTGGAGTCCCAGCATGGAGTCCGCATTGGGCTCCCCGCCCAGCGGAGAGTCTCCTTCTCCCTCTGACCCTTCCCACTCTCTCGTGCTCTCTCTCTCTCTATCCCTCAAATAAATAAATAAAATCTTTAAAAAAAAAAAAAAGTTTTAAAAATCTTAAAAAAATAAATAAGATGAAAGGCAATCTTAAATCATTTTTACAAATTACTTTTATCAAAGCCATGTAGTCTCATAGTACAAAAAACTTTAAAGAGGGGCGCCTGGGTGGCTCAGTCGTTAAACGTCTACCTTCAGCTCAGGTCATGAACCCGGGGTCCTGGGATCCAGCCCCATGTCGGGCTCCCTGCTCAGTAGGGAGTCTGCTTCTCCCTCTCCGTCAGCCCCTCCCCCTGCTCATGCTCGCTTTCTCTGTCTCTCTCCCGCTCTCAAATAAATAAACAAAATCGTAAAAAAAAAAAACTTTAAAGAGTACAAAAAGGGTTGTAACGAAAATTTGATCTATTTTCCATCCCAGGGTAGCTCTCACTGTCTTGCATACGTTTCTTCTGTTTCCTAAGGCAGGGATTGACATGTTTTCTGTGAAGGGCCAGATAGCAAATATTTCCGACTCTGTGGGTCGTATACTTCTGTTGCAACTCCCGAGCTCTGCTGTTGTGCAGAGTAGCTACAGACAGTACGCAGAAAGTGGCGTGGCAGAGTGCCAGCGAACCTCTATTCCCACAGACAGGCAGTTGGCCACTGCCTGCTTACTGCCATTCTGAGCATACGCGTATCTGCAGATACGCAGAGGTAGTCACATCTGTAAGTTTTTCAAACGTGCGTAACGACACTGTTCACAGTACTTCATATATGTAGGGATGTCTGTATCTTGGAAATCATTTCATACCAGCCCATGTAGATTTACTCAGTCTATTTTTTATATATGTTTTTTTAATTTTACTGACTTTTATTAATACATTTGGGTAAGCTTTTATAGTCATACACAAAAATGACCAATGGTTAAATCCTGCTTTTTTAAAAGATTTAAAAAATTTTTTTCTTTTTTTTTTTTTAATTAGAGAGAGAGGAGGGGCAGAGGGAGAGAGAGAGAGAATCTTAAGCAGGCTCCACACCCAGCACAGAGCCTGATGCGGGGCTCGATCTCACAACACTGAGATCATGACGTGAGCCGAAATCAAGAGTCAGACGCTAAACTGACTGAGCCACCCAGGTGCCACAAGATTTTTTTAAATTTTAATTCCAGTAAGTTAACATACAGTGTTATATGAGTTTCAGGTGAACAATACAGTGATTCAACACTTCCATACATCACCCGGTGCTCATCAGGACAAGTGCCCTCCTTCATCCCCATCACCTATTTCACCCATCCCCCCCTTCCCTCTGGTAACCATCAGTTTGTTCTCTATAGTTTAGGGTCTGGTTTTTTTGGCTTGTCTTTTTTCCTTTGTTCATTTGTTTTGTTTCTTAAATTCCACATGAGTGAAATCATATGGTGTTTGTCTTTTTCCGACTGACTTATTTCACTTAGCGTGATACTCTCTAGCTCCATCCACGTCATTGCCAGTGGCAAGATTTCATTCTTCTTAATGGCTGAGTAATATTGTATATATCTGCCACATCTTCATCCATTTATCAGTCAATGGACACTTGGCCTGTTTCCATAATTTGACTATTGTAGATAATGCTGCTATAAACATATGGGTGCATGTATCCCTTGGAATTAGTATTTTTGTATTCTTTGGGTAAACATCCAGTAGTGCCATTACTAGATTGTAGTGTAGTTCTATTTTTAACTGCTTGAGGAACCTCCAAACTGTTTTCCACAGTGGTTATACCAGTTTGAATTCCCACCCACAGTGTAAGAGTGTTCCCCTTTCTCCACATCCTCACCAACACTTGTCATTCCTTGTGTTTTTTATTTTAGTCATTCTGACAGGTGTGAGGTGATATCTCATTGTGGTTTTGATTTGCATTTCCCTGATGATAAGTGATGTTGAGCATCTTTTCATGTGTCTGTTGGCCATTGTATGTCTTCTTTGGAGAATGTCTGTTCATGTCTTCTGCCCATTTTTTAATTGGATTTTTTTTTTGAGCAGGCTCCATGCCCAGTGTGGAGCCCAGTGCAGGCCTCGAACTCACAACCCTGAGATCAAGACGTGAGCTGAGCTAAGAGTCTGACATTTAACCAACTGAGCCAATCAGGGGCCCCAATTTTGGATGTTGACTTGCATCAGTTCTTTATATATTTTGGATACCAACCCTTTATCAAATATGTCATTTGCACATATCTTTTCCCATTCTTAATATTTTATTTTGAAATAATTTCAAACCTATAGAAAAATAATGAGTACAGAATACTCTTATATACATTTTCCCTAACTCCATTCATTTTAACTGCTTTATTGAGGTATCATCTACCTACCATCAAATTCACCTACTTGGGTGCCCCATCACAACCCAGTTGTAGAACATTTCTGTCACTCCCCAAAGCTCCCTCCCGCCCATTTGCAGTTAGTCCCAGCCCCACACAACCACAGATCTGTTTTCTATTTCTACAGTTTTACCTTTTCCTGAATTTTCACATAAATGGTATCATATAATAGGTAGTCTTTGGTATCTGGCTCTCTTCGCTCATGTATAATGTTCTTGAGGTTCCTTCATGTCAGTGCTTTGTTCCTTTTATAGCTGAGTGTCATTCCATGGTATACATGTACCATGTTTTATTTACTACCAATTTTTTAACATTTGTTGCATTGGCTTTTTTTTTTTTTTTTTAAGATTTTCTTTTATTTGACAGAGAGAGCGAGAGCACAAGCAGGGGAACAGTAGAGGGAGAAGGAGAAGCAGGCTCCCCGCCAAGGAGGGAGCCCAATGCGGGGCTCGATCCCAGGACGCTGGGATCATGACCTGAGCCGAAGGCAGATGCTTAACCATCTGAGCCACCCAGGCGCCCCGCTGCATTGGCTTTTTAAAACATTCTCATCTATCTATTTTCTGACCATTGAAGTAGGTTGCTTACATTATGCCCTTTTACCCCCAATACTTCAGGGTATATTTACTGAGAGCAAGAATATTCGCGGGCGCCTGGGTGGCTCAGTCGTTAAGCGTCTGCCTTCGGCTCAGGTCATGATCTCAGGGTCCTGGGATCGAGTCCCGCATCGGGCTCCCTGCTCCTTGGGAGCCTGCTTCTCCCTCTGCCTCTCTCTCTCTCTGTCTCTAATGAATAAATAAATAAATTCTTTAAAAAAAAAAAAAAAAGAATATTCTCTCACTTAACCACAGTGCGTGGTCATATTCAGGAAGTTTAACGCTGGTGCAATGTTTTTGTCTAATCTGACGCCCATATTCCAAATTCATGGGTGGGGTACCTGGGTGGCTCAGTCGGTTGAGCGTCTGACTCTTGATCTCAGCGCAGGTCTTAACCTCAAGGCTGTGAGTTTAAACCCCACATTGGACTCCACACTGGGCATGGAGACTACTTTAAAAAAATAAAATAAAATAAAATTCATCGGTTATTTCAGTAAGGAGCTACGTAGAATGTTCCTGCCTCCCTGAAGCAGGATCTAATCCGGGGTCCCATATTACATGTCACGGCCCTGTAGTCTCCTTTACTGTGGACTGAGACCCCAGTCTGCTTTGTCATTCATGATGTTGAGATATTTGAAGAGTACAGCTCAGTCATTTTATGAAATGTTGCTAATTTGACTTTGTCTGCTGTTTCCTCATGATTAAATTCAGATTATAGACCACCACCAGAATAGCTCATAAGTGATAAGGTAGCCCATCCTGGGACACACAGTGTCCTTCTGCCCCTCCCTGGTGAGGTTCATGTTGATTGCCTGGTCAGGGCGTTGTCTCACTCTTCCTTGTAGAGGTATTATGTCCCTTGGTGACTGATAAGCAGTCTGTGGGAGACACTTTGAAATATCCTGCTCCTTACCAAACATTCCCCCCTAGATTGACCATCTGTGAATGATTCTTGCCCCAAAGTTTACATTATCCTCTATAATAGCCGCGTAGTAGTCCATTATGTGGCTCTGCCACAGTGTATTTCATTAGTGTCCTACTGATGGTCATTTAGGTCATTTCCAGTTTTTTGCCATTAAACAATACCTCAGTGAACACCAGCATAGACGTGTGTTTGGGGAGTGTGAGAGCATTCCTGAAGAGTAAATTCTTCATTGTGGACTCACTGGGTCAAAGAGCAGGTGCATTTTAAAACTGTAATAGGTTTTGGGGGCACCTGGCTGGCTCATTCGGTAGAGCATGCAACTCTTGATCTCGGGGTCATGAGTTCAAGCCCCACGTTGGGTATAGAGCTCACTTAGAAAAAAAATTTTTTTAAATAATAAAATTTTAATAGGTTTGATTAGGTGGCTCTGTATTAGTTTGCTGGGGCGGTCATAGCAAAGTACCACAAACTGGGTGGCCTACACAACAGAAATTGATCATCTTAAAGTTCTATAGGTTAGAAGTCCAAGATCGAGTTGTCCGCAATTTAGTTCCTCCTGGGGGCTGTCAGAGAATCTGTACCATGCCTCTTCCCCAGCTTCTGGCGGTTTACTGACAATCTGTGTTCCTTGGCTAATAGATGTGTCATGCTGCCGTCTGCCTTCATTCGCACACAGCGTTCTCCCTGTACCTGTGTGTCTCCGTGTTTAAATTTTTTTTTCTGTGTTTAAATTTTTGTAAGGGTGGCAGTCATATTGGGTGAGGGGCCCACCCTGCACCAGTATGACCTCATCTTAACTAATTACATTTGCAGCTACCCTATTTCCAAATAAAGTCACCTTTTAAGGTATTGGAGGTTAAAACTTCAAACTACGAATTTTAGAGGGGGGACACAGCAGTAACAGACCCTCCAAAGAGAGACTGATTTATACCCAGAAGCTCCTTTCTTGCCTGCAGTTGTTCTTTAGAAGTCATATCTTACTCTCAAAGTTCTTCTTCTTCTTCTTTTTTTTAAAAGATGTCATTTATTTGAGAGAGAGAGGGAGCGTACAGAGGGAGAGGGAGAGGGAGAAGCAGACTCCCTGCTAAGCAGGGAGCCCAACATGGGACTCGATCCCAAGACCCTGGGATCATGACCTGAGCTGAAGGCGCCCCAAAGTTCTTCTGAAGTTTAAAGCAAGAAGAGGGGCTCCTGGGTGGCTCAGTCGTTAGGCGTCTGCCTTCGGCTCAGGTCCTGATCCCTGGGTCCTGAGATCGAGTCCCGTATTGGGCTCCTTGCTCAGCGGGGAGCCTGCTTCTGCCTCTCCCTCTGCCTCCTCCCCCCTGCTCATGCTCTCTGTCTCTCGCTCTCTCAAATAAATAAATAGAATAAAATAAAATAAAATAAAAAAGCAAGAAGAGGCAATGAGAAATGGAGTCTTTATAAGGCCCAGGATGACCCGTGGGGAGAAGCAGGCAGGACTGTGCCCCAGTGCACGTGGGGTTGCTGATGATCGCGTCAGTGTACAGCTCTCCCAAACCGGCAGGTACAGCTGAGGATACAGAGTGCAGGGATGTGGGCATGGAGAGGAGGGAGGGCTCTTTGCTCCCCTCTGCAGCAGCCAAGGGACTAGAAGGAGCTTTGTGTGCACCTGAGTGGGGAAGCGAACACGGAGTAGGCCAGCAGGGGGTTATTTGATCAGAAATCAAGTTAGAACAATGAAGGCCTTTCTCTAGTCTAAAAATCCCAAAGGTGATTTGGGGCTCTCACGGACCAGCAAGGAGAGGCAAGGACCCATCGCCCTGCCCTGCAGAGACAGTGCAGAAGCAAGATCTCTGGGCTCGGACTCTGAAAGTCTGGGTTCCAGCCCTGCCTTTGCCCTACATCAGGCCATGACTCTGAGCAAACCACTCAGCTGCTCCCAATCCTGGGTTTCTCTTCTCCTACTAGGGTGATGTGAGGTTCACGTGAAGTAACACACATGAGGGTGATCTTTCTCCAGTGACAAGAAAATAAGTTACTTATTAATCACGTCCTTTGCCTCTGAGAGTTGGCCTCTGCCTATGATCCAGAATTTTTCCAGGGCTCTGAGGTCCATTTGTTCTGAAAAAAGAGCCTAACATTCCATGGGCCTACTATAAATATGATCAGATATTCTCTGTGTTCTATGGACCATCCCCAGTGCAGAATCCAAATAGCAAAGGCTTTGGGGGCCCTTTATTTTATGGCCTTTTGCTTCCCAAGCATCTGGCTCTTTTTCTGCTCTGTTGTCAGCATTTGGGATCACCAACCCCGTGCCTTCCAGGCTGAATTCAGCCTCCCTCTTCTTTGGACCCCTGTAGGTCAGCCACCGTGCTATACAACTGCAGGATAGCTGTGCCCATTGTCTACATGAATCATGCCCACTGGATTTGGGCAGTATGCAGCCTGCACAACTGAACCTGGCAGCCCTTCCTGAGATTTCTGCACATCATTTCAAGTATTTCCCCTCTGTGTTTAGTCCACCAGAATGGGAGGGCCTTGTGCAGATATACAAGGTCCCTTCATCCTGCCCCCACAGTGCCTAGGATGCAGGAGACCCAGAGTATGAGTGAGTGAGCAAGCAAGCAAGAAAGTAAATACACTAGCAAAGGGACAAACCAACTTATGGCCTATACATTTAAGTCAGCTAACAGATTTATACTGAGCACCTGGTATGTGCCTGACACCGTGTTAGGCCCTGAGGATACAGAAGGCACCGAGACAGACGGGATTCCTGACCTCCAGCAACTTCTAGTTTATCTGCCATTATAACGCCTGGTGGAGCCCAAACTAGTGTGAGGTCGATCATGTGAGTGCAGGGTTGGATCCTGTCTTTATAATTTTTATATTTTGTTCATGGTGGATCTTTTTGCATTAATGTCTATTTTTTTAAATACTGCATTAAAATCTTCATCTTAATTCGTGAGTTTTTTGGAGGCTGCTTAAGTTTTGTGCCCAAGGCAGGTGCCTCACTTCCGTCACCCTAGTCTTGGCCCTGGCCCGAAATGAGATGGAGGAGAATTGTTTGACCATCTACATGAATGTCTTGCCCAAGAAATAGCTGATGTGGTTCCCATAGACGTGCATACCTCATGAGGGTCCATTTGGCTATTTCCCATACGTCTGAGTGACCGTGGGGAATGCTGGATTTGACCAGTGTAACAGTGTCAAAGCTAGAGGCTCATGTGGGTATTCTTGAGCTATGGGTTTTGACCTCTCTGCAGGATAGACATTCAGTGTTTGTGCTGTGACCCGCTGACTCCACCTGCATTTCCTCTGGGGATTTTTCTACAGAAGCTGGGCTTTATTTCTGCCCACTTGCCGCAGCAGCCTTCCCTGTGAGTGTGGGGCAGGCAGAGGTGTCTGATTCCTTCACGGGGTGCCCCTCTCACCAAGCTCCCAATTAACTGCTCCTATTTGTGGCCCCGGGAGGTGCTTTGCTATGCTCCACGCTCCATGTCTTGGCTGAGGCGTGCTGCCCCCGACCCCCAACTTCCCAGGTGGAAAATCTTGGTTTTAATGGTCCGGGTTGACCAGAATGGAGCTCAAACACAGACAGCACGTGAGTTTGTTGGGGGTCTTGCTTTTGCATTGAGGATGAGAGGAGGGGTCCTCTTGTGCGGGATGAGTTGAAGGGGAAAGCGATGACAAACAGGGAATGGATGCAGATCTGATGCTATAGGACGGTGTTGGGGAGAAAATCTTGGATGGGTGTAAATAAGCAAGGTAACCCAGGTGACAGTGAGATTGAGTGCATTGTTAGGAAAGGGTCAGCCCTCGAGAGCGTTGCCTTTCTTATCGAAAGAGCATTCCCCATTATTCACAAACTCCAGGGCCCATGGTCACACAGCTCTGGGGACCCCCAGAAGACCCTCAAAGAGACACTCCCACCTCTCCCAGCTTGGGATAATTAGCCTTCACCTCCTGTGTCTTCCCTGTGTGCCCTTCCTAGAGCTGGCCTTCTCTAGTCCAGTCTGATCGTGTCCGTCCCTGACACAGCCCCACGGCTCCCCACTGCCCTCAGATGGAGGCCTGACCCCCCATCTCTCCACCATGCCGTCCTTGCTCCCCGCGTACTGCCTCAGTGTCAAGCTAACTGCCATCCCCTGCCTCTCCGTGACCTGCCCCCCTCTTCACAAATCCTCTTCCCCTGTGCACTCTCAGCTCCCAGTATGTTCCCCACCCTCAGAGCCCTCATCTGCTGACCAGTCTGGCTTCCCTGCCAGACCGAAAAACTTCCTCCTGGGCAGGGACTGTGTGTTTCCACTTCAGTAATGCTGGCAACAACACAAGTCTGGACACCAAATTGCAGAGCAAGGCATGCAGTCACTCCTGTCAGCAAGCCACATGCCCTGACACTGAAGTGACTTGGTCCTAAAAATCACCTCTGCCAGGCCTGGGCTGGCGTCCGGTCCCCTGAGCGCACACGGGCATCTGAGGCTTTTCTACCTAGCATCCTCTCTTGTCCTGCAGGTGCTCGACGTGTCTGGGGCCGACATGTTGGCCAAGTCGATCGCCAACTGCCAGGTGGAACTTCTGGAAAACTGTGGGCACTCAGTGGTGATGGAGAGGCCCAGGAAGACGGCCAAGCTCATCGTCGACTTCTTAGCTTCTGTGCACAGCACAGGCAACACCAAGAAGCTGGACTGAGACCCCGCCCGCAGCCTGCACTCGCACACAGCATCCACCCCCATCTCCAGAATCGGACACGGCCACCATTTCTCAGGGATCCTGCCCCAGACGCGGTCGGAGTGCCGGCATCCCTGAGGAGGCCAGTCCCGTGTCCCCGGTCTCAACAGATCCACAGAGCTTTGGGGGCCATGAGGAAATCTCCAAGATATTTTTCACAATATAGAAACTCACATGGGACAAAATTAAGAAAACCTAGCCATGAAATCTACCCAGAAGTCTTCAAGTCGTGTCGCAAAGCGGCTGCCCTGGGACCATAATCACCGAGGCCATTTTCTTTAAAACATCCTTCACAGACTGAGACTCGAGGTTTTTCTGCTGCTTCGACGTTCTCCCCTGCATGGTCAGTGGCTGTTTTAGGAGCATTAGTCTCCATCTGCTGAGCCCTTCTTGTTTATGTCTAGTTTAAGTTTTATGTAGAGGCCCTATGTGAATGCAAGTCCGTCAGCTGCAAGACCAGGGAGCAAGATGCAAGCTATAAATGATATTAGCACGTGAGGAGGGGTGCGGTCCCATGTCAGCGGCCCCCCTAGCTGCCAGAGCAGTGGAGAACACGGGTCGGGGGGTCGATGTGCCCCTGCACGTCAGCCCTGTCATGAGGGAGCCCGGAACGGTCGCCGTACAAAGAACAGGGTGGGTTTCCTGGGAATCATTGATTATTTTTTAAAATAGTACTAATGAAGCAATAATGTTCTATAATCAGACTCGGATTCCACACACAAGCACCTTGTGGGCATCTTTTCTATCTTGCTGTGCTACTGAAGACCTTTGGGTGTAAAATACTAGTTTGTTAATGAATTCTGTGAATTCTGTGAACAGTCATGTGATTGAAAATAAGTCTAAACAGCTGTAAAAGTGACCACAATGACATGAAATAAATTTAATAAATCTAGATCAGCAACATGCAGATGGTTTCTGTTCCTAAGCTCCTATTTAAGTACAACGTTGGCAGATTTCCTGTTAACTTTAAGAAGCATTTTTTCTTTTTTAAGATTTTATTTATTTATTTGAGACAGAGAGAATGAGAGAGAGCGAGCACATGAGAGGGGGGAGGGTCAGAGGGAGAAGCAGACTCCCTGCCGAGCAGGGAGCCCGATGCGGGACTCGATCCAGGGACTCCAGGATCATGACCTGAGCCGAAGGCAGTCGCTTAACCAACTGAGCCACCCAGGCGCCCCAAGAAGCATTTTTTCAAGTAAGCCTTCTTCTAAGGCACTGGAAGACCTTATTTGGATGAGTTATTAGTTTTCTTTTAAGAAAATCATGTTTGTCATTTTTATTCAGCTGAAATTATATATCAGAAACAAAAGGCAAGAGTCATGAGACTGTTCCTTTTGACCCTTGTCTGTTGTACTGAGGAGCCCTTAAAATTCCCAGAGCTTCAGGGCACCTGGGTGACTCGGTTAAGCATCTGACTCTTGATCTCAGCTCAGGTCTTGATCTCGGGGTCGTGAATTTGAGCCGTGCGCTGGGCTTCATGCTGGGCATGGAGCCTACTTAAAAAAAAAAAAAAATCCTCGGAGCTTGAATCCACCAAATCTTTTTACAGAATCTGCAGCCAAGTAGTTCTGGAAATAAAGTGAGATAAATTTTATAGTTTAAATTAAAAACTATAGTTATCGTTTAAACTTTATATTTTAATTTATCAGAGAAGAACAGAACACAGATCTTAAAAACAAGAAAATTTGAAAATGTGATGTCTCATACGGGCGGGCTGCAGCTAACGCAGTGTTCAGAGGGAACGTTAGAGGCCTCAGTACATGTATTAGCAAAGAAGAGGGGTGGCTGGCTGGCTCAGTCGGTGGAGCGTGCAACTCTTGATCTCGGGGTTGTGAGTTTGAGCCCCACGCTGGGTGTAAAGACTACTTAAAAATAAAATCTTCTTTTTTAAAGAGTCTATTTATTAGAGAAAGAGCACACAAGCAGGGGGAGCGGGAGAGGGAGAAGCAGACTCCCCGCTTCCCGTGAGCAGGGAGACCAATGTGGGGCTCGATCCCAGGACCCCAGGATCATGACCTGAGCTAAAGGCAGATGCTTAACCAACTGAGCCACCCAAGTGCCCCTTAAAAATAAAATCTTAAAAAAAAAAAAGAAAAATATAAATCAAAAATAAACCTAGAAAAAAATAGAAGGAAATAATACAGGTGAGAGCAAAAATCAATGGCATGGAGAAAAGAGAAGATACTAGACACACTGCTTGTTCCAGTCTTTCATGTTCCTCAAGAATTCTGAGTTTGATGCGGTCCTGGGAATGGGGGTCAGTCTGGATGGGTTTGGGTGATGAGGGACGGTGCCCAGGGTAGCTGAAGACGCCTCCAGCCTGGGGTAAGTCCTGCAAATTGGAAAGCGTACTAGGTGCAGGAATTGTTACGTCCTGGGTGAACGGCAGCTAAGGATCACATCCACAGTCGCTGCTGCATTGCGCCCACACTGGGCCCATCCAGGCAGCGGTGTGGGCTGCCCGTCCCACCAGGAGGACAGTGGGCGGGGTCTGCAGCGGCGGGATGCAGACCCCGCCTCCTCTGCTGTCACGCGAACGCGTCAACGGGAAGTCATGAGCAGAGCATGTGAAAGAGTCCTTTGGACAGACGTAAAAACTGGGTTGTCGTGGTTCTCCCTTGGGCCTGCACTTCTGGCCCCACCATGTTAGGAAGACTTGAAAGCAGACACGCACAGCTCCCCTTTGGCACCCCACGTTTTGCCTTTGTGATTACGAAAAGCTTGCTGGTGACCGCCAGCTGGCTGCCCCCCAAGCCACGGCCCAATGGGCCACGTGGTGGCGCCTTTAATGACAGTCTTGGAGAGAAGAAAAGGGTCATTCAGCACAGCCTTGCCTGAAAGACTGCCAGAAGTTTCTGCAGTCAAATGCTCTACCACTGAGCTACACCCCCCTGCCAGAAGTTTCTGAAGTGACAGTGGAAAGCCCCGAGAATCACAAGCGGACTCGCTACCCCACTTCCTGGAATGCGGCCGTCAGGGCTGCCGAGGACGGACCCTGCTGGGCAGGCACTGAGGGAGCTGAGGGCCAGGCCCTGGTTAGCTCTCAATCTGCCATCAGTCTGGGCTTCTTGTCAAGCGCAGATGCAGCACCAGGAGTGACGGAGGCAAGGAACACAACAGTTTGATGGTGCTGCCCGTGCGTGTAAGTCTGCCTTCCGTTTGAGGCCCCATGAGTATTCCCCATCCTAGGGAACCTTCCTCGTTGCTTTTTCCAAAGGAAGTTCCCAGAAGGTACTGGGAAGATTATAAGGTGGGTCAGGCCAGCTGATGCTCTTCCAAGTATGTTTCATGCATCCCCTTATCAAGTTCTCACACACCCCTAAAAGGTACGTACAACCTGTGCCCATTTTATTTTTATTTTTTTAAGCTGTGCCCATTTTACAGCCAGAAAACTGAGGCAGGGAGAAGTGAACTATCTTGCCCAAGGTCACACAAATAACAAGTAGAGAGAGGCGCCTGGCTGGCTCAGTGGGTGGAGCATGCAACTCTTGATCTCAGGGGTGTAGGTTCGAGCCCCACGTTGGGTGTAGAGATGACTTGAAAATAAAAAAATAAAAAATCTTTTTTAAAAAGATTAAAAAAAAAAAAGATAGAGACAGTTTATGATTGAAGGTAACTTGCAAAAACAATGTTTTCACCGGTTCAGGCAGAAGCTCTCTGGCCCAACTTCCAGTGGAGCCTGGGGCCCTGTTGGCTTACCTGCACCAGGCCAGTGTGGGGCAGCTCCAGCCACCCTCACTGAGGCCACACACCCCAGGCCCCTCCTGAAGACAGTGACCTGGTTGTTCACTCAGCAAATAGTTAAGGCTATCCCAGTGCCGAGCCTCCTGCTAGGCAGGAAACAAGCTTACCTACATTCCAGCATCTAAGGGCCTCAAGGGACAGCCTGCTCATCTGCCAGTGTCTTTAGTAACCAGAACTTATGTCATGCCCTCCCTGGAAGGGCTCATTCACCTTGTTGATAACCCTCATCTCTCTACCACAGTCTGGCCTGGTTCAGGTGAGCCAGCGGGGCCCCGGATCATCAGTGTTGCTTGCCCAAAGGAGTTTTCTGGAGGGGAGGTCTCCCCTGCTTCTTGCCCCTTGGGGTCAGGCTTGGAAAGCGGTCAGTTGATTTGGCTCTGTTCCTGGCTGCCATTCCAGAAGTGGCCCGAGGCTCTGCCTGGGATCAAGTTCAGGCTCCCTTTGAAGGTGAGGTGAGTCACCCCCAGACTTTATACCAGCCCGGGCTTTCCCACTGCCTTCAGAAAAATTTTAGGTTTTAATTAAATATAAATGCTGATTTTAGCTCCCTCATTTACTTCCCAAGCCCTGGATATATCGATCTCAGGACAATCATTAGTTGGTTCGTGAAATAAACATTGTTCTAAAATGATGGATGCAAATTTTAAAATCCGCATATACCAGCCTTCTGCTTTGGGGACTTCCTGTCTTAGATCAAGAAGTCTTTTATTAAAAGTGGCAGTTCACTGGGTCTGTTCCAAAAATGTTTGCTGAAATACTCTTTGGCCAGGTTTGGGATTTTGTTTTTGTTTTTGTTTTTGTTTTAACTCTTAGTCTGTCTCTGTCTCTCCTCCACTCCACCCTCACCCCATCTGTTTCATCAGTTTATCTGTCTCCTATCCATCTGTCTGTCTCTTTTACCCATGCCCACAGGCACAGAGAGACACACCCTCCCCTGACAGGTGGGAGCCTGGCTCTTCTGATCCTTCATTTTGTATGTCTTCAACACCACTCCTTGAACCGTGCAGACTGGGCTTTCTCACCAGCCGCTTCTCTCTCCCCCCGCCAAAGTTGGATGATGTTCATACAACCCCTCCATCCCTGAAAGGAGGCAAAAAAGTAGAGAGGGGGTGGGAGTGGTCACAGATGGGGCAGTGGAGATGTGCTCACATTACCTGCTGAAGTCGGGGCCAGCTACCCTGGGGCTCTGGACTGGAGGTCACCAGCAAGTGGGCCTGTGGTTTCCTGTGATGGGATGAAAGTCTTGCATGACCATCACTAGCCTAGTCAGGGACAGGATATCAGATGGCTCCTTTTAGCAACAGGAAGGCCCTTCTCCCTTGGCTCCTAGAGGAACCTTTCCTTCATGGCTTGCTGGATCTTTGGTCTCTCTACCCTCCAGGCAACGACTAGGAACTTTAGGGCACACCTAGGGGGTGTCCAAGCTCCAGCAGGGGATGGAAAGAGAAGGAAGGATTCTTAGGGGCAAGAAAGGGGCAACTATTAACATGAGTATAGGTCTACAATCCCTTACCAAGCCTCCAAGAGCCAGATGTGATTCCGAATTCAGAAAGTTTCCCATTTTAGAAAGGTATTAGGGGGTGTGCACCACAGATTATGTAACATCCCCAGTGGGGCTGGGGCTGCCTTATATGATCAAATGCATTGACATTTCTGCTGTGCGATGTATGAATAGCCACAGTAAATGGGACAAAATCTATAAAAATCTTCATCTCTGTTCAGATTAAGCGTTGGGTGCCACATGAAGAAAGATTTGGTTTCCATGTTTTTCTTGGATTTCAGAATTGCAGATAAGGGATGGCAGGCCTCCACTCCCTGTTTCCTCTCTCCTGCCTTGGGGTTGGGGGTTGGGGGGAGAGTTGGGGGGCAGGAGGGGGCACCTTGAGGAAGAGTCTGTTCTTCCAAGTGGGAAGAGAGGCATACAGATGGGTGTGGTCCATGGCTCCCTCTTGTGTCTATTAGGAGCAAGTCTTGATTTTTGTGTGACAATTTTTTACTTGACAATTATTAAATTATACAAATAATGCCCTGTCACTTTAAAACAAATCAAACAAAATGATGTTTAAAAATTATGCTTATACATACATATGCATCAACAGAGAGGCCCCTACAGCTGGCTTACTGCTGTGTGCATGTGTGTGTTTGTGTGTGTTTTACATAAATGGGGTCATGCTGGGCATTACTGTTGCCCACCCCTCACCCCTTGCTTGCTCTTTTCACTTACCTCTATGTCTTGGGCCTCTTATAGGTCAGAACCCACAGATCCCCCAGGTTCTTATAACAGAGATGCAGAGGCCTCCAGAGGAGGGGCGGGGGTACAGTGAGGGTGGACTTCTTTGTAGGAACCTGCTGAATCCCTCAGAAAGGATCTCTGAATTTTGAGAAAGGTTCTTGGGCCCCTCCAGAAACAGGCTGCTTAATTACAGGGTTGTTATCCCCTCCTCAAATTCTCCCTTCCTAGGGTCTTAGAGCCTTTTTTTAGGGGAGAAGTTTCTAAGGTCACTTGTAAGGAAAGCTTCCTCCATCATTTAAATACATTTCATAAATGCTGGATGAAACAAAGTTAAATAGCCTGGCTCCCACTCCAGCCCCCAACACAAGCAGAGACTGACTGGGAAGAAGCAAAAACATCCTCAGAAGGCAGCCAGGGATGAGGCCGGGCAGGAGCTGAAGCAGGGACCAGGCCAATGTGCTACTCCCCTGGATCATTTTGGGCAGGAGCTTCTGGTCTTTTTTACCATTGATTGGTGAGCTGCCCCCCAGAGTCCTTGCCTGCAGCACATGCTGCTAATGTCCCCTTCCCAGATCCCTGTTACTGACTGCTGCCCGCCCCCACACACCTGCTGTGAAGACTGGCTGCTGAGGAAACACACCCCCCCTTCTCCCGGAGAACCACCCTCCGACGGCAGGAGATGCCTGAGAGCTGGTGCCCCAACCTCTTCCTCTCACCTCCTGGGGTTGCCAGACAAAACACAGGATGCCCAGCTAAATTTAATTTCAGACAATGAACACTTTCTTGGCATAAGGATATCCTATTCACTGTTTATCTGAAACTCAAACTGGGCAACTGTATTTGCTAAATCTGGCAATCCTACAGCTGGCAGTCAATGACTGGGGGTGGAAGGGTGGGGCGGGTATGATGAAGGCTTGGCCCCCTTGCCTGCAAGGCTGGAAGATTGCTGGTGTCATTTATGTCCAGGGCTCTGTGTGGGATCAGCCTGAGGCTGGGCTTCAGCTGAACCCACATCTTTGCTTAGCTCCTTCCCCGGCCCATCATGCTTTCCTCCTCCCTTGCAGGTTTCCCATGAGAGCTGCCCCCAGTCAATTACTTCCACGAGGATCCCTGTCTCAGGCTCAGCCTCTGGGGACTCAAAAACATGCCTACTTTTCAATTTCCTGTTTGGAGAGGATACTCAGGTTTGCCTCAAAGAGCAACTTCTGGCCTTGTCATCCATCCCATGGGTTCTGGGACTTCTCGCCACCTTAGACAAAGAATTTCCCTCTCTAAACTCCTTTTTTTTTCCATCTGTGAAAGGCAATAATGTGACATTGCAGGGTAGCTGGGATAATGTGAGCAAGTGCTCTGGCACTTGGCAAGTCTCCCTAAATGGAAACAACAGCCGTCATTCCATAGCTTTTAGCTTCTGGTCATTTTCACTCCCTTTGTCCTATCTTCTCAATCTTCTTACATGAGTGGATATGATTCCCATGAGTCTGATGGAGATTTGTGGCTGTAATCCTACTTGGACCTCTCTCTTGCCCTTTCTTCCCAAGCGAAAGCACCTCAGTTTTAGCAAAAGCCATTTGGCACCAGTTCACAAGGGGGTAGGGGGGAAGCTCAACACAGCAGTGGGGAGGAAGTGTGGACTCAACTCTTTCTTGGCTGCCATAGCTTCCAGGACCATAAAATACTCGCCGATCTGCCCCAGCAACTTTGCTCTGAAATGTCAGAAACACAGTGTTTGGAATGGCCATCTTGAGCCAAATGACTCCACCAGTGCAATGCTGGGCAACTTTTATGACAACTGAGGCAGGTTTGTGTGTTATGTTTTAGAGTGATGTTAAGATATATTCTTAAGAGGGGCGCCTGGGTGGCTCAGTCGTTAAGCATCTGCCTTCAGCTCAGGTCATGATCCCAGGTCCAGGGATCAAGCCCCGCATCAAGCCCCACATGGGGCTCCCCTCTCAGTGGGGAGTCTGCTTCTCCCTCTCCCTCTGCCTGCTGCTCCCCCCCCGCTTCTGCTCGCTCTCTCTCTGTCAAATAAATAAAATCTTAAAAAAAAAAAAAAAAGAAATATTGTTAAGAAGGGAAAGTGCCCCTACCGTATCTCTGGAAGGACACTTAAGAAACTCCTACCCGTGGATGCCCCTGGGGAGAAAGGCTGGCTGGATAAGGGGTGGGAGGGAGACTTACTTTACATTGTTTATCCCTTTATACTATCTGAAATGTAGGCCACATGCCAACAGTATCTATTAAGAAAATAGATACAGGGCGCCTGGGTGGCTCAGTCGGTTAAGCGACTGCCTTCGGCTCAGGTCATGATCCTGGAGTCCCTGGATCGAGTCCCGCATCGGGCTCCCTGCTCGGCAGGGAGTCTGCTTCTCCCTCTGACCCTCCCCCCTCTCATGTGCTCTCTCTCTCTCTCTGTCAAATAATAAAATAAAATCTTTAAAAAAAAAAAAAAGAAAATAGATACAATTTAACTAAAAAACTACTGTAGTGATCATTCAAAGGTATCTCTTTTATTCTAAACTCTGAATTAATGAGGCAACACAGAAAATTCAGGCAGCTTGGAAGGCACTTCATTTTCAGGGTTTGGTGCAGAAAAGTGAAAATTATCCACGTTCTTTGAAGTCTAAAATACATGAGCTGCTCTGGTTTTTCTGGGCTGCAGCCTGGCAGGATGGGTTTGCCAGGTGGCTGGTTTTGGGAACCCTCTCCCACTACAGTTTCCTGAGCCAGATACTTTACACCAACTATTTTTTCCTCACAACTCTGAGGTAGATGCTACTAATCTCTCCAGGTGACAGATGAGGAGGATGAATAAGTGGCAGAGGATGTATTTGGAGTGAGTTTTGGCAGTTTCTGAAATCCAACCTCTTTTAAGAAAGAAAATGCCACTGTCTGTGGGGTCTGTGTTGATTTCCTCTACCTCTCCCCCAATCTGGAACAAGTCCTGTCTCCTCTGAGGAGAGAAGGAAGGGAAGCAGAGCTGCAGAACCGGAGAACATGACTATAGCCAAGGACTGAAGTTGCAAGAAACAGCAGAAAGTGGAATTTTGAGAAAAGACATGAGAAGGTCCCAGCTGACTCCGGCTCCTGCATGCCTGTGCACAGCAACATCTGCCCCCAACCCAGGCAGAATCAGCACACCCATCTATGAACTACCGCATTCACTAACTGTGTGTTTAGTGCCAGGCACTGGAGTGCAATGGTGAGCCAACACAGACAAGGCCCCCATGCTCATGGGGCTTACACTCAAGTTTTGGCAGTCCCAGCCCCTCTCCCATACACACCCCTGACGGATGCCACACAACTGGTGGTAGTATGGTGCAGTATGGAGAGCACCATCTAGAGTCAGACCGCCTGCTCCACCACTTACAACTGTGTGATCTTGGGCAAGTAACAGCCTCTTGGGCCTCAGTCTCCACCCCTGTAAGATGGGGATGATCATAGTAATAGCTACCTTAGGATTGTGTGAGAGTTCCACGAGATAACATACGAAAAAATTTTTTTCATGGCGCCTAGCCCAAAGAAAGTACTTGATAAATATTAGCTGCTATTACTACTACTGCTGCTGCTGCTGCTGCTGCTACTACTACTATTATTATTATATACAAACACTACCTGTTTCACGAATACAGGGCCGTATCTTCTTGCTCTCCGCTGAGTTCTCAGTACCTAGCACATAATCGGGACTTAGCATTAATAAATGCATAGATGAAACCTGGCTTACATTTGAAGATACGCCATTCTGGATCTTATGTCAACCCAGATAGATAACCTACTATGTGCTGAGAGCCACAAGGGGCATTAAGAGTGCTCCCGTCCTTGGGGTGTTTGACAGAAGATGCTCAGCAGAAGAGATGCTAGATATAAAGTTGAATGAATGAATGCATGGATAAATGAATGACTATGAAAGCGAGCTCCTGGGCCGAATAAACACGTCCGGAGCCCCTTACCCCATACACACATTCGCTCACAGAGCTTTCTGTGGAGTGGGCACCAGGGGGCACTGAGCTCGGCCAGTCTCAGCTCCTGATCAGGATTCACGCCCAGGTTCTTAGGCGGATGCCGCGCGGTGACGTCATATCCGCCCCTAGACGTCACGCTTCCGGAGGGTGAAACAGACAGGAGCCAAACGTAAGTAACCCCGGAGTTTTCTGGGCCCGGGGTCTGGCCTTTGCGGAGGAACGCCAAGCTTTGGCGGATTCTTGCAGTGAACAGGAGTCAGGGAGGCGCCAGGTTAGTGCGACCGAAAGCAGGTAAGCGGAAGCCCATAACAGAGCGGCTTTTGCCGGGAGTGAGCTCAGTCGGCCACGCTGATGACGCATGGCCTGCGCGCCAGGTGCGCATGCGCAAGGTGGGAGTTACGGCGGGCGGCGCGCGGCCGTCTGAGGTACCAATCCTTTCCGGCCCAGGACGCCGCGGGCGGCCGGCGAGGCCCGGACGCGCACCTCCGCGGGCACCTGTACTACGGGGTCTCGGTAGCACATGGTGGGTGCGAGGAGTGAGCGGGACCACGTGTGCAGAGCGCATGCGCCCGGCGCCAGGTGGGCGCTAAGTAAATGGGGGACGTTAGTCAAAAAAAAGTTGAAAACAACTGAAGTACCCAATAGTAGGGGACTGGGCTTTTTTTTTTTTAATGATTGATTTGTCCCAAAACTTACATGTTGAATGTATACTGTGTGCACTTTTAGATTCCTAGGAAACAGTGAACAAGATAGAACCCCGTTTCTTGCAGAGTGTACATTCTGTTGTGGTGGGGGAGGGAAGTACAAATAGAGAATAAATGAATTACGTAGTTGTGTTAGAAGGTGGTAAGTGTTATGGGGAAAAACTAGAACAGGGGCATGGAGGGGCTGCCGTATTAGATAGAACAGCCACCGGACCAAATCGAGGGGTGAGAGTTGATCAAAGCCATGAAGCTACCTGGAGGAAGAATATTCCCAACATGCGGAAAAGCTAGGAGCGAGGCGCAGAGACGGGAGGGAAACGGTGTGTGAGGAAGAGCTAGGAGGAGTCTGGTGGAGGGAGTTGAGCAAGGGAGCATGGTCAGAGCTGTTGGAGGCAGCGGTACAATTCAGGTAAGGCCTTGCAGGGCTGGTAAGTCCTTTGTGTTTACTCTGAGTAAAACGGGAACCATTGCAAAGTTTTGAGCAGAGGAGTGGTGGGGCTTGAATAGGTTTTAACTGGCTCGCTCTGGCTGCTGTAGAGAATAGATTGGGGGGTGGCGGGTGGGGAGCAGGTGGAAGCAGGGACACCTATTACTAATAGGTCACTTAATGAGCATCCCTGCAGCCATTACAAAGGCTGGCTTTAAAGATGATAACAAGAGCTAGGGAAGTGCTTTCATTGTTGTGGTGAGCCTGGCAGATTTGCCAGGCTGTACGAAGGGTACCCAGGCATCCTCTCCTTTAATCTCAGGACAGCCTGCAGAGGGCAATACTGTCACTGCCTCTGAGGCTGAGGCCTATGTGGCGGTGACTGCTCAGTAAACGCTTGATCCTTAAGTCTTTTTTGGTAAAATATACCTAACATAAAATTTACCATTTTTAAGGGTACAGCCTATTGATGTAAAGTATATTAACACTGTTATGAAACCATTATCATTATCCATTTCCAGAATACCCCTTAAGTCTTCATTGTTATTGGCGTCCTGAGCCCCAGGCACAATCTCATTCCCCTAGCTCAAGCAGCCAACTCCATCAAGGCTGATGGTAACTCTTAAAAAACACCTATCATGTGCCAGACAGTGAATGAAGTGATTGAGGGTTCTATTCTTCCTGCCCTTCTAGTCAGGGACAACTGTAATGATTGGGAAAGAATCATCAGGTGATTATTTCTGCAGTCTTGAACATATAGGCCTAATACTTCTCACCATTCAGTAAGTGTTTATTGAATACATACTCTGTGCCAGACACAGTAACTATTCGTATTTTTAAGTGGATGCTTGGATGTAGCTCCTTGACCCTAACTTCTCATTTTCTCTGAGGGCATCATCTAGGAATGCTTGGAACTGGACCTGATGCAGAGGTTTTTGTAAATGCCAGTTTATAGCTATGTGACCTTGGCTAATTCCCTTTCCTTGGTTGGACCTCAGTTTTCTGGTTCCTTTAGTGGGGAACCAGATATTGAACAAATAGTATTAAGAGATTGCATAACAAGTGAATCTAATTTAGAACAATGTGTTCAAAAGGCTTTCTTGAAGAGATGAAATTCCTAGGAGAGGTGAGCTTTAAGCTAAAATTCAAAGGATGAATAGGGGCTATCCAAAGGAAGAGTGACGTAGGAGAGGAGCCGATGACGGATTCTCCCCAGGGGGATCAGCATGTTGTGAATTCTTGAAGGATCCAGGTCTATTAGAAATGACATTGAGTGCCCATTCCAGGAATTTCTCTTCTCAAACCCCTTGCTGTTTAAGCTCGGTCTTTGGCTTGGGGAGGGGAGGGGGGGTTACTATCAAATAGCTCTGTATAGATGTGGCCTTCAGAGAACAGGTAGGTCCAGCATGGGATGGGACAGCAGAACTACCACTCCTCATTCTGTTCATGTTCTGTGTTGACTGAGAGTAAACAAGAAGATCTTGCATTTTATTCCTGTATGCTATTTTTTTTTTAAAGATTTTATTTATTTAGCTGTCAGAGAGAGAGAGCACAAGCAGGGAGAGCGGTAGGCAGAGGGAGAAGCAGCTCCGGGCGGAGCAAGGAGCCCAATGCAGGGCTCAATCTCAGGACCTTGGGATCATGACGTGAGCCTAAGGCAGATGCTTAACTGACTGAGCTACCCAGGCGCCCCCCCCTTTTTTTTTTAAATTAGGAAGCATCATACCAGAGTGGTCTGGAGGGGCTCAGGAGTGGTTGGAATCTGTGTGCCCTTGGGCAAGTGTTACCTCTCTGCCAAGCCTCAATGTCCTCTTCTTAAAAATGGAGGGGAAAAAGTGGGAATAATAATAGCTTTCACTTCATGGGATCATTTTGAAGACTTATGACCTAAGGCATGTGGGGCATTTAGCACAGAGCCAGGTACTTAGTAGGGAAAAATGTCCATTGGGTTTATGTTATTAGAATTTAAGAGTACAACAGTCTGGCATATATAAAATCTAGAAACTTTCTTTGTGTCTGTATGGGTAAATTTGGTTTGACCAGAAATAAATGAATTACTATACTAGGAGTTCTTTTAAAAATCAAATGGGTCAAAAAAAAAAAGAAAAGCAAGGGGTGCCTGGCTGGTTCAGTCAGAGAAGCATGTGACTTGATCTCAGGGTCATGAGCTCAAGCCCCACGTTGGGTGTAGAGATTACTTAAATAAATAAATAAACTTGAGGGGCGCCTAGGTGGCTCAGTCGGTTAAGCGTCTGCCTTTGGCTCGGGTCATGATCCCAGGGTCCTGGGATCAAGCCCCACATCGGGCTCCCTGCTCAGCGGGAAGCGTGCTTCTCCCTCTCCCTCTCCCCCTGCTTGTGTTCCCTCTCTCGCTGTGTCTCTCTCTGTCAAATAAATAAATAAAATCTTTAAAAAAATTAAATAAACTTGAAAAACATCAAATGGGTTCAGGGGGCCTGGCTGGTTCAGTTGGTAGAGCATGAGACTTGATCTCAGGGTTGTGAGTTCAAGCTACACAGTGGGTGTAGAGCTTACTTTAAAAAAAAAAAATCAAAATGGGTTAAATTCTCATTTAAAAAATGGGAAAAAAGTGAAAAATAGCTTGTACCTTGCTAATTTGTAGCCCTCTTGATTTTTCATTTCTAGATGTGGTCAGCTTTGGAAAAGATGCCAGCTCCAGCCACCACATATGAAAGAATAGTTTACAAAAATCCCTCTGAGCACCATTATATGAAAGTCTGCCTGTGAGTTCTCCTAAGTTCTATTGGTGATTACACTTTTATGAATCTGAATAGTATGAAATTTGATACGTTTTTTTTCTTTTTAATGTTTTTATAGAGAATTTCAAGATCGTGGGGTTGGACTGAATGCTGCACAGTTCAGACAGCTGCTTATTTCAGCCTTGAAGGACCTCTTTGGGGAGGTATGAATCACTTGGTAGATTGAACACTCCTAAGATCTTTGTAAGACATACTAAAACAATGCTTTTCCAAATAATGATTTTAAAACTTTAAAAACATATTTGAAATTGCAGAAGCAGACTTTCAGAAATGATGAATTTTGGGTAGGTTTGTTCTAATATGCCTTCTATTTGACAAGGAACTTGTTAGACAGATGTTTTAGTGCCGTGCTACTCCCAGTATGGTCCAGACTGGCAACCTGCAAACAGTTTTTTGGGTTTTTTGTTTTGTTTTTTAAGATTTTATCTATTTAGAGAGTGTGTGCGAGCAAGGGGAGGGGCAGAGGGAGAGGGAAAGAGAACCCCAAGCAGACCCCACATTGAGCGCAGAGCCCAACCAGGGCTCAGCCTCAGGACCTGAGATCACAACCCAACCCAAAATCAAGAGTCAGATGCATAACTGCCTGAGCCACCCAGGCACCCTGTGCAAACAGTTTTTTTGTCCATTGTGAAGATTTACACCAGAATCAGCACACTACTTCCTTTACTAAAAAAGTCCCCGTAATCAGAAGTTGAGATGAGCTATCAGAAGAGCTTGCAATGCAATGCTTGATCTTGGGATTGTGAGTTAGAGCCCCATATTGGTGTAGAGATTACTAAAAGTAAATAAATAAATAAACTTTAAAAAAACTGAGCTGAACTAAACAATGTACTTAGTGATACTGTTGATTTGCATTGTGTTACAGCCTCTTATTTTATCACAGACCAGCACATTGAGTAGTCCTATTTTAGCATTTACTTGAAAATAAGTAGAATTTTGAGAGAGAACAAAGACGATTCAGGAAATTATTTCCTGATTCATATGTTTTATCAAGTCAAAATCTGGTAAGCATCTCATTAAAATTAAAAACATATACTCCACAGCAGACTCAGTTAAGAGGATGAAAAGACAAATTACAGACTGGGGGAAACTAGTTGCAAACCACATATCTAAAATATAAAAAGAACTCTCAGGCATCTGTGTGGCTCAGTCGGTTAGGCGTCTGCCTTGGGCTCAGGTCATGATCCCAGGGTCCTGGGATTGAGTCCTGCATTGGGCTCCCTGCTCAGCGGGGAGTCTGCTTCTCCCTCTGCTTTCCCGTGTGCATGGTCGCACACTCTCTCTCTCTCAAAAATAAATAAATAGGGTGCCTGGGTGGCTCAGTTGGTTAAGCGACTGCCTTCGGCCCAGGTCATGATCCTGGAGTCCCGAGATCGAGTCCCGTATCAGGCTCCCTGCTCAGCGGGGGGTCTGCTTCTCCCTCTGCCCTCTGACCTCTTCCCTCTCCTGCTCTCTGTCTCTCATTCTCTCTCTCTCAAATAAATAAAATCTTAAAAAAATAATAATAATAAATAAATAATCTTTTAAAAATAAAAAGAACTCTAAAAACTCAATAATAAAGAAAACCAAACTTTTCAACTTGAAAATGTGTAAAAGACACAAATAGACATTTCACTAAAAATGATGTACTGTTGACAAAGAAGCACATGAATGAAGAGATGTTCAACGTTACTAGCCATTGGGGAAATGCACATTAAAAACACAATAAGCTCCAAAAAAGAACAACAACAAAACACAATGGGTGTGGGCGCCTGGCTGGCTCAATTGGTGGAGCATGCGACTCTTGATCTTTTGACTCTTGACTCTTGGTTGTGAGCTCGAGCCCCATGCTGGGTGTCAAGATTATTTAAAAATAAAATCTTTAAAAAATAAGTAAATAAAAAATAAAAACACAGTGAGCTATCACTACACACGTAACAAAACAACCGAAAATAAAAAAAAAATAGTGATAATACTAAGTGCTGGTGAGGATGTGGAGAAACTGGATCACTCATTCATTGCCAATGGAAATGCAAAATGGGACAGTCACAGGCGCCTGGATGGCTCAGTCGTTGGGCGTATGCCTTTGGCTCAAGTCATGATCACAGGGTCCTGGGATCGAGCCCCGCGTGGGGCTCCCTGCTCAGTGGGAAGCCTGCTTCTCCCACTGCTCCTGGTTGTGTTTCCTCTCTCTCTGTATCTCTGTGTCTCAAATAAATAAATAAAATCTTAAAAAAAAAAAATGGTACAGCCACTTTGGAATACCATTTGACAGTTTCTAAAAACAACTAAACATGCATCTGCTATACTACCCAGCAGTTAACACACCTAGGCATTTGTCCCAGAGAAGTAAAATTTTTTTTTTTTTAAATATGTTGGGTACTTATTTTTTTTTTTTAAGATTTTATTTATTTGACAGAGAGTGACACAGCGAGAGAGGGAACACAAGCAGGGGAGTGGGAGAGGGAGAAGCAGGCTTCCCGCCGGGGCAGGGAGCCTGACACGGCTCGATCCCAGGACCCCGGGATCATGACCTGAGCCGAAGGCAGACACTTAACGACTGAGCCACCCAGGCGCCCCGAGAAGTAAAAACTTAATGTTCATACAAAACTTGTATGTGAGTGTTCATAGCAGCTTTATTTGTAAGAGCCCAAAAGCAGAAATCAACCAGATGTCCTTCAGTGAGTGAGTACTTAAACATTCATGATATACTGATACCATAGAATAGAGTCAATAATAAAAAGGAACAAACTATAGATATACATAAAAACTTAACTGAATCTCCAGAGAGTTATGCTAAGTGAAAAAGCTAATCCCAAAAGGTAACATTTTGGGTAATCCCATTTGTATCATGCTCCTGAAATAATGTAATTATATAATCTGGAGAAAGGTTCGTGGTTAGGGATCGGGAGGAGGAGTGGGTGTGACTAAAACGAGGTAGAAGGAGAGCGCCCTGTGGCGATGGTGTAATTCTATCTTGATGGTAGTGGTTGCATGAAACTACCTATGTGGTAAGATTGCATCGAAGTATGCACACACACGCGCGCGTGCAGGCACGGACAAATAGGAGTACGTGTATAACTGGTAAAATCTGAATAAACTGGTTTATCAATTTTAGGTTTTTGGTTTTGATATTGTATTACTGGGGGAGGCTTCATGAAGGGTGCATAGAACCTTCTTGTAAATTTCATTGTAACCTCCTGTGATTCTAATTTTTCAAAATAAAAAGTTTAAGAAAAAAGTGTGTACCTTCTCTGTCGGGTATAAAACCTGGTTCCAGAATGATGGGTATTATGAAAGAGGAAGTGTATGGTTTCTGTATGTGAAACAGCATAGAAAGCAATTGAGCTTAATTTTGGGGATCAGGGATGGAACTTTTTCTTTTTTAACCCTGAGATCGAAAGTCTCCTGCTCTACTAACTGAGCCAGCCAGGCGCCCCCAGGGATGGAACAATTTAAACAAAGACTTGAAGGATGAAGAGTCATTAGCAATATGAAGAGTTACAGGAAGAACATTCTAGACAGTAAATAAGCAGTCCCAGTACTACAGCACCACTAAATAAAATACTGCTTTTTTGGAGGAGAAAAGCAGTTGACAGGATTAGTTATTAGACTTTAAGAATAGTGATGATAGGGGTACCTGGGTGGCTCAGTTGGTTAAGCGTCTGCCTTCAGCTTGGGTCATGATCCCAGAATCTGGGGATCGAGCCCTGTGTTGGGCTCCCTGCTCAGCAGGGAGTCTGCTTCTCCCTCTGTCCCTCCCCCTGCTTGTGCGCGCGCGCGCTCTCTCTCTCTCTCTCTCTAGCTTGCTCTCTCTCAAATAAATAAAATCTTAAAAAAAAAAGGATAGTCCTGATAGGGGCACCCTGCTGCCTCAATCATTGGAGCATGCAACTCTTTTTTTTTTTTTTTAAAGATTTTATTTATTTATTTATTAGAGAACGAGCGAGAGAGAAACAGCATGAGAGGGGGGAGGGTCAGAGGGAGAAGCAGGCTCCCCGCCGAGCCGGGAGCCCGATGCGGGACTTGATCCCAGGACTCCGGGATCATGACCTGAGCCGAAGGCAGACGCTCAACCAACTGAGCCACCTAGGCGCCCCGGAGCATGCAACTCTTGATCTCAGGGTTGTGAGTTCGGGCCCCACGTTGGGTGTAGAGATTACTTTAAAAAAAAAAAAAAAAGAATAGGGGCGCCTGGGTGGCTCAGTTGTTAAGCATCTGCCTTCGGCTCAGGTCATGATCCCAAGGTCCTGGGATCGAGCCCCACATCGGGCTCCCTGCTCAGCGGGAAGCCTGCTTCTCCCTCTCCCGCTCCCTCTGCTTGTGTTCCCTCTCTCGCTGTGTCTCTCTGTCAAATAAATAAAATCTTTTAAAAAAAATAAAATAAAATAAAAAGAATAGTGATAATAATAGTCTGCTAATAGTATTTTTCCATACCTAGGTTGATGCAGCATTACCCTTGGACATCCTAACTTACGAAGAGAAGACCCTGTCAGCCATCTTGAGGATATGTAGCAGGTACGACAGAGGCCCCTTTGTAGTATAACAGAGCAGAGAGGTGGATGGAGAAATAGAGCAAAAATGCTCTTCTCTAAGAAGGGGCTTGGCATTGTGAGCTCTGAGTAGTTTTTGGAAGTTTAAACTGGGAAAGATATGACCTTTAATCCACCAGGAGCTTAGACTATACAGAGCAAAACTCATGATTTGCTTACAGCTGTAGTGTTTCCCAATTGGTGGCCATGGTTGCAAACTCAAAAATGTGTATTTTAGAAACATTCCTAATTGAGGTTCATTTTATTCTCTGCTATGACATAATGTGCTTTTACTTTTAAAGTTTTCTCATTTAGTGCTCTCTTTGGCAGCACATCTACTCAAGTTTTCTCATTTAAATTAGGTTTTCTGGACCTAATTTAACTATCTGGCCCATCACAAAAGTACTAGGGAGATGTCACAGAGACAAATCTTTATGCATTCATTCTTGATCTCTCTACAGTGGTCTTGTCAAATTGTGGAGCTCTTTGACTCTGTTAGGATCCTATAAAGGCAAGAAATGTGCCTTCAGAGTGATTCAGGTAAAGACCGTTCCTTCACATTTTCCAAACAAGGCTGAGTAGGGGTCAAGCAGCTTTTTCTTTTTCTTTTTTTTTTTTTAAGATTTATTTATGAGAGGGAGCAAACGAGTGTTCGGGGCGGGGGGAGGGGCTGAGGGAGAGGAGAGGGAAAGAATCTCAAGCAGACTCCATGCTGAGTAAGGAGCCCGACACAGGACTCAATCCCATGACCCCAAGGTTATGACCTGAGCCAAAATCAAGAGTCAGACACCCAACCGACTGAGCCACCCAGGTACCCCTCAAACTGCTTTTTAGTACATGTCCCATTTTTTGCTTGCATAAATCTAGTGTGGTTAACATTATCCACTGGGGGCAGTAGGGAGGAATAAGGACTATATTGCTTCTGGAAATGTGAGAGAAAGCACTTAGATTTTAGATTGTATGGGAGATGTTTAGGGATGAAACTTGGAACTCTTGTGGAAAAGTCTTAACTTTTCATTTGTTGCTTAATGCCTGGTGCCTTAAATATTAGAACACTCTTTCTAAACCTGTAATCACTTGTGTATCTGAGGCTACCTCTAAGGATGCTCTTTAAGATGCCACTGCATCAGCTTCGCTTACCCGAGAAAACTAGGCATGTTTCCACACACCCTGTGTTTCAGTGCAGTCTTCTCCCCAGATTTCTTTAACTGTTTTCTTTCTCTTACAGGTTTCTCCATTTCTCCTTGCCTTATCTGGGAATAGCAGGGAACTAGTATTGGATTGAACAGTCTTTCAATTGCAGAAACATCCTTCTGCTCTCAAAAGCCTGTTTTGGTGACAATATGCTGTCTGAAGATTGAAGCAGTCTAAAAGCTCTGATTGCTGAAGATGTTCCCCGTAATTTCCCGCCATCATCTGTGGTCGGGTGGGCTTCAGAGGAGAATCCTCCTGAGCCAGCCAGTGGTGAGCAGGCAGCACATTGAGCAGATGCACACCAGAGTTGGAGACCGCGCTGAACTCAGCAGGGCCTTCACGCAGAGGGACGTGGCTGCCTTCTCAGAATTAACGGGGGATGTCAATCCTTTGCATTTAAATGAAGATTTTGCAAAAAACACCAAGTTTGGAAAGACAGTTGTGCATGGAGTTTTGGTCAATGGACTTATTTCGGCTCTCCTGGGAACTAAAATGCCAGGGCCAGGCTGTGTATTACTTTCACAGGAAATTAGCTTTCCAGCCCCTTTATATGCTGGAGAAGTTGTTGTAGCTTCCGCGGAGGTGAAAAGGCTAAAGCGGTTCATTGCTGTTATTGCAGTGTCATGTTTTGTAAGAGAAAGTAAAAAGACTGTTATGGAAGGCTGGGTTAAAGTTATGGTCCCAGAAACTCCCCAGTCCTGCAATGGGTTTAAAGATGCACATTCAAGTGCTAGTGGTACTGTTCTTGAAGAGCCTCTGAGGAAAAAGGAACGCTGCTCTTCACTGAGGGATGGCCTGTAGACCTAGAAGCCCAGGTTGGGGGAGGGGAGCAGGTAGAAGGGTGTCCAAAGGTCCACTGTCCAATTTGGCTTTATGCTTCACACAGACTTGAGTATATTCCTCCTCTGTCTAGATTTTTAAAACTGAAGAAATACCAAGAAAGTTACTTAGCTAAAGGTTCTTTTAGGATTTCACATCTAGTCAGATTTGCATTTGAATAACACAAGCCTGCCTCTGTGCAGAGTAAGTTTGTCACTGAATTTATAACTAGCCTTTAATTACTGAAGGCAACAACAGAATTCAGGTCATCTTTGAACACCTACCTTCTACCAGTCAGGGTACTTAGATCCTGTCCTTCAGCAGTTTCTGAGTCAGAGTTTATTGTAATTTGTTACTGTTGACACCACAGTGGCACCTTGTTCCATCTTCAGTGGCATTTGCTTTTCAGATGGCTTTCCTGTGATTGGAGAGGGGCTTATGTGCACGTTTGGACTCATTTATGTAAACTCTCTCAATCTCAGGTATACAACAGGGATAACAACACCTACCACACAGGACTGTTGGAGATGCTAGATACAAATAGCTAAGCACGAAGTCCAGCCGGTCATCCATTCTCCCCTGTGAATGAGGTTAGAGGTTTTCCCGAGTTTAAAGCAAACTAGCCCACAATTAAAACAGGTAATAGACTTCATTTTTCAGGATGTCAATCAATCTAAATCTGGAATAGAATTGGAATGCAAAATTTCTATTTTAGTAATCCAGATTATTTTCTCCCTCCCTTGAAAACACTGTGGATTCTCCCCTTTACAAATAATATATGCTTATTGTAAAGATTTATAAATAAAAAGTATAAGGAACCCTGTGGAGGCCAAGTTCTTAAGAGTTGAGGGATATTGAAAATCAGTATTGAAAAAAAAAAAGGATACTGAAGAGGAAATGCGCCTAATGTGTTTGTACTGAGTGGTCATCCCAACACAGCCAACACTTTTAAGATAATCTATAACAGAACATCCATCTCTGCTCTGTGGCTTTAGATGGTGGTTCTGATTACAACTAGATGCTTTGATCAGGAAGATAGATCAAGTGTCATTGGTGGGATCAACCCCCATTTCCCAGGAAAAGGTTTTTCCTCCTGGTGGATCAGTAACTAGATTTTTTTTTTTTTTTTTAAACATCAAAGAGATAAGCAGATTACTAGGAAAAAAATCATTCTGGGCACTAGAGGGCAATGATGTGTATAAATAATATTTTTAAACTGTTGAATATTGTACCACCATACCCTAGTTGGTGGATGGTGAGATGAAAATACTAAAATCAACATGAGAAGCAAGGATGCCCTCCTGAGTTTCAGAAGGGGCTGCTCTGGGGGCTCAGATGCACATGAAGAAGACTTAATCATAGGGGAAGGCTACACAAGCTAAAACTTTGATACAACATTGGAAAAAAAAACTTGGAGCACAAAATATAAACTCAGAGCCAAGACTGCCTCTTCCTATAGAACTCATTCTCTGGGACTAGTAGCACTCTTGAAGCATAGGTCCATAAGTGGAGTGTAATGTGATTATTAATACTAGTAGCTACCAGGCGCCTGGGTGGCTCAGTTGGTTAGGCGACTGCCTTTGGCTCAGGTCATGATCCTGGAGTCCCGGGATCGAGTCCCGCATCGGGCTCCTTGCTCAGCAGGGGGTCTGCTTCTCCCTCTGACCCTCCCCCTTCTCATGTGCTCTTTCTCATTCTCTCTCTCAAATAAATAAATAAAATCTTTTAAAAAAAAATACTGGTAGCTACCATTTTTGCGCTGTCTATGAGCCAATCCCCCCCTTTTTTAAAAGATTTTATTTTTGAGAGAGAGTGCAAGTGGGGAAGGGGCAGAGGGAGAGAGAATCTCAAACAGGCTGTGCACTGAGCACAGAGCCTGATGCAGGGCTTGATCTCATAATCCTGAGATCATGACCTGAGCTGAAGCTGAAACCAAGAGTCAGACACTTAACCAACTGAGCCATCTAGGCACCCCATTTTCTTTTTTTTTAATTGAAGATTTTATTTATTTTTTTAATTTTATTTATTTGACAGCACAAGTAGGCAGAGCGGCAGGAAGAGGGAGAAGCAGGCTTCCCGCTGAGCAGAGAGCCCGATGCAGGGCTGGATCCCAGGACCCTCATGGGTCCTCATGAATGAGCCACCCCAGCGATCCTAAGATTTTATTTTTAAGTACTCTCTACACCCAGTGTGGGGCTCAAACTTATAACCCCAAGATCAAGAGTCACATGCTCCACCAACTGAGCCAGCCAGGCGCCCCAATGAGCCAGTTTTCTACATTCACTCCAATCTTTGAGAATGTTGTGAATTAAAGTTAATGTCCCATTTTATAGGCAAGGAAATAGACTGATGCTGTGTGACTTGCCCAAGGCTGTAGAGCTGGGATGCAAATGGGGACCTGCCTGGCTCCAAAGTATTTCTTTTCTCTATCTCCCTGGGGGTCTTACAATGTTCCCATTACTGGAGCACTGTCAGTTTCTGTAATAGTATCCCGTTATGTGGCATTAAAGTATTCAGAACCACCATTTTATAGAATTTTCTTTATATTCAGAATGTGCTAGATCTTACTTCCTGCTACAGTTGCAGCATTTTCCTATATATTATTAGTTGATGTAGGTAACCATCACCTACCCTTTTTCTCAGTGATTACTTGTCTTTAGAGCAGAATTACCAAAAGGGTTATTCTAAAGGTGAAAAGTTATGTGTAGGCCAAGTATGGTGGGGACCAGCCAGGCCTGGCTGGTCACTGATACTGTGTAATTCAAAAGTAGCTTCTCAATATGAGCATTTTCATTTTTTAAATGGTCCCTGAGTGCCATGGTCTTCTTTGATCTCCATAAATCAATAAAAGGTTGGACTAGAGAAGTAGGCAAGAAGGGATACTTCTCTGTCAATGATAACTTCTTACTTTTACTCAGATATGCTCCAGCCACTCTTGCTTTGTGAAAGCTGGCTCTAAGGGAAACTGGCTGATGGTTGTTTTCATGCTGAGCCCTGTAGGAGATGCCAAAAAGAATGTGGCTTTTCTGATGAAAGCAGGGGTGACCCTCAAATTAGGAACTTCTCTCTGGGATAGTTGAGAGGAGGCCTTGATTGTACTAGGTCACAGGTGGAAGTGAGTACAAAAGTACTGACTAAAATAGCAGGCCAAATTGTACTAGCACTTTCCACATAGGGGCATTCTAAGACTGCAATTTATGTCATGTTTGATTGCTACAGAAAGACCCATCTTAAGCAATTTCAGCCTAATGTACTAGAAAATTGCTTAACAGATTTTTATATTCTATTAGAAACATTTCCATACTGGTGAGATGCCGCTCATTTCTTATTCTGAGCAGCAAATCTTGAGTAGCGGCAGGAAGAAAGCCTCACCACAGCCTCCATTCATCTGGTGGACCTGACTTGCGTATTCATCTAGAAAAAGAAGAAATTGCTACATGCACACTGGTACCTCTTAGGTAACCACAGGTCTTCATTTGGTGCTGAATTATTAGTCATTTTTCTTTTATCTTCTTTGAGTATGATTCAGAGACCAATTTACTCCCAAAGAAAATTGCTATTGAATTATATCTATTAAGTTTTTATATTAAAACATAACTCTAGCAAGGGTTGACTGTCACTCTGAGCAGCTGTGCCCCTCTGAATGCCTCATGTGTTGGCATAATTTATTAACTGGCTCTATCTCAGCAGACTGGGAGTGCTGTGAAGTTACTCTTGGGTTGCACTTCAGTATCTCTGGGGTCCCAAATGTTTCACTTTCTTTGTTCTTGGCTTGCCTTCATTTGGATTACAAACACAGCAGAGATAAGAATTCTCAACATCTTCAGAGAAATGTTGGGTTGAAGTAAAATCAACTCCAAGAAACCATTTAAGTTCAAAATCCTAAAAGAACCCAAGAATGATGTTGACACTACATAAATAGAACAGGATTAATAGGAGGCCCCACTAACAGTCAATTTCTAGGCCACAATCAATTTCTAGGGTGGCTTTTAGTTGTATATGACCTTCTTATAAACCCTGGGCAAAATTCCTCTGTGACATGATAGCAAATCCCAGGGTCTTGGGATCGAGCCCCGAATTGGGCTCCCTGCTCTGCGGGAAGCCTGCTTCTCCCTCTCACACTCCCCCTGCTTGTGTTCCCTCTCTCGCTGTGTCTCTCTCTGCCAAATAAATAAATAAATAAAATCTTAAAAAAAAAAAAAGAAAATGAAATTATAAGGCTCACCGTAGCATTTATTCTGAGGGGCTTACTTCAGGCAAGAATTTCCAGAGAAAGGGAAAGTCTGATTGAGAGTTAGTCTCTGGCTTCATTCCATCATATATCTGATTTCTTGCTTTCAGTTTCTTTTCCCCAGTGAGGAAAACTTAGATAAGGTTGTTATTTTACAAACTTTGCACTCGATTGCATGTTATTTTTTCATAATCATACAAGTAAAATATCTTCATTAGAGACATTTTGGAAAATACAGAAAAGCATAAAAATGGAAGGCAGTCCTTCCTAGAGACCCTCAATTAATATTTTGGTGTTTTCCCTTGTTTTTCTATATAAACATTTTTAAAACTTGGGATCATACAAATGCATATATTGCTTTTTTTTCACTCACTATTACATCAAGAGCATTTCCCAACATCATTAAATATCCTTTGATAAGGATCACCCTTGATGATGGGTGAGAACATTTTCAAAGCCCTTGATATGTATTGTCAAATCTCAGATCCTAGCACCAGGTAAAGTACCTATTACATGGTAAGTACTCTGTAAATTATTGTTGAATGAATAAATGCCTTTCAGAAAGGTGGACCAATTTATACTCCCACCAGCAGCAGTATTTGAGAAGACCCTTATCTTGGTCAGTCCACATCATGACAGGAATAATGATTAAAGCAGAATTTTGGTTTCTGTGATTCTGGCAATGAAATAATCCATTTACTTTAATTTTTTTTTTTTAAAGATTTTATTTATTTATTTGAGAGAGAGAGAATGAAAGACAGAGAGCATGAGAGGGAGGAGGGTCAGAGGGAGAAGCAGACTCCCCGCTGAGCAGGGAGTCCGATGCGGGACTCGATCTCGGGACTCCAGGATCATGACCTGAGCCGAAGGCAGTCGCTTAACCAACTGAGCCACCCAGGCGCCCCAATCCATTTACTTTAAAGAAATGGAAGTAAAAAGCCCTGGGTGGCTCGGTTGGTTGAGCATCTGACTCTTGATTTTGGCTCAGGTCACGATCTCAGGTTTGTTAGTGGGTCCCATTGCAGGCTTTGCGCTGGGCGTGGAGCCTGCTTAAGATTCTCTCTCTTCTTCTCCCTCTGTTCCCGCCCCTCCCCCTCAAAAAAATGAAAATAAAAAATAAAAACAAAAAAAGAAGTAAGAAGTTGAATCATCCCTAAATGATATATGGTTGCATTTTAATAGACTGCTGCTTTTAAACATGTGGAGACAAAAAATGGAATGCAGGAAGAATTCTGATTATAGGACTGAATCATGAAGTTCCTTGTTTCCTTTTTCACATGTCAGTCTGTCGTGGCTACTCGCCCAACAATTGCTATAAACTCAAGATTTGGAGAGGGTATTCTTTTTTTTTTTTTTTAAAGGATTTTATTGGGGCACCTGGGTGGCTCAGTCGTTAAGCGTCTGCCTTCGGCTCAGGTCATGATCCCGGGGTCTTGGGATTGAGCCCCGCATTGGGCTCCCTGCTCGGTGGAAGTCTGCTTCTCCCTCTCCCACTCCCCCTGCTTGTGTTCCTGCTGTCGCTCTCTCTCTCTCTCTTTGTCAAATAAATAAATAAAATCTTAAAAAAAATTTTTTTATTTTTTATTTATTTGACAGAGAAGGAACACAAGCACGGGGAGTGGGAGAGGGAGAAGCAGGCTTCCCACGGAGCAGGGAGCCTGATGCGGGGCTCGATCCCAGGACCCCGGGATCATGACCTGAGCCGAAGGCAGACGCTTAACGACTGAGCCACCCAGGTATCCCTAGAGAGGGTATTCTTTAGATACTGTCTAGGCCTTTGCATCATGTCTAATAGTGGTGGTGGCATGGGTCGGGGGGGGGGGGGTTTGTTCCCAAGAAACTTTACTCTCTTGTCTGAAATGTGTAGAAATTTAGGGGAGACAAATTTAAGAGTTAGAAACTCTCCATTCTGTGAATTGTAGGGGAAGGAAGTTAACTAATATTGTTGAGCAAAATGTACCAAGCCCCTTCCTGTCCTACTGCATTCCACATCCTAACCTTTCCAAACAGGTAGTAGTATCTCCATTTTGCAGATAGGGAGCTGGGGCTTAGAGAGGTTGGGTAACTTATTCAAGGTCATACAGCTGGTAAATACCAGAGCCCCAGAGATCCTGGTCATCTGATTCAAAGTCTAACTCCACTGTCTTGGGATGCAGCCCTTGGAAAGAGCAGTGTGGGTGGGATTGCAGGGGTGTGGTGGGGTGGAGAGGACTGGGTGGCAGGGGGAGTGCCAGAATTGTGACCTTGGTTTCAGAAAGACTGTGGGGGCAAATGTGGAGCTGGGAAGTTATTTCAAACCTCTGGGTTTGAGGTTCTTGGAGCCAGTACAGTGGGACTGAAGACCCCAAGTCTGCAGGATCTTAGTTGAGGGTTCTTGGGGTGAAGGCTGTTAAAAGAATTCAGCCAAGTAAATTTGAAGATCTAACAGGCATTATTAAGTGATTCGTAATTCAGGTAGCAACCCATCTGGCAAGTGGAAAGGAGCTCTAAGGAACTGTACAAAAAGGGAGGATTTTATAGGAAGGAGGGTGGGGCAAGGAAGTTACTAGCAAAAGAAAGGATTATTTCAGGCAAGGTCACTTTCCCTTAGGGGAAAGAGCAGGGGGTCTTACCATGCAAATTACCTCATCTGCCTTTGGCGGGGGAGGGGGGATGGATAGTCTGCGTGTCAGATTACCTCACTGAATATTCCTGACTGACGGTTAAAACTACATTTCTGGGGGAGGTTGAAACCATAGTTAGGTTCGTTGTAAGCCCTGGTTTGGCGATGTAACAGGATAAGTGACTCCATTTTGGGTCTATGATTTTCTTTTTTTTTTTTTAATTTATTTTATTTTTTAAAGATTTTATTTATTTGACAGAGAGAGATACAGCGAGAGAGGGAACACAAGCAGGGGGAGTGGGAGAGGGAGAAGCAGGCTTCCCGCGGAGCAGGGAGCCCGATGCCGGGCTCGATCCGGCATCAGGACCTGAGCCGAAGGCAGTCGCTTAAGGACTGAGCCACCCAGGCGCCCCAATGGTTTTCTTTTTGACAAGGCCTTGTGGCTGGGGCCAAGGGTGGAGGTTGGAGTCCTGGACTGAGGCCCAGTTTTTAGGATCCCCAGTTCCAAGAGCTTGGGTCTGAGGGTCCTGGAGTCCAAAGGCTCCAGCTGTGGGGTTCAATTCTGAGGACCCAGCTCGTAGATTCTTGGGTCTGAAAAGCCAGGATTAAGGGTTCAGTAAAACCTGAATCTTACGGGCTGGTTTTAGAAAGTTTCTGGGTCTGCAGGGGTCGGACTGAGGGTCTCATCTTGAAGGTCCCTTTTCTGGGTCTTAGGGTCCTTGGGCCCGGGAGGCCTGGGTGGGAAAGGTCCAGCTGTAAAAGTCTCAAGTCTGGCAGTCCCGGCCGAAAGTGAAAAGCCCAACATTGCAAGGCTTGGTTTGGTAATCTTTAGGCCTGAGGGTTCCTGGATCGCAGGGCTCAGGACGCCATGTCTTCGCATCTGAGGCTCTCTGGATGTGGTGGCTTAGGGTGCAATGTCCCGAGTCTGAGGCTGGATGCTGAGGGTACCGGGCCTGAGGGCGGCTGCGAGGAGCTTGGAAACGCGGGTCCGGGGCAGCGGCGAACGCGGCAGTGTGGCGCTAGGACCCCGCGGGAGGCGGCAGCGGGAAGGGCGGCCAGTATTGACAGCGACGGCGGCGGGGAAGCCGGCGCTAGGACCCTGCGGGCGCGGCGGGTGGCGGCGGCGTGTGGGGCGGCGCGTGTTGACAGCGGCGGCGGCGGCGGCGGAGCCGGGCGGCGGCGGGAGTCGGCGCCCCTGGTTCCTGCCCCTGGTGTCGAGGCGGTGGCGGACGGGCGTCCGGGGATGGCCTTCATGGAGAAGCCGCCGGCCGGCAAGGTGCTGCTGGACGACACGGTGCCGCTGACAGCAGCCATCGAGGCGAGCCAGAGCCTGCAGTCCCACACGGTGCGCGGCCCGCCGCTTGGGCGGGCGGCGCGGGGCGGCCCCGGACCGCGAGAGGGCTTCGGGCGGCCCGGCGCTGGCCGGGCTGGGTCACCGGGGCGGGGAGCGGGGCCGGGGGTCGGCGGCCCAGGCCGGGAGGGTAGTGCGGTGGCCGTGGCTCTGGGACAGGGGCCCCGGGGCCCAGGTGAACTCAGGTCTGCAAGGGCCGGGGGTGGGGATCGCAGCCCCGTGGGCCAAGCTGGAGGAGGGGCTCGGCGGTGCGGCTCCGAGTTGTAGGAGGTGTTGGATTCCCGGGCCCACCTTGGCCAGGCGGAGTAAAGGGAGCACTTGAGACCCTCTCCTCCACTTCTGCCCGCCGCCAGCCTTCTCTTTGGGGCCGCTGAGTTTTACTCCCTTCAGCTGGGGACCTGAGTGGCGGCGATGTGGATGTGCCGGGCCAAATGGAAGTGTGACTTTAGAGCCTACTTGTTGGGATGGCAGAGTGTAAGCGGCTGGGGTCTGCAGCCCCAGTTGCTGGGCAGCTGCTTGGCCTAGGCGCAGGGAAATGGTGAGGGAGGCAGTCTGGGGTCCTGCTGAGGCAGGTATGTGAGTGTGCTCCTTCCCTCCTCTAACCTGTTCTTTAGTGGGCAGTGGTAGCATTCATTTGAGTTTAAAATCCACTGGAGTAGCATAAAAGAGTAATAGGTCCTCAGAGTAAACACAGGCAGAATTCATTTCTGTTACCTATACTGTCTTTTATGGGTCTTTAAAACCAAGATTGTTTTCATTTGCCTGTACCTTTTTTTTTTTTGAAAAGCACACTGTGCATTGTAATTTACAAGCAATAAACCTAGGAACCAGCAGAAAAACAGGAGCTGCCAGCCAGGGGGACTTTGGGAAATAATGAATGGGGAGAGAGAGATTCCTTAAATTGTAATGTTTTGTCAGGTCACCAAATCAGATTTCGGCTCAGAGGCTTGTTTGTTTACCATTGCAGTGTGTTTAGGGTTCATCATCTGGAGGCTAAAGCCCCACAATAGCCTTCTGTTTCTCTTTTTGTTCAAGCTGTTCTGGTGACTTAAAAGAGATCTTTTATTCTGTTGTATTAAAGTGGGACTTTTTTGAACCTCAGTTTCCTCTTCCGACAGCCGTGCTTTGTAGGGTTTGGATTGTTCAAAGTGTTCATTTCCAGTTAGGAAAATGATTATATTTTTTAAAAATGTATTTTATGTTTTCGTTTATCTTTAATCCTGTTTTACAGACTTGGGAGAAGGCACTGTGTTGGACAGAATCTTTACCCTCTGTAATGTATACCTATGGGAGTATGGGTTAAAGGTTGAAATTTAGGGCAGGTGTTCAAGAATAAATTCTGCTATTAAACTAGATTTTTGACTTGACTTTTGGCAAATTTTGGGGGAGAGGGGTTGAGTCTTTTAGGTTTATTTTTTGCTTAAGGTAGAGAGATGCTTATAAATGCTCACAGATCACTTCTTCCAGGAAGCATTCCATGATGGCCACTGCCCCATGCCCTGTGCTCACTTCCACCTTAACCTAGATCAGTTTATGAAGGAAGCATTCCATGATGGCCACTGCCCCAAGTCCATGCTCACTTCCACCTTAACCTAGATCAGTTTATTCTGAAATTATTTCTTTAGTTTTCCTCTCCCCCAGGTTATGAGAGGAGGACAGGTGCTTAATTTTGAGTCCCAGTCCCTGGTGTCTGATAGGATTTCATATGTGTTTGTTGAATGAATATAAACAAATAAATTGCAACCTTACTTTGCCTCTTTTTTGTTTGTGTAAAACAGTAGTGGTGAGAATTGGAACAACGTGGCATCTGAGGTGCTAAGTTAAGGGGGTCAGCGCTTCAGCAAGGTAGTGAAAGATATAATAGGATTCTATTTTTACTGCAGAGCTTTTCTTTAAGAAATAACATAATTTAGAGTAGAGAATGGGAGTCCCTATAATGATGACTGATCACAAAAGACAGTGACTCACAGGAGACCCATAGAGGCAGATGTGAATGAGTAAAAAACACTGTAGCATTGTCTTGCACAATTTTTGACTGTTATATGTTCTTGTCATTTTAGCTGTAGAATTGGAGACTGGGAAATGTTGCATCAGCCCTGAACTTTATTGAGAAAATCATATGCTGATGCAGACTTTCTGGATTATTAGCCCCTTATGAGTAAGTCCCTTTAAAACAGGAACAGTTGGAAATTATTTTGGAAAGAAGTAGTTGTTAATGGTGGCAAATGGAAGAAAAGAGCATTGTTTTCTATTGGGAAAACTGAAGGTGGCTTTTCTACTTGTTAGCTGAAGGGAAATGGTGTCCCAAAAGTCAGAGGGCAGTCCTCCCTCTGAAATACTGAGCTCCTTGGTTGTAGGATAGAAACATACAGAGAGAGTATATAGTAGACAGCCTTTGAGTTGGAAGAGGCAAGACATTAATACAGTTTTGGGCAGACACTTGCTAGTCTGTGACGTTGGTTGGGCAAGTCACAAAGAGGTTAACTTTTTGATGTGTAGCTTTATGTTGTAAAGAGGGTAATAAAAGCCTGCTCTGCCTGCCTTCCAAGGTTGTTACAAAGATCAAATGAACTAGTCTTTATGAAGTATTCGTAAAGGGCATTTCTTTCTTCTTCCATCTATTCACTCCCTGGTGAAATAACTTCCAAAGCGTTAAACAGGGTAAAGTGTGATTATCGAAAATAGCTAATTTCTATCCAGAGTTCCTTCCCCTTATCAAGGTTGTTTAGCTTTGGGAAACAGAATTTACAGCAGAAAATTTTAGGTTACATAGGATTTAAAATTTAGGGACTTGGAGGGGGGGAAATTCTGTGGGTTGGAAAATACAGATGCCAGGATGAAGGGAACACAAGGTCACCACCAGAAAGGCATATTTAGATGAGAAACTGGCAGAGAGGGCACAGATTGGTAGATGATTCTGTTCCTGACTGTGGTCTGAATGATTTTATTTTCACTTTTATGGAGCACAATGAATTTGGCTTCAGGAAATACACCAGGCCTCTGCTGCAAGGAAATGAAACTTCCATAAAACCAGAAGGGACCATAGTTAGGGAGGATGCTTTCAGCCTGGGGTGGGAGGAAAGGGAAGGATTTTCCAAACAAAAGGAATTTGAATAAAAAGCCGTACAGGTGAATTGTGGGAAAGTTTGGGGGGAACGAAGAGAAAACAAGGGAAATATGGACGTTCTTGGCGATGTGAAAGGGAAAACTTCTAAAAATCGATAGACTGAAAAAATGCTTACCTAGCTGAAATAGAAACCAGAGGAAACCGACAGTTTGGGAGAAGGTTGTTATCAAATATGCGTATCAGATTTTTGCTGGTCAGTGTGCTGTAGTGTGCTAACACTTCATCTCGGTTTTCTCCTTTTAAAATACTCTTCTGTGAGGTTCATCTGAATCAAGGCCCATTTACTCTGCATTTGGTGCATTTTGTTCTTGAGAAACAAAAGATAATTTTAGTGATATTTGAGGCATAACAACATTTTTTAAATCTGGGAAAGATAATATTACATGTTGAGATCTTTACTGAAAATGGGTCTCTCTTTGACCTTTGATTTTTGGAAACTGTATTCCTGCACAGTTTATTTATTCAACAGTACTCATTAATTCGAGAAGAATGTGTTGTGTACCTACTGTGTGCCATACACATGCTGGAGATCTGGTGGTCTGCTAGATAGCGCCTGCTTTCATTGAGCTTTTGTTCTATGGGATTCTGAGATCTTCCATTTCCCAAGGTGTTGACAAGTCAGAGTCTTTACCTGTCATAACACAGGTGGTTTTGAAGTTCCTTTTGTGGCTTGGATTATTGAGCCTCAGCTTTTTAATCAGTGACCTTTTTTCTATAGTCTTTTAAACTCTATTCATATATCATCAGAATACCTATTCAAATGTGATGTCAAATTAGCAGACCTCATTGCCTTCAGGGCCTGACATTTTAGGCAGCCCAGTGCTCAATATCAGGATCTATCTGGGCTTCCTTTTGGGATGCTATTTGGAAGTTTCTTTAGAATTCCAAGTTATACTGACTACTTTAGAAAATTCCTTGAAGATATTTGCATAGGCAAATGCAGACCAAATGATAGTTCCTCATTTTATAATAAGATAATAAGTTTTCTTGAAATCTGCTTTTTTAAAAGATTTTATTTATTTATTTGAGAGAGAGATGAGAGAGCACACACAGAGGGAGAAGTAGGCTCCCCACTGATCAGGGAGCCCGATGCGGGGCTTGATGCTAGGACCCTGGGATCAGGACCTCAGCCGAAGGCAGATGCTTAACCAACTGAGCACCTAGCACCCCAAGTTTTCTTGAAATCTTATCACTTGTCTTCTACTTACGTATTTTTCCCCACTTATTTTTGAAACCTGTAATGGATGCAGTTACAAAAGTCTGAGTTGGAACGTTTTAGATAATGGTAATTAGTTAATATAGAGATTGTAAGTAAACTGTACCTATTGAAGTCAATTTTTTTGCAGACTGATTTAGGGGCTGGTGATTTTTTTTTTTGAGAAAGAGCGTGCAAGTGGGGAGGGGTAGAGGCAGAGAGAGAGAGAACCTTAAGCAGGCTTCACACCCAGCACAGAGCCTGATCTCACAAACCCGAGATTATGACTTTAGCCGAAATCAAGAATTAGATGCTCAACTGAGTGAGCCACCCAGGTGCCTCTAGGGGCTGGTGATTCTTAATCCTCATTTATCACCTCTTTTGAGGATTATCCCACTAGGAAGATTTCTTGTAGTAGGAATACAAATAAGAAGCTGGCTATAGTTACTTGGAAGAAACATGGGATTCTGGGGCTGAAGTTTATTTTAGGAGAAAAGATCTTACGTGTTTTGCTCCCTAGGGGAATATCGTAAATATTCACCTATGTGTACACAGCTTCCATATATTTGTGATCTTAATAAGATTGTTCAAAATATGGATTGTTGATTGGTGGTCTAAATGGGTTCATTTGGGCCAACTAGAACAAACCTGTTTTCTACTGAGGCAGGTAGTGGTTCCTTTTCAAGCTGCTGGAGGTTTCTAATCGGCTTCACATGAAATGAGGCTCCTTTATGTCCCAGCTTTTGGCATCCTGAAAACAGGAGAGCTGAACTCGAATATTGTTTTAGAACTCAGAAGTGCTTGAGTGCTTGCGAGTGTTGTAGAAGAGAGAGTAATAGTTTTTTTCCGTTGTTTTTCCCCTGATATTGGAAGTCATCCTTGTCAGTGACTTCCTTTACAAGTAAGGTGCACATGGTAGGGGAAATTAAGGTATGACTGTCATCGGAGGAGATGACAGAGCCCTTCATTTTCACTTTGAAAATTTTGACTAAGGACTAAGGGACAAGCACTTTATCTGGGGTAAATACGTGGACCTCTGGAGGGGAAGAGTTTGTGCAGATTGACCATTTAGTCTCCAGCTGATCTTGCTGACTACCAAATTTGGGGTGAGTCTGTTCATTTCCAGCTGAAGATCAAACTGTCAAGTACTTTCTCCTGCTTACCAAGAGTACATTTTTACTGTTGTCTTCAAATAATTGAGTATTTTTTGGTGGTTAAGAAGGTATTCCTATTAGTATAATATTAGTTTGGGGAACCCATTGCAAGAGGAGTCTTCTAGAAATTTTTTTTTTTAGTAACAGCTTTATATATAATTCACATACTGTACAATTTACCCATTGACTAAACAAGTCAGTATAAATATATTCACAGAGTTGTGTACCTATCTCCATAATCAGTTTTAAAATTTTATGTATTTATTTTAGAGAGAGAGAGAGAGAAAGAGCAGGGGGGGAAGGGCAGCAGGAGAGGGAGAGAGAATCCTCAAGCAGACTCCCCGCTCAGCCCAGAGCCTAACCCGGGGCTCAATCCCAGGACCCTGAGATCATGACCTAGCCTGACTCAGGAGCTGGCTGCTTAACTGACTGAGCCACTCAGCTCCCCACCCCCTTTTTAAGATTAATTTATTTATCATAATCAATTTTAGAACATTTTCATTACCCTAAAAGGAAGCCCCATACCGTTTAGCCATCACCCTGGGAAGTTTATAACATTGCAATATGCTAAACTCAGGACATACTCTTAGCACAAGTTCTTTACCTCTCTGGATTTACCTCCTTTCACAATCTTATCAGAGAGACAGGTTCTCCATAAATGCTCATACACATGTTTAGATAACCTCCCAGAACCTCCCCGGCCTGAAGCCTGCTCTTAGGCAGTGAATCTTAGGGTAAGAATCACTGCTGAAGGTTTTTCAGACTGCAAACTTGGAGAAGAAGCATGCATCTAAACAGTTCACCTTGCTGCCATGTGAACCCTGCTTTCAGGAAGCCGTGGTTTTGGAACAATAGATGAATTCTGTCTTGTTGGTGTGAAAGAGTTACTCTGGGTTGCACCTTGCCAAGCGCATTGAGCTGTAGGTGCCCAGATGACTTATTAGAGGAGCCCAGCGGGAGGGCAGAGGGCTCTGTGCTGGAGAGCAGGGTGTTTGCGCCCTGGCCAGCTCTCTGTTTATGACATCTCAACAAGGCTGCTCGCATTTCTTTGGTGTGGCTCCTCAGAAACTGGTCATTTCTCCTCAGTTCAGTCGAGGCTGTTTTGGGGTGAAGGGAGGAGGCAGTGAATAGAGTGTTGATATGGGACAAACCTGGGTCTAAAATGCTGGAACCATTCGGAGGTGGAAAGGGAAAGCAGTGTTGTTCTGCAGGCCTTCCTTAGAGCCTGCCCTTTGCCCAGGTGACAGGTGACTGGTGGGCAGGGATGCGGTGCACTTCAGTCCTGCAGAGGGAAATGGAGCCTGAAGCGGGCCTGCTCACACCACACCGCTAGCCTGGCGGGCATGACCGCTTTCACTGTCCCACTAGAGCACAGGGGAGGGCTGGCTGACACATTGCCGTGCTCTAGGCATCGCTGCGTGTGACCCTGTAGATACCACACTCTCTAACAGCCTTCCTCCGTTCTTCACTCCATGCTGCTTCTCGAGCTCCGACGGGCACTGCGGTCGGTGCTGGGGATGCGGTGGTGAGCAGGCCCGACTCCAGGAGCTCTGAGGCTGCTGAGCGTCTGAGCAAGCAGGACACACCTCTGTCCCTTCCCACTCCTTAAATGGTAAGGGGCATATGGGCAGCTTGTTCTGCCTCTGTCCGTGTCTTTCTCTTTGAAGTCACCCCACTGCAAATCCAGCCCTTCCTGTCTATGTATTGTTACTTTGATTCCATTTCAAACTAGCTCATTCTCTAGCGTATACAGTATAGATAGTAAGCATTCAATAAACGTTTGTTGTGTAAGTGGATTTGTTGTATGATTACAGTTATCTGAGCTGCAACTCAGGGAATCCTTCCTGTGGACAACTACTTTACCAAGCTGCATTTGCTTTTCTTTATTTAAAAAAAAAATTGTTTTTTAAGGATTTTATTTATTCGAGAGAGACAGAGCACAAGCAAGGGGAGCTGCAGGCAGAGGGAAAAGCAGACTCCCTGCTGAGCAGGGAGCCCAACGTGGGGCTCGATCCCAGGACCTGGAGATCATGACCTGAGCCGAAGGCAGGCGCTTAACTGACTGAGCCACCCAGGCGCCCCATGAAGCTGGATATGCTTTTCCTTCTTCTGAAATTCCCATTCAGCTTTATTGGTTCCAAACGTGCAAGCATTTTACATACCTGTTCTTTCTTCTTCTTCTTTTTTTTAAAAATATTTATTTATTTATTTTATAGAGAGAGAGTGCGCACATGTGGGGGGTCAGGGGAGGGGCAGAGGGAGAGAGAATCTCAAGCAGACCCAGTGCTGAGCGTGGAGCCTGACGCAGGGCTCGATCTCATGACCCTGAGATAATGCCCTGAGCCGAAACCAAGAGTCGATGCTTAACCGACCGTGCCAACCAGGTGCCCCCATACCTGTTATTTCTTACCACTTTGTTTTCTATTTAATAATCTCTCCCTCCCACACATGTGAAAGTGTAAGGCAGGAACAGAGGGACAATGCCTTAGTGACGTTGGACAAATGGTTTAATCTCTCCAGCCCGTTTCTTTGTAAAGTGTGGATGGTAAGAGTATGTTAGTGCTGCTATGAGGATTAACCGAGCTCACACATGGAACATTCTAACCAGAGCTCAACACGTAAGTATCAGCTGTTTTGATGTAGTGTATTACCTCTGTATTTGCCAGAGCACTAGTAAGTTTTTAGGTACTAGTACTTGCTGGGCACTCAGGTATGCTCAGCGGAAAAAGGAGAATTGTTTATTTAAAAGTTTGTCTCACTGTCAGCCGTGACTGCTTTGCTAACAAGTGGCAAAAAAGAGACCAGTGACATGTCAAAGAGCAACTCCCCTGCCGCCTTTTTCTCTTTCGCTCTGAAGGAACCTGTTTTGATAGTCAGGCCTGGGGGCTGCAGCACGGAGTCCCCTTCTGGGGCCGGCCACTGAACTGGCAGATGGGCTCCCAGAGGCCAGGCCTGAAGGGAGGCGGGCCCCTGGCAAACGCCCGTTTCAGCTCTTCACATCCCAGCTTTTGTTCGTCACCAACATCGGTGTATGCACATTTGACCTCCAGCAGTGGGGTGAGAAAGTAAAATAGAAAGCCCTTTGCTTTGTTCTTTCCCCTGACAAGTAGACCATGCCAACTGACATTTGTGAGGGGGTGGGCTGGGGGGCAGCTGACATCTTCAGAACGCTGCTTCCTGAGAAATGCTCTTCTATTCCGGAGAGCCCTGCTGAGTTCCTTTCCCCTAAGTGCCACGCACCAGTAGGCAGGCTGTGGGTACAGACACCAGGTTTGGGTGCCTTTCACTCTGAAGCACAGAACTTCTTCCTTATCCGAAAGCAGCCTCTACGGTGTTGGGAACCTTAGCAAGCACCTGAGGAGTCTCCTGTGAGCTGGGCACTTGGGCCGTGTATTAAGTTAAAAAGACGAATGAAGCAGGGAGCTTATATCCCGGTAGAGGTGGCAGATGTATAAACTAAGGGTGAAGTAAGGTGTTGAGAGTGCCAGCCCGCCTGGGAGCCAAGAGGGGCAGTGGGAGTGGCTCCAGCCAGCCAGGTCCTTCCTGGGGCTTTGGGCTGAACAGCCTCTCAGAGAACAGCTTCTAGATCAGCACTCCCCAGGCTTGAACTTGCAAACTCCTTTCATAGTACTTCTGAAATGTAAAAAAACCCAAAACCCTCTGGAAGTGATTTTGAATTAAAAAAATATTTTATTCAGATTAGTACATTATTAAAAATTATATTAATGTTTGGGATCTGAATTACACTGTTTTTTGAAATATGAGAGGCAGTGAGAATTGTGATAAGGTGAATACAGCATACGGCACTGATAATGAGCGTCTTCAGACAATTTGCAGAATTACCAATTTTATGATGGTTCTCACTTCTTGTATTTCTCACGAACTTCTCACTTAACTCATATTTTACCATTGGCATTCCTAATAAAGCCTATCTTTAGTCATGGTACATTAATGGGTGTAAATGAAACCATGTATGACTCAGAGCAAAATCAATTAAAAAGCTACGTAGTGGCCAAAACCATGATAAACCAAATAAACCATGAACACACTCATCTGATTTCTATGACTGGCCCCATGTTTCTTGTGTGTTCACTTGGAGGCTCTTAGTCTGTTCTGGGTTAAAGGGAGAAAATTTATATATATATATATATATTTTTTTTTTTTTTTTTAAAGATTTTATTTATTTATTAGAGAGCGAGTGAGAGAGAAACAGCACGAGAGAGGAGAGAGTCAGAGGGAGAAGCAGGCTCCCCGCCGAGCCAGGAGCCCGATGTGGGACTCGATCCCAGGACCCTGGGATCATGACCTGAGCCGAAGGCAGTCGCTTAACCAACTGAGCCACCCAGGCGCCCCAAATTTATATATATTTTTTAAAGATTTTATTTAGTTGTCAGAGAGAGCGCGTACAAGCAGGGGGAGCGGCAGGAAGAGGGAGAAGCAGGCTTCCCACTGAGCAGAGAGCCCGATGTGGGACTCGATCCTAGGACTCTGGGATCATGACCTGAGCTGAAGGCAAATGCTTAACCAATTGAGCCACGCAGGGATCCCAAAGGGAGAAAATATTTATTTATTTATTTTTATTTTTATTATTTATTTATTTATTTTTAAGATTTTATTTATTTGAGAGAGAGAATGAGAGAGAGAGAGCATGAGATGGGGAGGGTCAGAGGGAGAAGCAGACTCCCCGCCGAGCAGGGAGCCTGATGCGGGACTCGATCCCGGGACTCCAGGATCATGACCTGAGCCGAAGGCAGCCACTCAACCAACTGAGTCACCCAGGCGCCCCTTATTTTTAAATTTACTTTATTTGAGAGAAAGAGAGAGTGAGTGAGAGAAAGCACAAACAGGGGGAGTGGCAGGCAGAGGGAGTGGGGGAAGCAGGCCTCCCCACTGAGCAGGGAGCCCGATGTGGGGGCTCGATCCCAGGACCCTGGGATCATGACCCAAGCCGAAGGCAGACGCTTAACCGACTGAGCCACCCAGGCGCCCCAGAGAAAATATTTAAATAATTGTTTTATTGATGTATTTTTTAAAAAGTAGAAATACAAACAGAAGCCTTGTAGCCTTTAACACGTAAATCCTTCCAGAGACTCTAGTTGTTCATCCTATTCTAAACCGTTACTAACCCACCATAAGGATCTCAGTTTAAAATACTAAAGAATGACTAGCTATGTTCGCTGAGGCTAGGTTGCATTTGCAGACTTCAGTTCATTCAGCAGATACTGCTGTGAGCATGCCCCTTGTTCTTGGCACTGTGCTAGGCACTTGGGGTGCACATCGGAGCAAGACAGATGTGGGCCCTGCCTTTGTTTGTTTATTCCAAAAGGATCTGTCATGGAGGATTCTGGTGTGGGGTAAAAGATGGGAAAGGGAGATTGGGGCCAGCTGTGGGGCCCCTTAGAGGCCAGGCTCAAGTTTCTGAATAGCAGTGAGGGACTTGAGCGGATATGTAGCATGTGGAAGTGGTATTTTAGGAAACTTAATTTGCTGGCGGTGAGTAGGGGTCCGTGAAAATCGTGAAGGGAGGGGAAAGGAGAGTCCAGAGTGGTAGTGAAGCAGTGGGCTTAGAAAGGCCACATCAGGGGTGCCTGGGTGGCTTAGTCGGTTAAGTGTCTGCTTTCGGCTCAGGTCATGAGCCCAGGGTCCTGGGATTGAGTCCTGCATCGGGCTCTCTGCTCAGCAGAGAGCCTGCTTCTTTCTCTCCCTCTGCCTGCCACTCTTCCTACTTGTGATCTCTCTATCTCTCTGTCAAGTAAGTTAAAAAAAAAAAAAAAAAGAAAGGCCACATCAGGTCAGTGGCACAGGGGAGAGAAGGACTGGAGAGAGGGAGGAATGCAACAGAGAAGTCTGCTAGGTAGAGGCCGTGAGGAAAACAAAGGCAGCAGAAATGATTAGAGAAACAGTCCTGGTCTTCCCAGGAAGATCGTGAGTCTGAGTTTCGTTCTAGAAAGTTCGGGCAATACTGAAGAGGCAGTGGCACTTGCCATGATAACAGCTAGCATTGTTTAAGCACTTAATACAGGCAGGGCCCAGCCTTGTGCTAAGTTCTCTATGTTACTTACCTCATTTCCTGAGTTGGACAAATTCGGGCCCCCATGTAACCACTGTAACGTTTTCATCTCCAGATACTTCCTTGAGGCCTCTTTGCAGTCAATATCCTTCCTCTGATCCCTGGCAGCTGCTGGTCTGCTTTCCGTTACTGTCATTTCACCTTTTCTAGAGTGTTATATATAAATGGCATCTTATAGGGTATAATGGTTTGTGTCTGGCTTCTTTCACTTAGCATAAAGCTTTGAGATTCTTTCATGTTGTCGCATGTTTCTTTTTATTGCCCAATAGTATTTCACCGTTTGTTATGCATTCATTAGCTGGTTGACATTTGGGTTGTTTCCACTTTGGGGCTATTGTGAATAGAGCTTCTATGAGCATTGGGTACCAGTCTTTGTGTGGACGTACTTTCATTTCTCCTGGGCAAATACCTAGGAATGGAATTGCTTAGTCATATGGTAAGCGTATGTTTAACTTTAAATTTAAACGAAATTGCCTGAACTCTTCTAGATTCTTACCTGATTCTCGTGGCAACTCTGGATTGAGTTCAGTATTATCTCCATTTTTCAGTTGGAAGAAAATGAGGTGCAGAGAGGGTAAGTAACTTGCTCCAGGCCATAGGGCTGGGGGCGGCAGAATGGTTTGTAGGCCAGTGGACATTGAGCCATCCCTGGCCTGATCTATTATTAGGGCCCGCAGAGTAGTGGACCTGTTTGATGGCCCCATGAAGCCCAGGCCTGGACGAGGATGAGTTAGGGGTCCTCCCCTGAGCCACAGAACCAGACACTAATTTGGGTTGCCATTTTCTCAGTTCTCCCATCCTGGCTGCAGAGGGGTGGACTTAGTTCATTACATGCAGCGGAGGCTTTAGAGCAATGCAGTCTAACGGAAATATAATGCAAACCATGTATGTAATTTTAAGTTTTCTCGTAGCCACATTAGAAAAGTAAAAAGGAACAGGTGAAATGAATTTAAATAATCTGTTCCTAACCCAATATATCCAGAATATTATTTCAGTAGATAATCACTATAAAAACTATTAATGTGTTTTATGTTCTTTACATCATACAAAGTTTTTGAAACCTGGTGTGTGTTTTACAATTACAACATACCTCAGTTGGGACTAGGCACATTTCAGGTGCATGATAGCTCCATCCTGCTTGTGCCTACTGTACTGGACAGCCCAGATGCAGACATGAACAATAATATCCAGATGTGCGGTTGCTAATATGGAAAGAGATTCATCTTATTTTAAGTGAGGGCAAAAAAGCAAGTCATAACATACTATGTTTAGTGTGCTCGTGTTTTCATAAATATCTAATGTTTATATCTGCAAACAACCTATAACTCTACTGTCCAGTGGCTACAGTTAGCCACTTACACTACTTACATTTAATAAAATTAAATAAAACTTAAACTTCAGTCTCTCAGTCAGTGGCCACTGTGGTGGACGTCACAGCCTTAGGTCAGTATTCTCTCCAGACTGCTGAGCCGAGTGAGAAGAGCTGAGTGGGACCTGCCCGTCCTGCAGCCACTGGGCTTTGTGACCATTGAGACCCAGAGCCTTCATGGTTTCTGACAGAGTAAAGCACAGGACAGAGGTGCAGCTGTTGTTGGAGTTTTAACAGGAGCATAGTGTGGAAACAGAACAGCCTAGTCAAAGACTCTGTTCCCTTCTGGGACAACTGACGTTAACCACCATTCACATTGCTGGGTGCCACTCCAGAAGCCTGATGTCCGCTTGAGGCACGTTCATCTAAAAATGTTCCTCTCTGTTGCTTCAGAACCTGCCTCATGTTCATGGGGGGGCTTATTTAACCTTGGGAAGAGAAAAGAACTTTCCCACTTGTACACAGCTTCTGTGTGGTGCCAGATGACATTCAGCCCGCAGTTTGTGAGCGTGCAGGAGTGGGCAGCTTGCTGAGCGCAGAGGTCTCCGAGTCAGGAGACTGGGCCGGGAGGTGTGTCGAGAGCTCTGTGGCTGTTTCTTACTCCTCTTACCCAGGCCTGGGTCCCCGTGGTCCGCAGTCTGCCCCTCACTCTCTGTGGGCTCTTCCTCACTTGAGGGACTGGTTCTGCCTGTGTAGCTGACCTCTCCAGCAAAATGAGGGGTGTATGATGTGTAAGCGTCCTGCCTCAGGCCGCAGGGGATAGGAAGAGCTGTGCCCTGGGTCAGACAGGCCTTGGGTGGAGTCCATTCTCCTGACTTCCTAGCTTAGTGCCCTTGTTTAGAGCACCTGCCCTCTCTGAGAAGTGGGGTTCTTGTGAAAGAGATACAGTGACATGTACCTCCAAGCACTGTGGGGAGTTGGGATAAACTGAGGAACAGAAGAGTTAAGTGCTCCACGAACGTAGCGGTTACTACCTTCAGCTCTGAAGAGGTCGACGGCAGCGTGGTGTGTAGAGTCACTGACATGGTTGTGATTGGAACTAGCATCTCAGGAGGACACAGGGATTCTTTTAGGAGAGGCAGAGTAAATTTATGTGCAGTCACCCCTCCCTCATCCTTTGTGATGCTGAGCAGTTCTACTCCGTTGAAACCACTAGGGACTTCCCTAGCTTGACTTCCCCATAGTTTCAAGCTCCTTTCCCACCAAATATTTTACCACCCCGGATACTAATAGAATTAATTTGTTTGACTTTCATCTTCTGTTTTTTTCAATCTCTCCAGCACAGTAAAAGTGCTGGTGAGTCATAAAATGACTAAAAGTTCCCTCGCCAAAGGAAAAAAGATGAGAGCTTGCATTTATCATTGATAATGTACTGTGCTCTTAACCGAGCTCAGATCATCTCAGTCCTTATCACTCAAGATTCTTCGTTTGAAAGTAGAATGTTTTAAAATACATGTGTAGCAAACCAAGGAACTTTTGGAAAAATTGTTTTTCCTGGTTAGGAAAGTAAGTATGCTCATTGAGGATAACCTAAAAAATATGAAAAAAATAGCTAAGAGAATTTAAACCACACATAATTTCACCCCAGAGATAACTGCTGTTAACATTTGTTGTAGTTCCCTCTTCTTATCAATGTTATCATTGTTTTTTGGCCTTTTAGAATATTTGACATTACAGCATACACATTGTCCTGTGTAATGAAAAATTCTTTCAATACACCATTCTAAAGGCTTGCGTATTCTTCCACTACATGATTATACCATAAACAACATAACCATTCTCTTATTGTTGATATCCGGGTTTTTTTAGGGTGAGGCTTTTTACTTAGCTTCCTTAAAAGTGGATATAGAAGGGGTTCCTGACTGGCTCAGTTGGTGGAGCATTGACTCTTGATCTTGGGTTGTGGGTTTGAGCCCCACGTTGGGTGTAGAGATTACTTAAAAATAAAGTTTTTTTTTTTTTAGAGATTTTATTTATTTATTTTGACAGAAAGATAGAGAGCACAAGCAGGGGGAGCGCCAGGCAGAGGGAGAGGGAGAAGCAGGCTCAAAGCTGAGTAGGGAGCCCGACGCAGGGCTCGATCCTAGGACCCTGGGATCATGACCTGAGCCAAAGGAAGGTGCTTAACTGACTGAGCCACTCAGGCGCCCTTTAAAAATAAAATCTTAAAAACAAATAAATAGGTAAATAAATAAATGTGGGCATAGAAGCTGGGACAAGAGGAGCTGGAGTAATGGTGCTTGCTGTCAGAAGTCAGAGACTGATAAAATTATTTCCTGTGTTCAAAGGGAATGGCTGCTTTTTGTTGTTCCCTTGGTGCTCCTGACAGTGCTGTGGCCATCTCCTGTGCTTGCTGATTAGGGCCCTGGTGTATTCACCCGTACACACCTTGTGTTTGCTATTTCTTAGCAGAAAAAAAAAACTAAGTTCCAAAGCTGGCCTCTATGCAGGGGCTGGGTAAGTATACAATCTCATCTAATACTTACTGCCATCCTGTTGGAAAGGTATGATTTTGCAGATAATAAACTGAGGCTCAGAGGCTCAGCAGAGTTAAGTCACAAAACTAGTAAGTGGCAGCTGGGCTTTGAATTGGGTCTCTGTGACTGGAAAGCTAGGCCCTCTCCCCCTGGGGACTTTCTGTGGTGGCATGGGGGAGGGGCGCACAGTGTGGCTGATCAGCACATCAGCCTCCAGAAGGCTCTGGGGCCCTAGCCCAGGGCGGTAGGCAGAGAAGTGGCCCCAGGAGGAGGAACACTTCCTTCCTAGCTGGTACTCAGGTTGGTACCGGCTGAGGGCGGGAGGGTTGAGGAGTTGGCCACCCTCAGAGACCAGAGTCCCCATAAACATCATTATTTCCAACCAGATTGGAGTTTGTGTGTTTACTGTCTCTTCTAGCCAGCCAGCTAAATAGTGGTTCTGGGAGGTTATGTTCACTGCGTCTGTTCTTCACTTTTAGGGCGTCGGCCCAAGAAATTTGAGGATTATTGGAGGTCATATTTCATTTTTAATTACTATTAGAGCCCGAGATTTTTGAGGGTTTTTTCCCCTTTGCTTTGACGTAAGATGGATTCCCATCTTAGCAAATTATATAATTTGCTTTGGCGTCATTTAAGGATCCTTGTACTACAGAATGCCATAGGAACTGCTGTTTAAAATGCCACGTTCATTCTCTAGTCATGTCTGCAGCTGAAAGGATTTTTGAGCCCTGCTTTGCAGTGTTTCTCCTAGCTGAAACATCGGCTGGCTATCTTTGAAGTCGGTGTGGAGACCAGCTCCCGCAGCAGGGCAGGAGACTGTCCCGCAGAGGAGAGCTTGGACTTCAAAAGGCCTGGAGAAGGAAGAAGCATGCTCAGTAAAGCGGTGGCACCTCACTGCAGGCATCAAAGCACGTTTATGATGTGTTCCTTGCCCCTTCTGGGAATACAGAGTAGAAACTGGAGAACTTGCTTTGCATAAAGGTGAAGCACACAGTTCTATGATTCAGTTTAGATTCAGTTGGCTTTACTCACCTGCCCAAATTTAGGTTAAGATAGTGGTGATTCTTCATATGCCTTTTTTTTTTTGAAGATTTTATTTATTTATTTGAGAGAGAGAGAACGTGCTGGCGCAAACAGATGGTGGGTGGGCGAGGGAGAGGGAGAAGCCGGCTCCCCACGGAGCAGGGAGCCTGATGCAAGGCTTGATCCCAGGACCTAGAGATCATGACCCAAGCTGAAGGCAGACACTTAACCGACTGAGCCACCCAGGCTCCCCCCTTCAAATGCCTTTTAAAACCCTAATGCTTTCATTGCTTTGGTGGCAGGTTTTGCACATTATTGGAGTGCACAGCAATGAGAATATAACACAGGTACATTTCAGCACTGAAAATCTGCAAATGAAACAACAACAAGTAATGAATATTTAGCAGAGTAAGGAGTAATCATTAATTCTAGGTGAAATATTAAGAATTGTAAGCAGCCAGGCAGGTTGCTGGTGAGCTGAGCAGAAGTCCTGCAACTGAGAATTTCCTCGGAGACCTTGTTGTCCTTCAGGGTGATGTTGCCCACTACCCGTGAGCTGTGGCTCTTGTGCTGTGTGATACCAGGGGTTTGAATATTGAGTTTATAAAGGGATGATAAATCAGGGCTTGGAAGATCCATGGAGACTTTTTTTTTTTTAATTATTTTTTATTATTTAAGTAGAGTTGACATAGAACTCTGAGAGCATGAGAGGGGGGTGGAGGAGCAGAGGTAGAGAGAGAAGCAGACTCCCCGCGGAGCAGGGAGCCCAATGCAGGGCTCGATCTCAGGACCCTGGGATCATGACCTGAGCTGAAGGCAGACGCTTAACAGACTGAGCCACCCAGGCGCCCTGTGACCTAGTTATTTCATAACTGGAAGTTTGTACATCTTAATCCCCTTCACCTATTTCACCCATGCCCCCACCCCCATGGAGATTTTCTTGAGCATGCTGTTTGACTTTTCCTAGATGTACGTACACATGAAAAAGCAACATGCTTCTTCCTTCCCAAAGGAGCGAGCAGTCAGTTAACAAATTCCCACAATGAGTATTTGCTGCACTTCTACTACGGGCCTGACCTTGTGCTGGGTGCTGTTTGCAATACAAAGAAATATGTGATTCTAGCCCTTGAAGAACTTAATTCAGTTGGAGAGAGTCCCTTCTCTCCCCAGACATAGGTAGACATAGGACAGAAATAGCAGTAACATGATTAAACAGCTGACCTTGCCAGGTGTTGACTCTAGAACAGGGAAAGAGGGGAGTCAGTAAGGGATGTTTATGATACACAGAGTCTGACTGAGGAGAGGAGGGTTTGAGTAGAAGGAAGGGTTAGAACACTTTGGTTGGGTGATAGCAGAACATGGAAGCTAGGCTAAGGAGTTGGGTTTTATTCTGTGGCCAGTGGTAGCCCTGGAAGGTTCCTGAGTAGGGAAGTAGGATGATGTTGGATGTCCAGCAAGTTCATGCATGCTCAGTGTTCTTTGCAGGCCTTCATATGAAGGGAAAGTGCCAGGAGGAAGTGGGCTTGGGAATGAAAAGAGAGTGGTGTGGCTAGCCGGAGACCGGGCCTCCTACCCCAGAGCTACCACTTTCTAGTCAAGGCATTTGCCCTTTCAGAGACTCCTTTTCCCCAGCTGCAAAATGAGGGTAATGGTTCCCATCGACAAGGAGGGGTGAGGGTAGGGATGGAGGAGGCTGTGAGGTTTGGTGGGTGCTTGGCTCATTTGTTTCCTTCCTCTCTTGAGAGGGTTTTTATTTTTACAGTGTAAAGCTGTTTCCTTTTCAATAGGTTTAGAACCGTGGTTCTCGCCCCTGGCTGCACATTAGAATCACCTGGGGAGCTTTTAGGACCTACTAATGCCTGTGTTTCAGCCAGACAAGTTAAATCAGAATCTCCAGGAGGGAGGGTCAAACCATTAGTATCCTTTTTTTTTTAAGTTCTCTAGGTGATTATAGAATGCAGCAGGGTTGGCACCCTCTGCTTTAGAGCTGATGATGTGGGAACATGGACAGGTAAAATATCTCCAAACAGTTGCTCTCATCTCTCTGTACTTTGAGTCTCTGAGTAAATCTGATCTCTCTGCCAAAAGGGAAGGAAGAAGAATTATGTGGGTTAACCTAGTTTGAAGGTTTGCTTAAGTTTTGGTTTTAGCTCCTTTAACACATCTTTTCCCCCCAAAGTGATCTGTGTTTATAGCCTCATTAATGTCATTTGGGGCCAGACAGATTCAAAATAAGTTTTCCTCCTTAGTTTTTCCTACAATTTCATCACCAAAGGCATTTTTGAATATCAGCCTTTGTGCAGGGAAATCTTAAATACCTCTCTGAAAACTCAGGAAACAAAATGCCAGTGAGGATGCTTACTTGGAAAATGGCCTGTGTTGGAAGCATTAAGCAACAGTTGTGGAAATGACAGAGGAAATGACAACCCCAACCCCGCCCCCCTCCCCCCAGGATTGGAGTCAATAGGTCAACATCATTAGAAATGAACCACCTGAGTTCCACCAACTAGTGAGGACTCTCATCTTTCAGGGCTGCAGGAAGAGCTCAGGGTGCCCCAGGTCCCCGAGGGTTGCCAGTCATGCGTGGCAGGTGGGAAGGTCTGGGGAATCAGGTACTTGGGTTGCAGTTCCCACTCAGCTGCTTCCTAGTCATGCCACCTTGGACAGCTCACTCAATTTAGCTGAGCTGAGATCTACCCTCTAGGCTAATGTGAACATTGAAAGAGAAACGTTGAGTAAAGGGCTTAGCAAAGTTCCTGGTACAGGATTGGTGCTCACTTCTCTTCTCTAACCTCACTTAAGTCAGAAATTCTGTGGTCCCGGGGCCTTTCCAGTTGGAAGAACTGCGCCAGACCACACTGACTAGCCAAAACACTAGGGCTTGACAGGGTGGCCACCCTGCCCCACCAAGATAAAGGGTGTGGTGGCGTAAGGAGGAGCAAGAAGAAGGCCCTTTGGGGAAGTGGCGGCAGATGGTGGGTTTTGGCGGCAGGTGTAGATCTGTGTGACTCAGGCTGCGCTACAGAGCTCTTAGCTTTCCCTTTGTTGCCTGACGGGCCTTGCTGGTTTGTCGTCTCTTTGATACACACTGCAGTTTCCATTGCACATCAGAGATGGTGGGGCAGATGGGAATGGTTCGCTGGAGGATTCTGGGCTGCTGACTGCAGCTCGGGAGGAGGAGGCCTGACTTCAAATGTTGGGTTTCTGCTAGTCCCTAGGGCACTCTTCTCTCTGCTTTAATAAGAGCTACCACCGGTTGCCAGCAACGGACAGCTGTGCTGTGTTTACTGTACAAATTTGAGGTGAAAGTATTTCCTTTTGGTCAAGTGGAAGGTGGTATCAAGCAAACTAAAAAAAATTCAAATGTTTTATAGTTAGGGACCAACTTGTCTTATTGAACTGGAATAAAAATATTTCTGAGCAGGGGTGCCTGGCTGGCTCAGTCGGTAGAGCAACTCTTGATCTTGGGGTTGTGAGTCTGAGCCCCAGGTTGGGGGTAGAGTTTACTTAAAATATTTTCAAGTGAAATCACCTTATATTCCCCAGTGTCTTTCTGTATCTGTTACCAGATGGCAGATGGGACTTGGGGACCACAGGGAAGCCTTAATGGGTCCTAATGTGTTTTTACACAATGGGTGGTGCTTTCAGGCCCCTGTAACTAAGCAAAGTCTAGGTGGACACAAGTGTGTTACAAATGGTGTTGTATACGAGGTACCAGTGGGCTACGGCCAAGGGCAGATGATGACAGAGGTAACCCCCAGCACCACCCTGTAACCCAAGCCTCCATGGACTGGGATGACTGGTTTCTCGATGCACCTGAACCTGGGTTTCTCAACCTTGGCACTAATGACATTCGGTGCCAGGTAGTTCTTTGTTGGGGGGTGGGGGTGGGCTGTGCTGGGCACTGTAGGTGTTTAGCATCATCCCTGACCTCTATCTACTGGATGCCAGTAACACTCCCCTACCCCTTGTGACAACCAAAGATGTCTCCAGACATTGCTAAATGTCATTTGGGTCAGAATCACCCGCTTTGGAAATCACTGGCCTAAATTTAAAGAATGTCTTGGCACAAACTTTAATGAGGACGTCGTTTTGGCTATCACAGTCTGACATCATGACCCAGGTATTATCTTGTAGTTACTGCTTCCCTCTGCCAAATGCTTTTCCCAGTCATTATTGTGTGCCATTTTATAGACAAGATTTTTTTTTAAGACAATATAATAATCATAATCAATAATAACCAACTTTATAGGGTATCAGTGAAGGGACTTCAGGAATACCTTAGCAAGACTATTAGCCTGATAGTGCTGGGATCCTGGAGTAGGGACAACTCTAGAGGCATATGGAAGACTAGAACACCTAATGATTACTGTCGGTTGGGGGGAGGGGAGAGGAATAAAGGGTGAAGAGCATATATGAAGGAATACAATGAGAAGATGTTTGCCAATTGACTGAATAGTGTAGCCATAACCTATTCTGGCACAAATATATGTTCAGGAAGTTCTGAATTTTATTAAGTAAACTCTACCCTCAGTGTGGGTCTAAACTCACGACCCTGAGATCAAGAGTCACATGTTTATAGACAAGTTTTTTAAAAAAATCTAAATTGTGTGTCTACAGAAGGAAGGAATGGAGTCAGACTGTACCTTTCTTGTTCAAACTTACACCGCAGCGTGGAAGAAGTACAGGGATTGGAACGTTATGGGTGCTTTAGCGGATGTTTACTACTGGTAGCAACGTCTTCGGAAAGCACAGTTCTGAACTTTAAACTCAACGTATGTAAAGCGAGACAGCCGTGTTTATTCAGTACCTACCAAGTGCCCAACACTGAACCGGAATTTTTGAAATTAATGTTATTCCTCTCATAAATCATAGTGAACTAATAGATGCTAGAAGTGATTTTTGAGAATTAACATTTTCCCCCAATTTTAGGCATCAGAAAAGCTTGTTGATGTGTAGTTGTTTGAAGTACTCAATTATATGTGCTAATTTCAGCTTGCCTCTGAGAATGTAACAGCCCAGAAAATTTGCCAGTAAGACAACCCTGGAAAAAAGAAAATTTCCAACCTAAAGGATTGCTCCCGCAAATTTAAGAATGTCAGAAGTTTTTAGCATTTTATCTGTATGTATTCAGAAATAATTGCATTAGCATATTGCTTAAGAGATTTACCACACTACACAAATCAGTCTTTTTTTTTTTTTAATTTTTTTTTTTTAAGATTTTATTTATTTATTTGAGAGAGAGAATGAGATAGAGCGAGCATGAGAGGGGGGAGGGTCAGAAGGAGAAGCAGACTCCCTGCTGAGCAGGGAGCCCGATGCGGGACTCGATCCCAGGACTCCAGGATCATGACCTGAGCCGAAGGCAGTTGCTTAACCAACTGAGCCACCCAGGCGCCCTACACAAATCAGTCTTAAAATATTTATTTTATAACCCCATATGAACCCAACTAAGCATAGCGCCAGGTACACAGTTGATTCACTCATAATTGAGTGGATATTGTTGAATTACCATCCTTAACATTTTCCTAAGGAGGCAGGAACTCCTGCTATGAGAACTTTATCAACCTTTCTTAAATAAACAGAATGAAAATGAATGATAGTGCACTAGATCTATTTTAAAATCCAGTCTCCAGGTTAACAATACTTATTTGGCTTTGTTTTCTAAATCCCCTATTTAAATGAGAATTCAGTAGAAAGGATTTGTTGAATACTGTGTTGATAAGCATTTGTTGAGTAGTGACTGTCGGTAATGCCTAAATCATACCACCCAAAGATATTAAAACCATTCTGAGCATTTGAGGAAAGAATGTCAACATTCTTATATGATTTAATCTATACCTTCATCATGACTCCCTGTGTACATAGTCCAGAAGGCTGGACTAGGTCTGTGTTTCCTGCTTACCTGTTAGTAAGAATTACCTGGGGAGGCTGTTAACACATCTAATTCCTAGGGTTCTATCCTAGAGATTCTGATTCAGCATGTCTGGTACAAAGCCTGAGAATGTGTATTTTTAATACCCTCTCCTCTCCCTCCTCCTTAGGAACAGAGAGATGTTAATGATCAGGCAGGTGGGGGGGGACTGTCTCTGGATTTGGTTTCTCTGGAAAATGCCATCACTGCCTCTCTATTCTACCCTTTCACTTGTTTTCTTAATCTTGGCCTTCTCTAGCTGATGATGCATATAGAATGCAAACTCTGAACACTGAAAATCGTGGATCTTAGTCTTCTGATTTCTACCACACCTTGTTTTGAATGCCTAAGTTCAAAATTTTTATTTTAGGTAATTATAGATTTACATGCAGTTGTAAGAAATAATGCAGAGAGATCCCATATGTCCATCACCCAGTTTGTTTCAATGGTACTATCTTGTAAAACTGTAGTTCAGTAGCACAACCAGTACATTGACATTGATACAGTCAAGATACAGAACATTCCCATCAATGCAAGCATCCCTCAGGCTGGGGTGGATGGCTGATGCACTACAGAAATTTATTTTTCACAGTTCCAGATGATGAGAGTCCGAGATCAGGGTGCCAGCATGGTTGCCTTCTGGGGAGGGTCCTCTTCCTGGTTCATAGCTGGTACCTTCTCAGAGTATCCTCGTGGTGGAAGGGGCAAGGGATCCTTCTGGGGCCTCCTTTATTTGGCAGTAATCCCATTCATGAGAGTTTCATTCCCATGACCTAAGAACTTCCCACAGGTCCTACTTCCCAATACCATCATCTTTGGCCGTTAGTATTCAACACGAATTTTGGGGGGACACAAACATTCAAAGCACAGCACCTCCCTTTGCCTTTCTATAGCCACACCTGCTTCCCTCCCCCCCACACCCTCCTAATCCAGTCTTAACTCTTACAACCACTAATTTGTTCTCCATAGCTATCGTTTTGTCATTTCATGAATGTCATATAAATGGAGTCATATAGTTTATAATCTTTTGGGATTGGCTTTTTCACTCAGCATAACTGTGGAGATTCATCCAAGTTGTTGTGTGAACCAGTAGTTTATTCCTTTTTGTTTCTGAGTGTTGTTCCATGATATGGATGTAGCAAAGTTTAACCATTCACCTGTTTATGGACATCTGGCTTGTTTCTAATTTTGGACTGTTACTAATAAAGCTGCTCTGAGTTCGTGTACAAGTTTTGTGTGAACATAAATGCTCATTTCTCTGGGGTAATGCCCAGGAGTACAATTGCTGGGTCGTATGATAGCTGCATGTTTAATCTTTTAAGAAACTGTTAAGCTGTATTCCCGAGTGACTGTACCATTTTACATTCCCTCTGGCAATATATGTGTGATCTAGTTTCTCTGTATCCTAGCCAACATTTGGTATTATTTTTTGTTTATTTGTTTTAGTCATTGTGGTAGGTGTATAGTACTATCTCATTGTGGTCTTCTTATGCATTTGCTTGATGACTAGGAATGTTGAACATCTTTTTATGTGCTTATTGCCATCTATATATCCTCTTGAGAAGAATGTGTATTCTGCTGTTGTTAGATGGAGTGTCCAAAAATGCTCATTAAATTTGTCGGTTGATGTATTATTGAGTTCTTCTGTGTCCTTCCTATTTTTCTTATTGTTCTATCAATTGCTGAGAGAAGGGTGTGGAAGTCTCCAACTGTAACCATGGGTTTGCCCATTTCTTCTTTCAGTTCCATCAGTTTTTGCCTCTCCTATTTTACAGCTCTGGTGTTTGGTATATACACATTTAAGATTGCTTTGTCTTGCTGGTAGATTACTGTTTTATCTCGATGTAATAGCCTCTGTCTCTAGTACTTTTCTTTGCTCTGAAGTCTACTTTATCTGATATTTTCACTTAGTTTTGATTCTCTGATTTGGGTGTCTTATAACTGAGGCTCTCCCCCTCTTTTTTAGGAGTACATCATTCGGGTGCAAAGAGGAATTTCTGTAGAAAACAGTTGGCAGGTAAGCATTTTTTTTTTTTGTCCCTAGAAAAATGTTTAAGTGTTTAAAAGTCTGACTGGGGCAGCCAAAAATGTGGAAAAACCAAAACATGCATATATATGAATCCTGTTTCTTTTAGAGATAAACCTTCAGCTTTAGGATATTTATTTCCAGGGGCGCCTGGGTGGCTCAGTCATTAGGCGTCTGCCTTTGGCTCAGGTCATGATCCCAGGGTCTTGGGATCAAGCCCCACATCGGGCTCCCTGCTCCGCGGGAAGCCTGCTTCTCCCTCTCCCATCCCCCTGCTTGTGTTCCCTCTCTCGCTGTGTCTCTCTCTGTCAAATAAATAAATAAAATCTTTAAAAAAAAATTAAGGAAAAAAAAAGATATTTATTTACAAAGGCTTTTCTGTTCCCATTTGTTTGGTTTAATTTGTGTATGATGTTACCACAGAGAGTATCTAGGAATTTGTTCTCTAGTTTGACCCAGAGTAGGATAGATAGATAGTAGGCAGATTACTTGTTTTGTTCTTAGCACACCTCCTCCCCTGAAGCCATGGTGTAGGTGGGGCCGGTTAGAGTTAAGTCCATGGGGTGGAAAGGCTAGACAGGACCCTGGACATTGTACAGCTCGGACCCTGTGTATTTCATGGACTCCCAGTCCACTCACGGGCAAAATGCTACTGCCAGGTCCCCCACTGACTGTAGGTGAGGGTCACCTTATGGCCCTAGGGTCTGCAGTCCTCGGAGAGAAAAAATTTCCTACTTGGATCCAGAGGTCCTTCCTCTTTCAGTTGACTTTGCAGAGGGTAGCTGACTTCTCTCTAGGGGCCATTTCTTTCTTTCCTTTCTTTCTTTCTTTCTTTCTCTTTTTCTTTCTTTCAAGATTTTATTTATTTATTTGACAGAGAGACACAGCGAGAGAGGGAATACAAGCAGGGGGAGTGGGAGAGGGAGAAAGCAGGCTTCCCGCTGAGCAGAGAGCCTGATGTGGGGCTCGATCCCAGGACCCTGGTATCATGACCTGAGCCGAAGGCAGACACTTAACGACTGAGCCACCCACGCGCCCAGGGCCATTTCTTTCTTGCTTTCATAATTATAATTACCCTCCCTGTCTCCACTACAAAATATCTTACCTTGTCCTTCAGGCCTGAATCTTACCTCTCACCCTAAGCAGTCTTGGACCACAGTGGTCCACACTTGGTCTTTTCTTTGCCCAAAATTTCAAACTGCTTTTTGTGTGAATGGTTACACCATTTAACATCTGTTGAGCATTTGTTGTCAGGCACTGGTTCAAGCACATTAATTCACTTAACCCTTTAAAAACAGTTCTGCATGATTGCAGCTCCCCGTTTTACGTTCAAGGGGTTAGTAATGAGGCCATGGTCACACTCAAATCAGTGACAGAACAGGGCTGGAATCTGTGTATTCTCTGTGATTAGCCGCAGTGCTGCCTTTTGCTCCTTTGCACTTACGAGGGATGGCCTTCTGTTTAACTCTTGCATGTGTAGTTGACAAGTAGGGCAATTGCATTGTCCTACCAGAGAAATCAATCCTTGGTATAGTTTTCCAGATACAGTGCATTAGAATTCCTGGGATACTTCACAAGAAAGTAGACTCTTGGGCCCCACTGTGCACCTATTGTAGGAGATCCTCTGAGGGCAGAGTCCTAGAAGATTGGTAGGTAGTTCTGCTCACTAACATTTGACAGTCATCGATAAAGGTTCAAGTCAGCCATTCCAAATCAAAATAATTTCCTTGCCCAGAGCCTGAAGAGCTAGTGGAATTTGACTCTGGCCTAATCAGTGGCATCAACATACCTAAGAAAGGATGTATAGACAATGGGAAGTGGACTGTCTGCCAAGAGGGGAAACATGGGGTATCCGGGAGAGGTGTGGCCTCTCTGCCTGCAGGTACAGTCCTGTCTCTAGAATGGTGGGCTCTCAACTGGGGGAAATTTTATCCAGGGCAAGGATGAAAGGGCCTCAAAGCGCTTTGTCCGCTTCCTTTTACTTTGATTTCATGTTCAGTAAAACTTTTTTTTTTTTGAGGGAGTAAATCATTAATTCATCTTTCCAGGTGCCTGGTTAATGAGAAAGATATTTAAAGGGCTATTCACCCTAAAAGCAAATACATCATCATTCTCTCTTACCTATTGGCATCTTGTGTGTTTGACTGGCGTTAACCAGTTTCCCATGGCCCAGCCAACTCTGGGCACTGCTAGGTCTGTTTTCTGGGCCTGTCCAGTTAAGCAAGTTAAGCACCAGATATAAGCCCTACTTCCCTTAGTTCAAGTGCCTCGGCCCTAGAATGCCAATAAATATTAAATAAGGAAATGAAAAGAGATGGTCTTTGCCGAATGAAAACACCACTGTCTTGTCTTACAGATCGTTAGGAGATACAGTGACTTTGATTTGCTGAACAACAGCTTGCAGGTAAATATTCGAAAACACTAATGACACACAGTCATTGCTTGGGGTGTCCTAGAAACTGGTTGGAAATGGCAATATCAGGAATAAAAAATTAGTAAATTTTCCTGGTGGAGGAGATAGACTTATACGTTACACAGATAATGTGTGGCTCTAAAAATAAACTTTTGGGAACAAACATGTGATTTATAGTCACCTGGCAAGTGAGTACCTGTGTGCGAGACTGCATCCTAACCACAGTCCTTTGCACAGATGAGGAATGACTAGCTGGATTGCTGGAGTCGTTCACTTAGAGCTGGGACTCAGACCCTCGCCACTGAGCTAGACTGCATAGTCAGCGTTGCAGATCAATACTCAGCAGTAACTAGAGACAGCTTTTCTCAGTGTAACTTTTTTCTCTTAAACACCTATTTCTAAATCCCTTTGACTTAAATGTTCCTAACTTGGTGGCCATAATGGAAAGAGGGATGAGCTGCAGAGTCTTTTTCTGGAAAGAGCTGTGCTGGTCATGATGGAAGGGTCCTAGAGGGGCTTTCACACCATAGTAAGTACTGGCAGTACTACCCATGTACCCATTTAGCAGATTGGTTACTGCAGACCACTGGGCTTGGCTCACATCTCAGACTTGAATGGTAACATAAACCCTGAGCCGGAGTGCTTGGCTTATGACAGTCCAGCCGGGAGGTGAAGCACTGCGCCCTGTTCATTGGTGAGCTAGCCATCACTTATTACCTATTCTGAGTGACCTCTGGTCCTGTCCACAAAGGTCAGGAGGACTGCTGGCTGAGAGCGAGCAACATGCTTCCTTTCCTTCAGAAGACCACAGTTACTGATCAGGCTTTGGAAAACAGCATAGTAGAGAGTCCAAACTGTAACATTATTTACAACCCAGCTGAAAACATGAATGCCTAACTTGCTCTCTGATAGAATTGGCCTGAGTGTCTGCAGACCTTTATGTAACTGACAGATGGTCGTGCATTTGACAAATGTTGTCTTTTTAAATTTTAATTGCAGTATGACTGATTTAAATCTCCAGATAAAATATTGGCAGAGATCAAATTCTCCTCATTGATGAGTTTAATTGGTTTCATGTATGGATTTTTATAGCATATTCTTTCCGCTTAGACAAAAGCTGGGTCTGTGATGACATTGTGGATAAGGCACTGATGTATAGTTTATTCCAGCAGTGGATTTTCTCCACAAGTCTCTCCCGACATTCCCAGGCAGCATTTCCACAATGGCGTGAGCATCTGGGAATTAACACTGAGCCTACTATGTGTTTTCACGTTGATGCACAAGTGAACCTTTGCCCAGTGGTCTTCGTACAGTGTCATTCAGCCAGGACTGAGTAAGACTCATGGGAGGAAGGTTTCTGAAATTGAAATTGTCTAGGCCCAGCTCCCAAGAATGGGTGGGGGACAGTGGAGAGGGTTTTATCTCCTGTTTGTTCTTGCTTAGGGCATGTAAGTTTGAATCTCTATGACTATTCAATTATGGCCTTTTTAATATAATAGAATTTTATTTTTGCTTCAGTGTAATTTTCCCTTTTAAAATAGGCACTTTCAGTGTGCATTTTATTTCAAATGCAAATATCCATGTGTATTGATGTTGGCTTATGCTGGGCAGGATATGGCCAGACATCATTTCAGTGGGAGGTTTTTCTAGATCCAAGTAAACAAACAGAAGAAAGTACATACAGCTTTTTGGCAAGAAAATAATTTCAAAACAACCTCCATAAAAAAGACCAAAAAGACTCTAAAAACCACAGAATAAAACTGTGACCATGATTTTTAGTGTCTGATTACCCTTTCTGATGGTTAGATGAGTTCCCGCTGAAGAAAGATAAACATAATACATAGGCAGAGTTGTCTGACTCCAATAGGAAAGAGGCCAAACTGAAAAAAAAAAAAAGCAGGATGTAAAATTATACATGCAATATAATATAATTACATGAAATGTTTAGGAAAAAAGATTGGAGGGAAATATGCCAAGCTGTTAACAATGGTGATCCCCAGGTGGCAGGATCATGGGTTTTATGTTTTTTTTTTTCTGGCTCTTTACACTGTTTTGTACTTTCCAAGTTCTCTATAAACAAGCAGAGATAAGCTAAATAAGCAAAGAAATAGAAAAAGAAAGGTGCATTTTCATAACTTTCTATAATGAGCATATTTTGTGGTAAAGAAGAGTCACTACCTTATTTTAAAGATTTATTTATTTTAGAGAGAGGGTGCATGTGAGTGGGGGGGGTAGAGAGAGGGGGACAAGCAGACTCCCTACTGAGCAGGGAGCCCCCAGGCAGGGCTTGATCCCATGACCCTGAGATCATGATCTGAGCAGAAACTAAGAGTCAGCTCCCCAACCGACTGAGCCACCCAGGTGTCCCGAATCATTACCTTATTTTAAAGGCAACATCAAATCAGTAACCATCTAGGGAGACCACATACAACAAAACAAAAGAAAGGCGTAGGAGCTGAAATGGTGGGGACTGAGTCAGGAACGCTCAGGTTGGGAAGGAGCCCAGACTCTGCCCCTTACAGCAGGGAGACCTTGGGTCATTTCTTTTCCCTCTCCATCCCCCCCTTTCCCCATCTGAAACAAGGGGTTGAACTAGATGACTTCTCAGGTCTGTTGTAGCACGGATGCTTTGTGATTTGAATTTTATTGCTCACTGTTGACATAGGAGAGACTCTACTGTTACGTAGAGATTGGCACAAATTAAGGGTCTTTTGAGAGCTCAGAACTCCCTAGAATACTCACTGGAATATGGTTGAAGACCACTGAGCTCTGATCATGAAAATGAAAGATGAACAGATTCAGAGTTTGTTGGTTCCTCCTCCAGATAGAACTAGTTTTCTTGAAACTGCGATATAGTTTGTCATGTAATTTAATTTAGAGGCCTCTACTAGCGGCTCAGATTATGGGCTCTAGACCTCACTTTGGAGATTATTCCCCCTTCGCCTTATCATTCTGCAGGTGTTATGGATGGGTCTTTGAGGACTTCTCCACTGGCTTTCTTGTTCTCTTCCTCATATATAAGGAACTCAAGAAGGGAATCCGTAGGGCATGTTAAAGAGGAAAGCTCTCAAAAATGGGATGGTGAGGTGCCATGGCTTGAAGCCATCAATGTGTAGGTGTCTAGGAAATCACTGTGGAGAGACTTGATTGCTCTCTGTGCTAATATTCTCTTTCCGTCCCTCCTAATGAGTCATTGGACTTCTAAATTTTATATTCTATAATTGGCAAACATTTTAGAAATTCTGGGAGAAAGCTAAAAGAGAAAGTGTCTCTTGAATGCTAATCTTTTTTAAAAGGCAAGATTTTAAAATAACACACATATTACATACTAGTAATACTTGTAGAAGTATTTATTGTGAGATCTTAAGGCAGAGCAGGAAACAACCTCCAGTCTGTCTAGTGGACTGGCCTAGCAAAGAATCTGTAATTGCAGCTGTTGGCAAAGAACACTTTGTTTCACCTGATGATTTGGAAGAGCTGATGGGATGTCTGGCAGATCAGTACATTTTCCTAAAGTGAAATGAAGCTTGCACAAATAGATTGGTGGAAGCTTGGAGGCCACAGAGTTCAAAACAAATACCTTATCAAACTCATTTTCATATCCTCACCATGAATGAAAAATAGCTCTGTTGGGGTTTGAATCTGATGATGTAGATGTGACTCCATTCTGAGTCATGTAGGATTCATCTGGGTCAGCTGTCAGGCAGGTAGTGCAGGCAAATGGGCTGATATTGGTACATGGTAATTTTACATATATATATATTTTTTAAATATTTATTTTATTTATTTTAGAGAGAGAGACAGCATGGGGAGGAGGGACAAAGAGAGAGGGAAAGAGAATCTCAAGCAGACTCTGCACTGAGCACAGAGTCTGATGCAGAGCTCGATCACAGGACCCTGAGATCACGACCTGAGTCAATACCAAGAGTTGGACACTTTTTTTTTAAAGATTTTATTTATTTATTTGAGAGAGATCGAGCACAAGGGGAGGGGAAAGGAAAGAGGAAGAGGGACAGGCAGACTCCCTGCTGAGCAGGGGGCCTGATTCAGCCTGATTCAGTTGACGCTTAACTGACTGAGCCATCCAGGCACTCCAAAAAAATAATTTTTTAAAAGAAATATCAGTTGTGGGGGCGCCTGGGTGGCTCAGTCGTTAGGCATCTGCCTTTGGCTCAGGTCATGATCCCAGAGTCCTGGGATCGAGCCCCGCATCGGACTCCCTGCTCAGCGGGGAGTCTGCTTCTCCCTCTCCCACTCCCCCTGCTTGTGCTCCCTCTCTAGCTGTCTCTCTCTCTCTCTGTCAAATACATAAATAAAATATTAAAAAAAAAAGAAATATCAGTTGTGTTTTTGGTAGTACCTTTGATTACTCTATATTAATGCTCTGGAACAAAAATAATAATAATAATAGTAATAATAATAAAGTGATTCACTTGGATGTGTATTAGCTGAATGATGTGCTTTCTTCTTAAGTATGCTTTTTATTTAGTTAATAAAGAAACTGCTGTTAGGTAAAGCCTAATTGTGTAAATGAGGAAAATGACCTGAAATTTATGTGTCTTATCTAGCTGTGAATTCTGCCATGATAGAAAATTCATTCTAAGTATGCTCCCACACATTTTCATAATTATGTTGGAGAAATAGGCAATTTAGGATTGTAAGCCAACCTCTTCATCTTGTCCAATGTTGAGTTTAAGGTCTTCACTGTTGTTTGAAAAATACAGAGTGGAACAGGCTAAGTTAGGTTTTCCCACATGGGTGATTTAGATTACATCCTTTCCTGAATTAAAGATGCCCTTCTCTTAAGACCTTCCCCTCAATCAATATGCATGTCACTTGGTCTGTTCCAATCTAAGCACAAGTGTGGAATACAACTGCTCTTTGAAAGTGATTTTGCTCATTAAATTAAGATACCAATCTGATGCTTTTTTTTAAAGATATTATTTGTCAGAGAGAGAGCGAGCGCATACAAGCAGGGAGAACAGCAGGTAGAGGGAGAAGCAGGTTCCCCCCTGAGCAAGGAGCCCGATGCAGGACTCGATCCCAGGACCCTGGGATCATGACCTGAGCCGAAGGCAGACGCTTAACGACTGAGCCACCCAGGCATCCCTGATGCTTTGTTTTCTAAGTTTAAAAAATAGACTCACAAAGTTTTAAGTGATCTGGAAAATGATAGGTTGAGCACCTGCATTTACTTTTCCTTTCTCCTGAAACCACTCTAAAACAACAGTAAGTTGATCTTACACACACACACACACACACACACACACACACACACACACACACACA
>NC_058403.1:188489797-188738673 GCF_002201575.2 Neomonachus schauinslandi | reverse complement strand
CACACACACACACACACACACACACACACACACACACACACACACACCCTCAAGGGTAAGTAGAATAGGAAAAGATAAAATCACAACAAAATATTTGAAGCTGCAAATCCATTGGATGAGAGTTAACCAATTAAGGAGATACAGGAAGGCAGAATTCTGAGCTGGGGTGGGGGTGGATAACTCCACTGGGTCCCATCTGATACCACAGAACCTCCAAAAGGTTTAGCGCAAGGTGCTGCCTCCAGTGTGGGGCAAGGTCGAGCTGAAATCAGGAGTTGAGAGTATGTTTAAGAAACAGTCAGATCCCCGGATCTTCCCCCATCTAGCAAGTTATGCCTGCCCTTCTCCCTCTAGCAGAGAATTGGAAGTTTATTCTCTGGAGAAGGAAGAATAGTCTTTGGATTGGGGAACACAGGAATCACGTAATTCATGTGAGCACTGCCTCTCACCCCGACCTTTGCCCCCTTCTGCAAACCTTCTTCCTTTCAGCTCCCAGAGTATTGGTAGTCAGACCTAGACCCTCCAGGCAGGGGATTGGAAGATTTGGGGGAAGGGGAATCTGCCCAGCCTAAGAAGAAAGAGCTAAAGATACTGAGATCACAGGTTTTCCCAATGAAATAGCTGAGTCAAATCCTGTGCTAAAATAAAACCCACAACAGATAAGCCTCCGCCACTCACCAAGTGCTTCTAAGTCAGCTTTTGTTGTCCTGCTCTTTAGTATGAGCAGACAGTCCAGGATCACCAGATTCCTAAGGAACACTTTTTTTTTTGTTTTTAAGATTGATTGATTTATTATTTGAGAGAGAGAGAGCAAGCACGAGTAGGCAGAGGGAGAGGGAGAGAGACAGGCAGACTCCCCGCTGAGCAGGGAACCCAACTCGGGACTGGATCCCAGGACCCTGAGATCGTGACCTGAGCCAAAGGCAGACGCTTAACGAACTGAGCCACTCAGGCACCCCCCCCTCCCCAAGGAACACTTTTAACATAAAAGATAACAATGAAAACAAACAGAAAAAAAAAATAAAAAGAACCTTCAGGAAGCAGAATATATGCAGTAAGAGGAACATTTCAGGCTCTTCAGAAAGATTATCTTTTATGATCTCAGAGAGATAAATTGCGTTACATTCAGGATGCTATTAAAGAAAAGAAAGCATACTCAGAAATAAAAAAATAGATAATAGTAGAAATGAGAACTCTTTAGAAGAGCTGAATGATAAAGGAACTATCCCAGAAAATTTTTTCAGTAGGAAAAAATATTGTTTAACAAAGGTGGAAAGTAGGAGAGAAAAGATGAGAATAGAGGACCAGTCCAGAAGGCCCAACACTGGAATAAGAGGAAAGAGAGCAAAGGGCACAGAGGGGAAGAAATAATGACCTAATACAAGAAAATACCAAAGAATGTAAGGATGTTCATCTCCAGATAGAAATGGCTGGGTACTCAGCACAGAGGGTAAAGATAGACCTGCAGAGAGGCACATGGATTTCACAAACTGGGGTCAAGGAGAAGACCCTAGAAGCTTCCAGGGAGGGAAACAAAACAAAACAAAAACGGAAGCAAGAATCTGCTAATAGCAGCGCCGGAAGCTAGAAGACAATAAAGTCGTTCTTAAAAATTGTGAAGAACAAATATTTCCAACTTAGAATTCCACATCAGGGGGCGCCTGGGTGACTCAGTTGTTAAGCGTCTGCCTTCGGCTCAGGTCATGATCCTGGGGTCCTGGGATGGAGCCCCACATCGGGCTCCCTGCTCTGCAGGAAGCCTGCTTCTCCCACTCCCCCTGCTTGTGTTCCCTCTCTCGCTGTGTCTCTCTCTGTCAAATAAATGAATAAAATCTTAAAAAAAAAAAAAAGAATTCCACATCAAGATTCTCTATCACTCAAGTGTGAGGATAGATTAAAGACATTTACACATGAAACTTTTCAAAAATTTGACGTCCCTCCCTAGCTCCCTTTTTAGGAAGCTGACGGAGGGTATCCCCACCAAAAATCAGGGATTCTTCTACAAAAAAGGAAGGTATGGATCTAGAAATGGGGTTCAGCAGGAGAAAGGAAAAAGCATCCCTAGCGTGATGTCCCAGAATGCCAGCCCAGCAAGTGTAGGGACCACCAGTGCTGCTTGGGGCAGGCACTCCTCAAGGGACGAAATTGATGCATCTTTGTATCTGAATATGTTGAGAAAATGCTTAGATGGAAAGTTTGGAGTTGAATAGAAAACTAAAACAAACAAACCAAAAAGACCAGTTGATAAAAAAGGAATTGTAAGCATGGCTCTCTGGCTTAATGGTGCAGATCACCTAATGTAAACAGGAATATTGCACTAAATAAAATTATAGCTATATTGGAGGGATTAGGAATAAGTTGCATGTGGGGTGAGATCGGGATTGTGAAAGAGAACTTAATCCATAACGGGAAATTAATAGATTAATGCCTAAAAATGAAAATCAATTCATAATGAACCCTGTGCCAAAAAGACCGACTGAGAGAATTCGATGTGGCTGCCTCTGGGGAGTGGATAATGGCTAGGTCACCTGTTGGCAGAGGTGGTTGGGGGGGGAGTGTCACGGGACTGCTAATAATAAAAAGACTATTTGACTCTCGAAATTATGTTCATATATAAGTTTGATAGAAAAACTTTCTTTAAAAAATTAAGTTTTAAAGTTGCTATGCTTGATATAGCATTTTACCAATTCTGAGTTGCAGTTTTTCACGTTTTTATCATAGCACTGAAATCAGGGTGCATCTTAATGAAATGTGGTGGCTCAGGATTCTGATATTACATCTTATGTGGAGATGACAGGAGTATAATACTTTTTCTCTTTTAATTAAAGATTGCAGGCCTCAGTCTACCTCTTCCTCCCAAAAAATTGATTGGTAACATGGATCGTGAATTCATAGCTGAGAGGCAGAAAGGTCTTCAGAACTATCTCAACGTTATCACCACAAATCATATCTTGTCTAATTGTGAGCTGGTTAAGAAGTTTTTAGACCCAAACAACTATTCTGCAAACTACACTGGTAAGCAAAGGGATCTGTGAGCTACGGTTGCATGACCATAGAGACACTGTTCTTTGCTGGAGACAACATGTAGGAGGAGTTATTTCCAGACGGGGCCATGTGTACATTTGTTATAGGGCATTACTTGCTTATTAGTACTATATCCGATTGTAATTTACTGTAAGTATAAGAAAAAAATAATTACTTCTAAAATGTGATGTTTGCACAGAAGAATATGAAAGAGAAGTTATTGGGTCTTGTACTTAGAGTCTTGTCTTTATTATCTTCCCTGACAGAAAAGAAAGTATATAATCCACAATAATCTGTACCATAATCTCAATTTGATTTTTATTTGGATCTCTTTTTGTATTTACAACATATAGTATGTCTGGTTTTTCAGGGGGTTACTTTATACTGAGAGTGGTTCAAAAGGGTCCTTTCTGTGTCTTCCCAGTTGCTCCCAGAGACCCACTCAAGGCAAAGCCTGAGGAGGAGCTAGTTGTCTTCGACGCCTTCCCTGGATCAGTCAGGGGACTGAGGTGGAAGGGGTGTCAGTTACACACGAAACTATCGTCAGTAACCTAAGCCTCTTGTCTGCAGAATGAGTGATTAACTATTCAGTATTCCCTGGGTGGCTTTGAGGAGACCAATGGAAACCATTGTAGAACTGAACCAGTGACTAGAATTCGACTGATTTGTTAAAGCTGAGCTGTGCTTAGAGTCTTAGTGGAACTCTGGGTATTTTTAATAAGCTGATTTCCTTGCTAAGAGAATAGATTGTGTGCACATTACATTTCAGGTCCTCAAAACACTGCTTTTGAAGTAATTAGAGGGAGGCACCTTTATTCCTGTTTCAGAGAGAGGGAAATACGGGACTGCGCGTCAGGTACCAAATTTTTCTGCATAATAGACTCACCCAGGGAGCTTTAAAAAATCCTGATGCCCAGGTACTCATGCCAATTAAATGAAAATCTCTACGGGGGCGGGGGGGCTCCTAGTTTATAAAGCTCCCGAAGAGATTCCGGTACGTAGCCAGAGTTTGAAAACCACAGCCCTTGGACCTTGCTCCTCACATCACAGTGTGGTCCTCTGACCCACAGCATTGGCATCACTGGGAGCTTGTCAAAAATGCTGAATTCAGGCCCCATCCCGAACCCATGGATCAGGATCTGAGTTTAATAAAGTCCCCAGGTGATTTGCATGTGCATTACAGTCTGAGAAGCCTTGCAATGGAACGTACCTCCTATCTTCTAGTGGAAGTACCTGCAGAGGTAAGAAAAATGCCTTTCTAGAATGCAACCAAGTGAAGGAAAGTTTAGTTCAAACACATTTACTCTAAGTGACGAAATCGAGTGTAAGTTATTACAAGGCTTTCATTCTTCCCCCAGTTGGTTTTTGGTTCATCTAGGAGAAAAGGCATCACAGGACAGGGGCTCCCAGGACAGCTTAACTTCTTCCAGAGTAACATCTCTCATGGCTTTCAGTCACCGTGCTTCACCTACATTGTTCCCCGCATTGTCAGACGGTGAGCCGTCTATAGTGACTGGTATCAAATCAGCCCTAACCTAGTTCATTGGTTTGTCTCTGTATTTCCCGAGAGTGTGTGCGAATGTGTTCCCGAGGGCAAGCCTCAAGGTGCAGTGCACACAGGATGACGCTGTTCGTTCCGTAGACCTTCACTGTCAGTTGTGCCTATGCTGTGTGCTGGGTGCAGGCCTGGTGGGGGGTGCAGGGGCAAGGAAGGTGTGCTCCCTGCTCGCAGGGAGCTCGTACCGGGAGTACAGCAAGTTGTGTGGGCTCAGAGCTAGAAGAGATTTGGAGCAGGCATGCCCAGACCAGCCCTCTCATTTTATAGATGAGACATCGCCTGAGAGGAAAGACCTTACCTAGGGCTGCACGTTTTTTAGACTGCACAAGGGTACAACATCTGCGTGTTTTCCAATTAAAATGCTGCTTTGCCCCTAAAAGATTATCTGATCCCTGTATTTCCTTCTACTGTACCCCCTCACACGCTGCTATTGTTCTTGATCTTTCTCCTCTCCCTCCTCCCCCCCCCGCATGGCAGAGAGTCAGGAGTCCAAAGTAAATGTGGGCAGAGATCTAAGAAGGCTGCCAAGACTCCCACCGGGACCCAAATGCTCATGAAGCCACTGCTATTTAGACGACACAGTCCTGTAATGAAACAATAGGGGATGGATGCTGTTTTCAGAGAGATGCTGATTTATTGCCCCCTTTGAATGAAACGTCAGAACTTGTCTTGCCTCTAGGCTGACTCACTAGCAGCCTCAGGAAAGGGAAGCCCAGGCAGTCTCCTCTGCACCAGCTTGACTAAGCCAATCCCCGGAAAACCGGGTAACCGGACAAACTTGTCCTGCTTCCCGAAACTCAAAGCATGGCCTCTGGTTCCCGAGGGCACTCTGCATACTGCCAACCTGTGGCTCTTCTTTAAGGAGGGTCACTTCCCCCCTTCATGTGGATAAGGTCTCCACCTCTTACCCGCTTCCAAATGGTCTGTGGTCACCACCTCGCTCCACTTTAGCAGGATCTGAGTTCCGTGCTCATGTGGCCGAAGTCACCAAAGCTACTCTTCCTGTCTCTTGCTCTGAGGTTAAAGATGCCTGGTCGGAGGGGGACTGTGATGCCAGCCCGGTCCCCAGGGGGTGGGTAACTAGGAGCAGGGCATCAGCGGCTGCCTTCTCTCTCCCTGGCTCTCCAGCCTGGGATTTCTGATCTTTTCTTTCTTTTCCTGGGGTGCTCCAGATGACCAAGGAAATAGAGGTCCTTGGTGCTCTGTGGAGGAGTTATGAGGAGTCCATTTGTATTACCAAGTCTAATTGAGGGCCAGCTTTTGTTACAGGGAGAACAGGTGTCTCCAGTCATGAGGGGCTTATATGGGAAGACACACATGCACACATACCCCACTCCACACACACCTCACCTTGTTCATCTTAGTAACGAGGTGCTATCATTCAAAAGCTTCAGTGCACTGTAGCTATCTTCCAACCTCAAACTCCCTCAGAATAAGGGGATTTTTTTTTTTTAAGATTTTATTTATTTATTTGACAGAGACACAGTGAGAGAGGGAACATAAGCAGGGGGAGCGAGAGAGGGAGAAGCAGGGGGAGCGAGAGAGGGAGAAGCAGGCTTCCCGTGGAGCAGGGAGCCCGATGCGGGGCTCGATCCCAGGACCCTGGGATCATGACCCGAGCCAAAGGCAGACGCTTAACGACTGAGCCACCCAGGCGCCCCAGAATAAGGGGATTTTTAATGTCCATGCAGAAGTCACTTGGACCAGAAATATCGAGGCATGGATCCTGGGTCCCAGCTTTGTCATCAGCAACATTTCCCCTCTGTGAGCCTCAGGTCCTCTTCTAGTCCTGAAACCCCAGGAATCCTACGAGTAGGTCAGGTAGTAGTGGGCTCAAGGAAGAAGGAGGGAGGGAGGGATGGGGGCGGGGGATTATATTCAGAACCAGGGCAGGGCGCTTTGGAGAGGTGGTAGGCCCAAGTCCACTGTGCAGGCCTCGGTGGCGCCACCTGCCGTAGCAGATCGGGGATCTGGAACCCGGTTGCCGGGCTGGAGGAGTCTGTTCTCTGTAATGATCGTGGGGCTGGGACCTAGGAGCTCAAAGGCTGCACACAGTGGGGGCAGCTGGTACATTCTGAGCTGAGAAGTCAGAGCTCTTTGGGAAGCACAGGATGGGCCTGAAGGCCTCGCTCTGCATTTCCTGTCTGGGGCTTGTTTCTCAGCATTTCCTGAGCATGCAGTTTTTCCCCATTTGTCTGTCAGTATTAAGGAAATAGAGGGCAGATGCCTTTCTTTTCATGGATTTCATGTTCTTTTTTTTTTTTTTTTAAGATTTTATTTATTTATTTGACAGAGAGAGGGAACACAAGCAGGGGGAGTGGGGGAGGGAGAAGCAGTCTTCCTGCCAAGCAGGGAGCCCTATGTGGGACTCTGGGACCATGACCTGAGCCAAAGGCAGACACTTAATGACTGAGCCACCCAGGCGCCCTGGATTTCATGTTCTGATGGGAGAGAGTGTCTGCATCCATTGAACATGTATTGAACCCTTAGTTCTTGCTTTGTCAATATTTATTGAGTGCTTACTCTGTGTCAGGTGCTGCAAATACAGCATTAAGGAAAGCATAGTCCCCTACCCCCATCCCAAGACACTTCTGCAGGGGGATTGACAGGTGAAGACTATGGCAGAGTAGACATGGCCCAGCACCTTGAAGGTGGGAGTAGGGGTGCAGGTGATCCAGTTTTGAAGGTGGAGGAAGGCTTCCAGAAGAGTTGATGCCTACATGGAGATTTAAGGATAAGTAGAAGTTAGCCAGGCCAAGAGGCAGGGCCAGTGCTCCAGGAGAGAAAAAAATATTTCCATGTGGCTGTGGGCTTTTACCCAGATTAAGACGTAGCCTTCACAGCCAGAGTTCACAGTCTAGTGGAAGAGAGTAGCCCTAACACAGGACAGACCTTGGGTGAGTCCCGTAGGAGAAGTTCACACGGAGCTCTGGGAGTGTAGAGAGGATGGAAGGTGGGGGGAGACCTGGCTCGGGGAGTGGCAGCTTTGGGCTGAGCCTTGCGGGATAGGTGGACAGGAACGGAAAATGCAGAGGGGTGGGGTCGGGCCTGTCTTCAGGGGTCAAGGCAGGTAAATCTAGGCACCGCACCACTTGTGTGGAGGGGTAAAGACAGAAAGTCAAGGTAAAGCCAGAGCTGGGTTAACACTAGTTTTAAAAGCTTGGCCTTGATTTTGTAAGGAAATGAGGTGCTGGTAAATGCTCCTAAGCAGGGAGCAGATACTTAGGATTGAGGTGTGTTACCTGAAGCTGGGGAGGGAGGGGATTCATATTGGATACAGTATAGGTAGTCATGTGATTTACTTGACAATAGATCATAGTTCAAGGGAAAGAAAATGTCCTTTCTACAATTTCCTGATTCCCTAAGGTAAAAAAAAAAAAAAAAAAAAGGCTATTTCCTTGTCCTCAATTTATCAGTAACAAATCCAGCATGTTTCATTTGTTGACAGCTATTTCCCCCATTCCTAGAACAATGTATGGTACATAGTAGCATACGATAAATGCTGTTGAATAATGATTTTGTGGGGAATTATGAGTCACAGTTATGAACCAACTGTCCTTTACACTCTTTTAGAATGACATTGTACTGTATTTAGAAAATTATTTTGCATGATCCTTCCCAAAGTTGATATGATCTTAACTGAAAATGATGCCTTTTTAAGTTGTTTATTTTCAAGTTTTTTTTTTAGATTGTTTCTGTTCAAGTTGTTTTGGAAAATGCTAAAAACATTTTATATCAACATTAACTCAACAGAGTTCCCAGCGTTGATTATGAAAATTTTATATGCTTCTGCCACACCTGATCCCTCCAAATGGTTTGTCACTTTGGGTAGTTAGAACAAATGTCAATGGAGTCAGTTTGTATCTGGTTATTTCATGTTTTCTTCTGTGTGGACAGCATCAACAATTTACCTATCGAGTCAGTAAACCAATAGTTAGTAGATTGTTTTCTTCCCTGAATGTCTTAACTCACAATGTACTGTAAAATATATCAAAATCACATTGTTTGCCAAGCACCAGGCATGGTAATTCCAGACGAGGTCATTCTGACATATGGAGAGCATTTCTGCTGAATCTCTCTTTCCTCACCAGTTGGCCTGGAATGCCATGGATGCTAGCGGAGGTGAAATTCCACAGTGAATTTGCAGTATTGCTGTTTGCTTTCAGGGATCTAGAGTGGCTTCCTTTTTTCATTGTGTTGAGGGAAAATAGCAAATTACAGATGTTTCTTTTTGCAGGAACTGTAAAGGCACAGTTATTCTGATAATTTCTTAATATAGTGAACTTTAAAGAACTTCCTCTTCTCATTGTCTTCTTAAAAAGGGGAAACATTCTTATGATAAATGAACACAAAAAGGGAGGTGGATTTTTTCCAATAAACAGGGGTATGGTAACGTCCCACAGTAGAACTGTGTTGTTGCTGTACATAGATGTTTTTCTAAAACACTGGCTTTTATTTCCAATATATAATTAAGGCTAATCGCTTCTTTGTTGGTGAAAGCTGTAATTCCATGAGGAATGAAGACAGGATAAATATCACTTAGAGCAACATAAATACTATTCTGAGCTGACCTCAGAACACATTTTGAGTTTTGTGCTTGGGTTGTATCCTGATGCATATATTGAATTCTTGGCTTATGCTCCCTAGTTTACATATTTTAGATCTTTCAGTTTAAAAAATACATATATATATTTTTCACATCATTAGTAATTACTCTTATTAATAAACTTTTTACTTTGGAATAATTTTAGACTTACAGAAAAACAGCAGTGATAGTACAAAGAGTTTCCATATACCACCCCTCACTAAATTTCCCCTAATGTTAACATCTTACATAACTGTAACACATTTATCAAAACTAAGAAATCAACATTGGTGCATTACTATTAACTACAGATTTTATTCAGATTTCACTTGTTTTTCCACTATTGTCCTTTTTCTGTTCCAGGATCCAGTCTAGAATCCTACATTGCATTTACTCTCTGGCTTTTTTTTTTTTTTTTTTTTTTGTAATCAAGTTTTTTAAGAAGGTCATAAACTTATTAAGATTTCATTTGCAAGAGTAATATCTTAAGCATGTGGTGCTTTCCTGATAGGTTGGACTGATGAGTTTCTAAAATGTCTTTGCAGAGATTGCCTTACAGCAAGTTTCCATGTTCTTCCGGTCAGAACCAAAGTGGGAGGTGGTAGAACCATTGAAAGACATAGGTGAGAAACTGGCACATGCCTGGTCTGTTCAAACAGATCACAGAACTGGACTCTTTGTCACGCTTTCCTATCTGTATCCCAAGAAAGCTCTTCAATGCAGGTGATTTCTTTTTCTTTTTGCCTTCCTACTGCTTGAAGACGCAGTCCGTAACTTGTATGCTTAATGAATCTTGGGTAAAGTGCCACCTGGAGATTCAGGGGGTAGTAATGTGTCCTCTCAGAGCCATCCGTCATTCTTCATCTCTCTTTCTCACGACACCTCAGCTGAAGTGCCCATTTTCCTGTTCCCGTGAAGAATTTCTTTGTTTGCAGTTGTTTTGGTGTTTTCTGTGGGTTTTTTTTTGGTTTGGGGTTCTGTTTTGTTTTGTTTTGCTTAAGTACAGTCTTTCCCGTGTCAACATTACCAAGTAGTTGTTTTACTGGTGCCTATATTGCTATGGATAAGATTGCCGACCTTAATTTTTTGAATTACTTAGTTAATGAAACTTCTCTCTACTGGTGTAAAAATGATTTGCTATGACTACATCTCTGCTTTTATGGCAGGTTGGAGGATAAGGAAGAAATATTTCTTGATGAAAATTAAAAATCAGCCGAAGGAACGGCTAGTGTTAAGCTGGGTAAGCTGTTTTTTTGCTTCAGTCTCCTTTCATGGACTTGAGATGGGTTTATGAAAGCAGATATTGAGAAAAGATAATTAAGTAATTGTACTCTGCTTCTGAGTGATGTTGTAAAGGCCTCTTCAGTCCCACATCAAAGGAGAGTCATTTTGAGTCACTTTGCTTATTCATTTGGTTATATCCATGTGATTGTATTTGATCAACTAGTAAACATTTGGAAAGAAACAGGAACAGCTTAAAATAGTTCTGGAACCTCTTTAGGATTGGCAATTTTGCAATTTATTTTAAAGAAGAAATACTTAGGCATTGCTTTATGTTATCTCTCACTTCGGGAGTTCTAGTGATTTGGCTAATGGAATTTGATAAAAAGCATAATTTGGGGGTTTTTTTTCATCGTTTTGTTTTGTTTTTTTAATTTTAGGTTAACATACAGTGCAATTTGGTTTCTGGAGTAGCATTCAGTGATTCATCACTTATACACAACACCCAGTGCTCATGATAACAAGTGCCCTCCTTAATACCCATCACCCAAGAGTGTCGTTAAGTCCTGGTATTTATATGTTTTGCATTCTGCCTCTCCAGAAAAGCCTTGAGGCAGCAAGACTTTGTGTGGCTTTCATCTTTGGTTTACAGTCATATATTTGGACAAATGAAAAAAAGCGAAAGGTTTACAAGGAATTTTTCTTTTGATAACTTAAGACAACACCCTGATATTTTCCCCCATGTTTTCAGGCTGACCTTGGTCCCGACAAGTATCTGTCAGATAAAGATTTTCAGTGTCTAATCAAACTTCTGCCTTCCTGTTTGGTGAGTACAAGCCCTTCTATTCTTTTTCTTTTTTTACTCTTTTATTTTTAAGTCATCTCTACACCCAACATGAGGCTCAAATGAGCACAACCCCGACATCAAGAGTCGCATGCTGTGCTGACTGAGCCAGCCAGGTGCCCCAAGCCCTTCTATTGTTCTAGGTACTGATGACAGATTCAGAGCGTTTTCTTGTAGGTGGCCATGGACAGAAGAGCTGGAAGTGCTCTGTAGGCTCAACAGAATGGAGAGGTACAGTGGATTTCAGTTCACACTGAAATCGCTCAGGGCTACTCCCATAGTTCAGAGGCCATTTAAATGGTATTCATGACATTGGCACAACCCATGAAATTGATAATTTAAATGCTTACGTGTGTTTTAGGCAAATATCCGAGTAGGAAAGCACCTACTTTGTTCTCGGTGAGGATGTTTCTCTCAGTGGAATTGAAAGATCTGTTTCTAGCCTGAGAAAACAGAACTAATATGGATTTAGATAAGCTGGGTGAGGGAAGGCACGAAGAGCCCTTTTGCTGTCCGAGTCACTATTCTTACAGGCCAACTAGTTGGCCTTTGAGAGTGCCTGGCATTATGTCTGTTAATGTACAGTTCTGATCCAAGGCCTTAGTGGAAAGGACCACATCAGTATATTTCAGAATATGTGCAGAATGTCTTCAGGAAAAGACTAATCTGGCCAGAAAAGTGAGTTAGTATTGATGTTCTTTATCTGTGGTCTGCATGAGGATGTAGGACCCTAGAATGAGTCATTCATGAGCACAATTACGCTGACCTATCCAGTTGGGTTGGCAGGTTCATTTTTGAAGATAGAGTGTCTTGTTAAGCTAGCAAAACCAAGCTTTTAATGAGGTGTGCAGCATAGCCAAGAAAAATGCTGTGGTCTTTGTGTGTGATTAGTTGTGTGACACAGACTCTCAGCATTCAATTCCAAATTTCCTTTAATGGCTGTGCTTTTTAAAGAAGAAGGGGGTGCAGATAAGTGGTGCATATTAATTATAGAAAAGTCAGAAAACATGGGTGAGCAAAAATAAGAACATAAAACTCACCTGTAATCCCAAGCAACCAGGAGTATGAACCAAAACGTTTAGTTGTTGCTTTTCTAGAACTTTATATGGTTATTTTTGAAAAATTATACATGTATTGTTTTAAAACCTGATTTTTTGGTTAATGGTATACCATGTACATCTTTTATGTTGAATAAATATAGTATAACATCATTATTACTGGGTGCATAGAATTATCTTTACCTCAGTTTATTCAACTAATCTTCTACAAGACATTTGGACCACTTCCAGTTTTTTGTTCTTATTTAAAAAGAAAAAAGCCACAGTGAACAATTCAGGCTAAATATTTGTACCCATCCTTAATTATTTCATCAAATAAATAACAAGAATTAATAAGGGAGATATTTTGAGACTGTATAAATATCCTGTTCTTATCAAAGCCCCACTAGTTTTAGCTTCATTGAGATTTTCCAACTCCATCATTCCTCTTATGTTTATCAGCTGGCATTGTCCTGTAAGGAAGAGCTTCCCATTCTCTCCTCTTTGTCTATTTATATCAGCATGGACTCAAGGATTTTTATTTTATTCATTGGCTTCCTTTTTGGGGTGATGAAAGTGTTCTAAAATTAGATTGTGTGGTAGTTTGTACAGCTCTGAATAGACTGAAAACCATTGAATTGTACACGACAAATAGGTGAATTATAATGGTATGTGAACTATATTTCAATAAAGCTGTTAACAATATCAACAGCAATCATTTTGATGGGATGGTCAGAAGAAACTTCATGATCAAGGACTATATTTTCCTGGGCACACCCTTCCATCCCCCAACCTACTCAACCCCTGCCCTCCCAAACCTTTGCACAGCTCAGCTCCTATGGGTTTAAATTCTAATGGTGCTCGTTTGAGCGAATGGACATTGTAATACCTGTCTGAAGCCAGTTGGTTCATGTAACCAAAATTCCAGGTCATACAAGGACTTTCAGTCATTAATTTTGTCTTACTCTCCACCCCCACTTGCTTGACATCAATGGCCTCATCTCAGGAAGACACTGTGAATCATCATACTGCACCCTGCAAAAGAACGACGGGAAGATTCATGCTAGCTGCTTTGGATAAGGGCCAAGATGCCAAAAGATGCTGCTTTTTCGCTTGTTTTCTGGCTTTTACGCTCGCTGGCTTGGCACCAAACAGCACTGTGAAATGTTAGGCAACGCTGTGAATGAAGACACATTTATCCTGGTCCTCACTTGGCTGTGCTAGGGTTTGGCTGTACTCTCTACCAGTGTACAGAAGCAGAATATTAAAACCATTATCCCCCAGACTTCTGCCTGAGCTAGGAGCATGTGCATCCCCAGGCAGATATGGAGAGCTCACCGTGCCACTTCTCCATGTCCCTTTGTCAGTATAGTTTATGTTCCTTCTCTGATCTAAAGAACGACGTGCTACTTGATCATCTGATAAGAAAATGCCACATGTTCAGGGAACATCCCCACATTTATGTGCAACTAAACTGCTGAGATGGAACTTAACTCTACGTAACCAGATTCTTGATCTCAAAGGACCCAGATGCTGATGCGAATAAATGTGAATGTCTATTTTGTTTTGGCAGCACCCTTATATCTATCGGGTCACCTTTGCCACAGCTAATGAATCCTCTGCATTGCTTATTAGGATGTTTAATGACAAAGGAACTTTGAAGGACCTGATCTACAAGGTACTTGTGGTGCAAGTTCATGGTCATAAAGAAGTTCTCAAGTCCCTTCAGAACCTGTTACAGATACTTGATCCCTAAGGTTCTGGAAGTTAGGCCCTGAGGGTTTTATTTTAAGTTTGATTTGATTTGGAATTTATTTTGATTTTAGCAGTAAAACTACCCAGTCTGGTTAAAGAGCATTCCTTTCCCCAAATGAAATAAGGTTGAACAGGTAATGATTATGTCCATTACATTGTAGGCTGCTCATTTAGGTCAGTTTTAAAGTTTGTGTCTTTCACTTAACAAAGCAATACTGAACTATCTCAGTAAAGTTGGAAAACAAAACTTGGGAGTCTGCTAAGGCCAAGACCAGGCCCAGCTTCACTGGACCAGAGAAGGGATGGAACTCAGGGCAGCCTCTTTCTATCAACTGTACAGATTCTAGTACTTTAAAAACCCACATCCTATGAGCTGACCTCATCTGGCACCCCTAGCTGCTTAGAGTCCTGCCTGGTCCAGGAGGCTACGTGTGGGACTCAGACCCTCTGCTGCTTTCTTACATGCTCTTTGTGCTTTTCTAAAGGCAAAACCAAAAGACCCATTCCTAAAGAAGTACTGCAACCCTAAGAAGATTCAGGGCCTTGAACTCCAGCAAATAAAAACATACGGGCGGCAAATATTAGAGGTAAGGGGTATTTAATATTTGCTTAGGTTGCATTGGAATTTCATCCAGATTACAGTATTCTTTTGGGAAAGTTCTTAGGCAATATTCAAAATAGTTTAAGTTGTCTGATTGCTTATAAACTGATAGCATTGTCCTATTTTATCCCAAAAAACAAATACTTGAGACTAAGGCAGCCAATTCAGATCTACAGAATTCCAAAATCTTAGCTATTGGCATTTAGGGTCTGATTTTTAAGAACTTCACGGTGCAGATACCAACTTTTGTATTATATTTGGTTGATCTTTATCTTTGTGCCAAGATTGTTGATTTTCTTTTATCAGTACATAACCATATGGCTCCCTTGCAGAAGTGTAACTAGCATGAAAAGCCTTTCCCGTATCACTCTCTAGAGTAGTGTTCTCCAGGCTTCTTGGATTGTGTGACCCTATCAGTGAAAACAATTTAAACAAAACTCCCCCCAATATTACACATATATAACTATTATATGCATGCACTACTACTAATATATGTTGTATATTGTAAGTTAAGTTAGGAAAGAAGGAGTTTTTTTTTTTTCAAGTAGGCTCCACGCCCAGTGCGGAGCCCAACACGGGGCTTGAACTCATGACCCTGAGATCAAGACCTGAGCTAAAATCAAGAGCTGGACAGTTAACTGACTGAGCCATCCAGGCACCCCGGAAAGAAGGAGATTAAAAACAAACAAATAGAAAGAGAAGTTGTCATATTTTCTTCCAGTCCTCAGTAGATTGTTCTGGGCACCCCTTTTGGCTAGCACTGCTCTAGTTCATGAGGTCATTATGGGTGTATCTCCAGGCATCTCTCTTTTTTTTTTTTTTTTAAAGATTTTATTTATTTATTTGAGAGAGAGAATGAGAGAGAGAGAGCGCACGAGAGGGGGGAGCGGGAGAGGGAGAAGCAGACTCCCTGCTGAGCAGGGAGCATGATGGGGGACTCGATCCCGGGACTCCAGGATCATGACCGGAGCTGAAGGCAGTTGCTCAACTAACTGAGCCACCCAGGCGCCCTCCAGGCATCTCTCTTGCTGGGTGAGCCACTGTTTATGAAATGGCAGCTGAAAAGTTTGCTTCTTTCCGTAGGAGCCTGTCATGTGTCCTATTAATAAATAGCGTAATATATTCTGAGAAGAGGTTGGCCTAGGGATGTTTTTAGCTCAACCCCTTTTCCTGGACAACTGGCCGATGCCCTGACATGATAGCTTTACTCATCTGTGTGGGAGGGTCAAGACTTTGGCCCGAAAGCTGCGGGCCTGTTGAGATCAGAAAGTGCTTGAAGTCAAGCTTTCTGGCATCAAAGCTGTTAACCCCAAGCGGATTCAGGCTGCTCCTCTGTTCTTTGGAAATGAGGGAGCTTGGCCTTGCATCTCACAGCTGGAAAGCATTCAGCATCACCCCCTTTTCCAAAGAAATGGATGGAGGTGGCATTTGTCTTTAGGAATCTCCTCAGTGACCTGTTTGGTTTTGTTTCAAAATACATTGACTTAAAAACAAAGTTCAGCTTATTTCATAGCTGAATGAGTTGGGGGGAAAATGTAACCTATGTGTATTTTTAAATAGGTACTAAAGTTTCTACATGACAAGGGATTCCCTTATGGGCATCTTCATGCTTCCAATGTGATGCTAGATGGTGACACTTGCCGGCTGCTAGACCTTGAGAATTCCTTACTGGGCCTTCCTTCCTTCTACCGATCCTATTTCTCACAATTCAGGAAAATCAATGTAAGTTGCTAGAAGTAACAAAAACAGCAATTTCATTTTTAGGTATAAATGTTCTCCATGGCAGGACCCATGACCTGCCCGTGTAAGAAATATGCACCAGGCGGTGAAAGGTACAGGCAGGGTAGGCCATGCCTGTTGGCTGTGTTCTCTCACAGAGCATCACTCTATCTTTAAGAGCCTCGTTGAAATGGTAGACAGGACGATGAGGGACATAGAATCACTGACTGGAAAACAGTGGAGAGTAGAACCAAGACCTTGGGTCAGAGCAATGCCTTTGGAGCTTTTGCACAAGGCCTTAGAGTTGTGTTTTCACTACCAATTATGAGTGGGGTTGCCCCTGGGCTATGTTTCTCTCAGTGGAAGCCTAGGGAAGGAGCCTTGGGATTCACAAAGCCAAACTGAAGGATAACCATGCTGCTGCTCTCTTGTCTTCCACAGACATTGGAAAGCATGGACGTCCACTGCTTTGGCCACTTACTGTATGAAATGACTTACGGACGACCGCCAGACTCAGTGCCTGTAGATTCCTTCCCTCCAGCACCGTCTATGGCTGTGGGTCAGTATGGGGTTTGGAGGAGTCTTCTGGGCCCTGGTAGTCTGCAGAGCTACTCACCCCCTTTCCAGAGTCCAGGAAGGACCCAGAGGAAGTTGCCATGCTCCATAGCCAGCCAAATCCCATTTAAAAGTAAACCAGGTCTGAGTGATTTATTTAAATTCACTTCACTAAAAATTCAGATGGTTTGTCCATTTGTCAGGCTTTCTGAAACCTCAGGAGACATATTGTAACTGTGTTCGAATTTTGGAAGCAGGAGGTTGTAGAGTAGTCTGGCCAGACCGAGTCTGATACAGAAGCAGAAGCTAGGAGCAGGCAAATTGAAGCCAGCCTTTCAATACGGACAGGTGTCAAGGGCCAGACCAAGGCTGGATTGGGACCTGCAAGGAACAAGAGAGCCACGGGCCGGACATCTGGTAGATAAAAGGTTGGCAGGCCGAGAGTGGGGAAAGGTCGGCGGGAATACAGACGCCTGGCAAATTGGATCCAGGCATTCCTCCAGCCTTGCTTAGGGGACCGAGGAGGGCCAGAGGACAGGCGGGAGACACCCTTGGGAGAGAGACGTGGGGACTGATGCAGACTCCTCCGGGGACCCTTTCATCCCGTCCACAGCCAGCTTAGAACTCACCGCTAGAGCACTAAGAGGGGAGGGCAGGGTAGCTCTTGGACCACCAAGCCTTGGAGGTGGGCAAGCTAACCCTCCGCCAAGTGCTGGTTTTGTGTCCAATGAGGTGCTTCAAGAGCACAGGCCCTGAGACCACTTTGTGTCGAGTTCGAACAGCTGAAACTGAACAGTGACCTGTGAGAAGAAAAATCCGGCTACTTTGGTTTATATCATCCAGGGTGTTGGATGATGAGATAGCAACAACTGGCATCTCGTGTGCTGGTTCTGATTAAAAAGCAAGCAAGCAGCAAAATGTCTTTCGAGTTCAGAATTTTGTGCGTAGTGTTTACTTCTCCTCTAAGAGAGCAAACACTTTAATGAATGATATGTGGAATCCTTCCTCCAGTTCTCTTTGAAATATGTTTAGCTTTCTGTCAGCATGTGGTTTCTGCACCATTTATTCTGAGTCATCGGTAACATGGTATTGCCAGCATTCCCCTTCCCGACGTATGCCATCTGTCTGTGCGTGAAGAGTTTTGACACCGTCCTGATCAGTCTGCAGACAGTTGTTGCAAAGTGGTGTCAAACTTTTCGTCACCAAGTGGATTTGCCAGCATGTTCTGTGGAACTAAAATGTGTATCTGTTCATTTCAAGTGGCCGTGTTGGAGTCTACGCTGTCTTGTGAAGCCTGTAAAAATGGCATGCCTACCGTCTCCCGGCTCTTACAGATGCCGTAAGTCAATCACACGCCTTGGTTGTCACCTTCCTGTGTAGAACGCTGGACCGCTAAGCCAGGTGCCTGGCGCCGTGGTCAAGACTCAGGTGTGGTCCTTGCAGAGTCGAAGTGATGTGCTTGCTGTCGGTCACGTGCAGCATGATATCATGACCTCTCCACTACTGTGGTCTGATTGCTCTCCCTTCATGTCCGCATCTTCACACGTGTCTCTTGCTGTCGATGTTAGTTAGCGTCCTGTGCGTGTACACGTGCCCCCCGCCCCTGCTTAGGACATTCTGACGGAGGACCTGCTCGTGCGCTGTCCGTGGTCCTGTTTCCTCACACCAGCTGGCCCTCAGCCGTGGCTGGTTCTGCCCTCTCAGAGGAGAGCAGCGTGTTTCTGACCCGCAGTGCACTCGTTTGTTCCTTTGCTCTCTGGGTAACATCGATCACACATCTAACAGGTACCAGGCATTGTGCAAGGGGCTTGGAGCGCAGAAGACAGTCTCCCTTAAACCGGGTTATGACTAGTTCATCAGGACCATGGAAATAGTGCTGCAGGGCCTTGCCTCCAGCTATGTTCTCTGTCCCTTCTTGGAGAGGGCAGCAGCGTGGTTAAGAAGGGTGGGTCTGAGGTTAGACAGCCTGGGGGTGGACCCAGCCTCACCACTTCGACCTGGGTGACCTTGGGCAGGTTTCCTGCATCTGGAAGCGGAGGCTCCTTATCTGGGAAACGGGGATGGGAATAGGCCCCACCGGAGAGGGTTGTGGGCAGGATTGAATGAGACGATTCCTGGTGAAGCGCCAGGTACTTAACAAGTGCCTATCGAGTGTTACTTGTGATGAGTATTGATTCAGCCTGTATTTTGTGAGCATCACGTGCCATGCGGCGCACCCAGTGCGTTGTCTGTTCCAGCTTGTTGTATAACAGATGTACTCAGGAAACAGTGATGTGGGGACACAGGGCAGGGCTTAGCTTGAATGCATATGGCCAGAGCTCAGCGGAGGTCCCTGTGTTTAGAGAGGGTCTGCTGTAGCCCAGGTACTGTCCTAGGCCCTGTGGAAGCTGTGCTGAGCCACCCAGCCCCCGCCCCAGCCCCTGCCCCAGCCCCTGCCCGTGGATGTGACATATTTAAAGTTCGACTGACACTAGCGCGTCCCTCTCCCAAGCAGCCACCATTAACAACAGTGTGAATACGGAAAAATAGACCCAATTAGGGAAATGAAATAATTTTCATACAAACTTTTAAAACAGCATGCATTTGTAGTTAGGGAACAGCCTGGATTCATGTTAATTTACTTGGGTTTGCATTTGCAGCCCCCACGTTCCAGAGCTCTTCCATTCTCCTCCCAGCCTTCCAAGTCTAAAGGGTATCCACATTGTTTTTTCCTCACTGAGGTCTTTCTACCCTGTGGCCTTCAGCCTTGAGAAGAATACTTGAAGAGGCGTGAACTATGTTCAGTTAAAACACGTTTTCTGGAAGTAAATAGGCCTGTGCCCTTGACAGGGAGAGTTCTGTCTCCACCTCCAGAGCCGCCCAGGGAACACTGTGGGGAAAAGTTAACTGTGTCATTTCTACTTGTGAAGTATTTCCTGTTTTTTAAAAAGGGGGACTCCTCAAGGCAAGACTCCCACATAGCCATATGGGCACTGCCCAAGCAACCATTTAAATTCTCCAAACTGTCTTAGCCAAAGTAGTTCAGAATTCCTCATGCTGTTGTTTTTAGTCACATAATTTTTGAAGAGAGAATTGACATACTCTAAAAGCTGCCTTTTTTTTTTTAAGGGAATACAAGAAACACTTCTTAGAAAAAAATTATTTTCTTGTTAGATTCCAATCAGAACAGTTTCTTTCTACTTACACATTTTTATTTTACTGAGCTCTAGAAAAAATTTTTTAAAGATTTATTTATTTATTTTAGAGAGAGAGTGAGAGCAGGGGGAGGGGCAGAGGGCGAAGGAGAGAGAAAGAATCTTAAGCAGACTCCGCGCTGAGCGCAGAGCCCAATACAAGGCTTAATCTCACCACCCTGAGATTATGAGCTGAGCTGAAACCAAGAGTCAGACACTTAACTGACTGCGCCACCCCTAGAATAAATTTTATCCTCTTCTGGGATTTAATAAAAAAGGGGGGGATATTGGTTATTCTGTTTAGAAATACCTACTGCATAAATTATTTGCAGTATAATAAATATAACTATAATAAAATAATAATTTGCAAAACTAATTTTTTAAAGTGTGTATTACTTTACTATATAGCATGAGAGGACTGTTGCCCTGCAGTGTGGGGAAATAACCTTCAGTACAGGGTTGACCCAGTCTCTCCCTGGTAGCACCTCTGATACTGGGGGGCAGGGGGGAGGTGCTGAGGTTTTTCTGCAGTCACATCGGGTGGCCTGTAAACTTGTAGTTTGTCAATAAGCATGAAATGGTGGACTGGGCCAGGGCTGGGGCATGTGGGAACCTCATGGGCTAAAGATGTCTCATTTTGTTTTGATCCTGTTCTGAGAGGACACCTGGCTTAAGAAAGATTTTGTTTGTTTCTTTTCTTAACAGATTATTCAGTGATGTTTTACTAACCACTTCTGAAAAGCCACAGTTTAAGGTAAAGCAAATCATATCTTTTTTGGTTTATGACATATATAAGTTGATTTTGAAACTTAGTGCTTTTAAAAAAATGACTGAAGTAGAACTGACATACAACATTATATTAGTTACAGGTGTAAAACAACATTATAACTATAATGTGGTAATCACCACAGTAAGTCTAGTTAATGTCTATCACTGTATATGGTTCTAATTCTTTTCTTCTTGTGGTGAGAACTTTTAAGATTTACTTTCTTAGCAACTTTTAAGATTTACTTTCTTAGCAACTTTTAAGATTTACTTTCTTAGCCACTTTCAAGTATACAATACAGTATATTAATAATAGTCACCATGCTGTACATTATATGCCTATGACTTATTATTTTGGAACTGGAAGTTTGTACCTTTTGCCCCCTTCACCTGTTTCATCCGTCCCCTCACCCCGACCCTTGCAAACCACCATTCTGTTCTGTTCTGTTCTCTGTGAGCAGTCTGTTCTGTATGAGTTCAGGTTTTGTTTTGTTTTTAGATCCCACATGTAAATGAGATCATATGGTATTTGTCTTTCTCTCTCTGTCTTATTTCACTTAGCGTAATGCCCCTAAGCTCCATTCATGTTGTTGCAAATGGAAGGGTTTCCTTTTTTTTAAGTGGCTGAGTAATATTCCATCATATATACCCACATTTTCTTTATCCATTCATCCATTGATAGACACTTAGGTTGTTTCCATGTCTTGGTGTAAATAATGCTGCAGTGAACATGGGGAGTGCATATCTTTTTGATTTAGTGTTTTCATTTCCTTTAGAAACATACCCAGAAGTGGAATTCTGGATCATATGGTATTTTTAATTTTTTGAGGAACCTCCATACTATTTTCCCAATTTACATTCCACCGATTAAAGGTTTTTCTTCTCCACATCCTCGCCAACAGTTGTTATGTTGTCCTTCTGATACTACCCATTGTAGCAGATGTTAGGCGATATCTCTTGTGGTTTTGATTTGCATTTCCATGGTTAGTGATGTTGAGCTCCTTCTCATTACTTGTTGGCCATCTGTGTGTCAAGTTAGTGCTTTTTTTAATCAAACAAGAGAAGGTACGGGGCGCCTGGGTGGCTCAGTCGTTAAGCGTCTGCCTTCGGCTCAGGTCATGATCCCAGGGTCCTGGGATCGAGCCCCGCATCGGGCTCCCTGCTCGGCGGGAAGCCTGCTTCTCCCTCTCCCACTCCCCCTGCCTGGGTTCCCTCTCTTGCTGTGTCTCTCTCTGTCAAATAAATAAATAAAATCTTTAAAAAAAAAAAAAAAAGAGAAGGTACAATAATTTTTTTATTGACGTATAGTTAACATACAATATCCTCTTAGTTTGCGTACATCAAAGTAATTTGATATTTTTTATACATTATGAAATGATCCCCACAATAAGTCTAGTCACCATCTATCATCACACAAAGTCGTTAAAATATTGACTGTATTCTCTATGCTGCAATGAACATGGCTTATTTATTTTATAACTGGAAGTTTAGGTACAGTATTTATAATAGCAAAAATTTGAAAACAATCTAAATGTTCTACAATTAGGGACTAGCTTAATAATTTATGGTACATCTGTTTGATAAAATGTTTTTTATCTAATAAAAGTAAAATTTATAAAGACATTGTAGTAGCATGGAAAGCGATTATTTGGGCTAAGGGGAAGAAGAAGCAGGATATAAAATACAATGTGTTGGGTGCCTGGGTGGCTCAGTTGGTTGAGCGACTGCCTTCAGCTCAGGTCATGATCCCAGGGTCCTGGGATCGAGTCCCGCATCAGGCTCCCTGCTCTGCAGGGAGCCTGCTTCTCCCTCTCCCACTCCCCCTGCTTGTGTTCCCTCTCTCGCTGTGTCTCTCTCTGTCAAATAAATAAATAAAATCTTTAAAAAAAAAAAATACAATGTGTAAAAATGTATTCACCTGTATCTAGCAGAAAGGCAGGAAGGAAGCATCCTGGTAAGTAGCAGCATTGTGTGGTATCGTGGGAAGTACAGGAGCTTTGGAACCCAAAAAACCCAGGATGATGCCTTACTTTGCTTTTTTAATACCAGCCATTTATCTACGGCTGCTTTCTCAGACAAAACATTTTTTTTTATAAAGATTTTATTTATTTACTTGTCAGAGCAAGAGAGAGAGAGAGCATGAGCAGGGGGAGTGGCAGGCAGAGGGAGAGGGAGAAGCAGACTCCCCGCTGAGCAGGGAGCCCGACGCAGGGCTCGATCCCAGGACCCCAGGATCATGACCTGAGCCAAAGGCAGACACTTAACTGACTGAACTACCCAGGCGCCCCATCAGACATGACAGTTGACATTTTGGATCAGATGGTTGTTTGTTGTGGGGACTGTCCTGTGCATTGTCGGAGGTTAAGCGACATCCCTGGCCTGTCCCCTCTAGATGTGAGCAGTGCTTCCCTTCTGCCCCACACATTGTGACGATAAAAAATGTCTCCCCAAATTGCCAAATGTCCCCTAGAGAGAGAAGGGGGCAAAACCACTGCTATCTGAGATCCACTCATCTATGGGCCTGATCTTTGAGTTGCTGTTTACTCAGTATGTACAATTGGTGAGTAATGCCTGTTTATTGTCCTTGATCAACTGAGATGGTCCACATGAGCACCTGGGGGCAGGGGTGGCTCCCCTCAGGGCTCGCAGTTCGTTTTGGTCTGGGCAGTAGAATGAAGGGTGATTCTTCCTCCTCTCCATATTCCAAAGGAACATGTAATACTATTGTGATGAAATTCCTTTTAGGAAAAACAAAAACAAGGTGGGGTCAGAAGATTGTACAGGAGAGGAAGACATTTTCCTCTGTCCTGTTTTGCCAGTCAGAGGAGTTCTTTTTTTTTTTTTTTTTTAAGATTTTATTTATTGATTTGATAGAGAGAGACACAGCGAGAGAGGGAACACAAGCAGGGGGAGTGGGAGAGGGAGAAGCAGGCTTCCCTCCGAGCAGGGAGCCCGATGCGGGGCTCGATCCCAGGACCCTGAGATCATGACCTGAGCCAAAGGCAGATGCTTAACGACTGAGCCACCCAGGCGCCCCAGTCAGAGGAGTTCTGACAAAAATAGCTTGTTTGGATCTGAAGTAGGAAAGAAAAACATTTAAATCCATCTCTTCTTCATTGGAAGTCCCCAGGAAATATATTCAGTCTTGTAAATAAATATGCTCTCCCCAACCCTGGAAGTCCAGCCCAGGAATTATTATTAGACCTTGTTCTTTCTCTGAACCAGAGAGTCTGTGCAACAATGACAACGTGATTTTAAAAACCAAGGTTAATTTCTTGTGTATGTACTTTCTTTCTGGAGAGAGAGACAAGAAACTGGTGACATTGGTTGCCTCCATGGAAGAGAACTTCCATGTAGTTTTACTTGTGTCTGTACCCTTTCATATCTTTGAATTTTGAACCATATTACCTACTCAAAGGTTTTTAAATTTAAATTGTTTAAAGAATAATAGAGACAGAAAGTTCAACATGATCCAGGCGTCTGTTTCCCAGGCCTGAGCTCCTTGTGGCTTGAGAAACTAATAAATTAAGAAATGACAGGCACAGCATACCAGGTACCAGGCTATTGTTAAGTGGACCTTCCGGCAGGCTCAGTCGGTAGCTCAGGTCATGATCTCAGGGTTGTGGGATTGAGCCCTCCTTCCGTTGGGCTCTGTGCTGGAGCCTGCTGAAGATTCTCTCTCTCCCTCTGCTTCACCCCCCCTCCCCCACCCCCACCCTGCCACACCCTCTCTCTCAAAAAAAACTGTCTTCTGGCAGGAAAAAGCTTAAGCTTGTGAAATTCAGGAAGTTTTAATTTTTCACAGAGAAAATTTTTCTGAAGTTATAAAATATTACAGTTACTTGAATTTGTGTGTGTGTTCCAGTATATTTTTATTTTAATTATGATAAAAAACATAAATTATCCTCTTAACCATTTTTAAGTGTACACTTCAGTAGTGTTAACTGTGTTCACATTTGTTGTGTAACATATCCCTAGAACTTTTTTTTTAAGATTTTATTTATTTATGGGACGCCTGGGTGGCTGAGTCGGTTGAGAGGCTGCCTTCGGCCCAGGTCGTGATCCCAGGGTCTTGGGATTGAATCCCACATCGGGCTCCTTGCTGAACAGGGAGCCTGCTTCTCCCTCTCTCTCCCTCTGCTTGTGCTCTTTCTGTCAAATAAATAAAATCTTTAAAAAAAAAATAATAAGATTTTATTTATTTATTTGACAAACAGACAGCGAGAGAGGGAACACAAGCAGGGGGAGTGGGAGAGGGAGAAGCAGGCTTCCCGCTGAGCAGGGAGCCCGACGCAGGCCTCGATCCCAGGACCCTGGGACCATGGCCTGAGCCGAAGGCAGACGTTTAACGACTGAGTCACCCAGGTGCCCCCCCCCCCCGCCCCAGAACATTTTTATCTTGGTAACTGAAACTAGAGACCCATCAAACAACTCCCCGTTAACCCATCCCCAGCCCTTGGCAAATACAGTTCTACTTTCTGCTTCCATGACTTTGACTAGTTCAGGTATCTCATACAAACGGGAACATACAGTATTTGTTCTTTCGTGACTGGCTTATTTCACTTAGCGTAGTGTCTTCTGTGTTTATTGGTGTTACAGCATGTGACAGGATTTCCTTTTTTTTTTTTCCTAAGATTTTATTTATTTATTTGAGAAAGAGAGAGAGCACGAGTGAGGGGAGAGGAGCAGAGAGAGAGGGAGAAGCAGGTTCCCCGCCGAGCAAGGAGCCCGATGCAGGACTCGATCCCAGGACTCTGGGATCATGACCCGAGCCGAAGGCAGATGCCTAATGACTGAGCCACCGAGGCGCCCCAGGATTTCTTTTCTTTCTTTTTTTTTTTTGAAGGCCGAATACTATTCTACTGTATGCATATACCACATTTTGTTTATCCTTTCCCTCTGTGGATGGACATTTGAGCTGTTTTCGCCTCTTGGCTATTGTGAATAATGCTGCAGTGTGTGCACATATCTCTTCAGGACCCTGCTTTCAATTCTTCCGGGTGTGTACCCAGAAGTGGCATAGCTGGGTCGTGTGGTATTTCTGTTTTTAGCCTTTTGAGGAACTCCGTGCTGTCTTCCACCACAGCTGCACCATTTCACATTCCCACCGTCAGTGCACAAGGGCTCCAATTTCTCCACGTCTTCGCCAACACTTGTTATTTTCTGCTTTTTCAGTAGTGACCATCCTAGTGGGTGTGAGGTGCTATCTCAGCATGGTTGTGATTTACATTCCTCTAATGATGAGAGATGTTGATTAATCTTTTCATACACTTGTTGCCCGTTTGTAAATCTTTGGAGAAATGTCTCTTCAGGTCCTTTGTCCTTTTTTTTTTCCCCTTAGATTTTCTGATCTTTTTTTTTTTTTCCCCCAGCTTTATTCTGGTATAATCTATTTTTTTGTGACACATCCGTTTTTCCATCAGGTTACTTATTTTTCTTTTGTGGGGTTATGAGAGTTCTTTATATATTTTGGCTATTAATCCCTTATTAAATATATGATTTCCAATTATTTTCTCCCATTCCGTAGGTTCCTTTTTACTCTCTTGATTGTTTCCTTTGATATACAGAAGTTTCTAAAAAGTTCCATCTCTTTTTGCTTTTCTGGCCTGTGCTTTTGGTGTCTTATCCAAAATCATTGTCAGATACAATATCTTAAAGCTTTTGTTTTGTTCTAGGAGTTTTCTAGTTTGGGGTCTTCAGTCCAATTTTGAGTTAATTTTTGCATATAGTATAAGGTGAGGGTCCAGCTTCATTTTTTCACATGTAGATACTCAATTTTCCCAGCACCATTTATTGAAGACACTGTCCTTTCTCTACTATATACTTTTTGGCACCCTATTCAAATATCATTTCACCATATGCATGAGGGTTTATTTCTAGGCTCTCTATTCTATCCTGTTGTTCTATGTGTCTGTCTGTATGCCAATATATTTTTACATTATTTTGATTACTGTAGTTTTGTAATATATTTTGAAATCAAGAAGTGTGATGCTTCCAATTTTGATCTTCTTTTTCAAGATTGTTTTGGCATTTTGGGGCCCCTTCAGTATTACTTGAATTACATGAAACATATCATGTTTATTTATGTGTTTTATGTATTCATTACTAAAAAATGGTAATGAGGTGAGCATGTTGGGGATGGATAGTATTCAATAGAGTGGATATCTTGTAACTGATTCTATTGCAGATTCCCTCCTTCATGATAACCAACCGCTCCTTTATTAAAACCAGGACTTAAGAGAATCTCTGGCCATTTTACTCAATGGGTCATGTACTTTCTCTTCTTTCAGATCCCCACAAAGTTAAAAGAGGCATTGAGAATTGCCAAAGAATGTATAGAAAAAAGACTAATTGAAGAACAGAAACAGGTAAATTGCTAGTAGCTCCTTATTGCCTTTTTTTTTTTTTTAAGATTTTATTTATTTATTTGACAGAGGGAGAGAGCACAAGCAGGGGGAACAGTAGAGGGAGAGGGAGAGGGAGAAGCAGGCTCCCCGCCAAGTAGGGAGCCCAAGGCGGGGCTCAATCCCAGGACCCTGGGATCATGACCTAAGCCAAAGGCAGATGCTTAACCATCTGAGCCACCCAGGTGCCCCCTCCTTATTGCCTTTTGATCTTTTAGCTTTCGCATCCTTTGCCGTGGTATTCACAGTGACTTACTTTTGGCTGGTTGTTCATTCCATAAACATTTCTTGCATCCTTGCTCTGAACCGGCCTCCATGCTCAGTATTGTGAGATAGCCTGTTACTTCACAGTCCTGCCCTCAAGGTGCTCAGCCTGTGGGGGAAACAAGCACATCCATAACGCGTGGTCTTCCTTTATGATTGGGGCAGGTGGGGTAGTGGTGGCGGGCACATGTGGTCCTTGCTCTGAAGGTGCTGGGAGCCACACTTGTCTTCCATAGAAGAGAGAAGGGCAGGAAGGAACAGGGGGAAATGAGAAAGGTCTTCATCTTCTGGCAGACTCTTCTCCCAGACATCCAGACCCAAGCTTGGAGGCAGACAGGCTGAGCAAGGACAGAATTTTCATCCAGAATAATTTGATTTGGCAAAACATGTTAGAGATTTTCATTAACATAGGATACACTTACATTTGTGGTAAATTGTGGTCTCTCAAAGATTCACCAGCATCGAAGACTGACAAGAGCTCAGTCTCACCATGGATCTGAAGAAGAAAGGAAAAAGAGAAAGATTTTAGCTCGAAAGGTAAGCCTCGTGTCTCTGAATTCTCTGTGAATTCTTTTTTTTTTTTTAAGATTTTATTTATTTATGAGAGAGAGAGAGAGAAAGCATGGGTAGGGGGAGAGGAAGAAGCAGGCTCCCCACTGAGCGGGGAGCCAGACGCCAGGCTCCATCCCAGGACCCTGAGATCATGACCTGAGCCGAAGGCAGACACTTAACAACTGAGTCACCCAGGCGCCCTCTCTCTGTGAATTCTTGACTACATGTGAAGAAAGTTGTAGGTTAATAGTGCACATTTAGTTAATGACAAGATTTTGTGCTATATCTCCTTGAAAGCTAAAACTATTTCCAGATGACTGTTTTGCAGCTTTTAAAAAAGTCACATAATATCAGCAGAGAAATGGACCATGTAGTTTCCTGGCTTGCTGGGATGATTACAGGCCAATGTAATTGGCGAGAATGACTGGCCTGAGACAGTAAACTCAGCATTCTTGGTTTTATTCCCCTTTCTGGTTGTGGCTTGTGGCTTCTTAACTGTATTAAGTTATGAGGCCAAATATGACCTTGTATGTAGCTAGTTTAACTGTGTGCCTGGAAAATACTTGTATTCTAACTCTCAGCGTCAGTGTGTTTATTCTTTGCTGTTCCCCATCTCTCTTTTATTTTTAAAGAAGTCAAAACGATCTGCTGTTGAAAATAATGAAGAGCATTCAGCAAAATACAGCAACTCCAATAATTCAGGTAACTGGTTATAGATTGTAGTGGGGCCTCCAGGCCCAAAGGTCAGGACTAGGAGTCAAGAGTTTTTGGCTTCTGGTGGCCAGAGACTGAGACTGAGCAGTGTAGGGAACAAAAGAACCCTGCCCCTAGTAAAGAATTGTGACAACATTCACGGGCTCACAGGACTCAAGTGCTAGAAGAATCCTCAGAGGTTATGGGGTGACCCAGCCTCTGCACTGATTGTGGGACTTGGTCAGCCAAAGATGAGCATTAGGCATGGATGAAAAACCAACCCAACTTACAACACGAGGCCTCCTGTTAGTTAGTAAAACCTATTCGAACAGAAACCACCCTGAATCCTGCCCTCTATTCCAGTCCCCATGTGGCGGGAGGAAGTGCCTTCATACGTGGGTTAAGGAAAGCACTCAACGATGTGTCGGCGGGGGCGGGGGGGGGGGGAGGCGGAGAGCATCATTCCAGGAGGGCTGGGGTGGCACAGAGCACCATCCTGAGTTGGCAGTCCTCGCTGTCACTCCTGGTTGCCCCTTGCCCGGCCCCGCTGGCTTTGGACCTTAATATCTCCATCTTTAGAAATCAGGGCCAGATTGAATGATCCTCTGGGGACTTCCAGTTCTTCCACCTTATGCACCTTATGAATCTTTTTTTTTTCTTCCACCTTATGAATCTGTGAGGTAGAGTTCCACATAGAGAAGGGGCAGCTTCATCCGACCGCGGGCAGCTTCGACTTAGCCCGGAGGGCCAAGGAAAGGGGAGGTTTTGTTAGGTTGAGGGATAGCTGCATGTACTTTCAGGCAGGAGAAGGGCTGAGCAGAGAGGGAGAAGCTGAAGATGTACAAGAGAGAGTGACCGTGGAGGAAGCCCATCCATCTCTTCCTGGAGCTAGAAGCCAGGAGAGCTGAGTGAAGAGGCAGAGGCATTTAAAAGTGGAAGGAAGGGAGGACCCGGAGGGTGTTCACACCTCGTGCCTTCTCAGGTCTTCTCTGCGCAGTCAGTGAGGAGATGCCTGCCAGGGCTCACAGGACGTGCGGCCTGGACCAGCCGCGGCCAGAGATCGCAGGCGGGGCGGGAGGGGCTGGAAGGCGGAAGAGGGGCTGTGGAGGAAGGTCGTGGACTCCAGGAAGAGGGGGGAGTGTGCTGACACCACTGCCTGCAGACTTCAGCCACAGAAGGGAAGAGAGGCGGGGAGGCCCCAGGCCCTGGAGGCCTCAGTGAGGGCCCAGGCCGGCTCCTCAGGGACAGAGGCTGCTGTGGCCAGCGGGTGATTCGAGTTGGAGGTCTCTCTTCTCCATGGTTGATGCAATGGACCTGGGCCAGTCATCGTCATCGTTAGGCTGAGACTCATGTCTCCAGCCAGCATGTCTGACAGGTACTCTGTCCAGCGGCTAATTCTCTATAAAGCAGAGAAAGCCTGGCTCAGTGTTCTCCACCCTCCCGAGGCCCTGCCTGCTTGCAAGGCTCTGGGCCCCAAGCAGCCAGATGAGACTCCACGGACTCCCAAGACCCCACTACGCCCTCAAGAAGTTCAGGAAAGCCACGTAGCCATTGGGGGAAATGGACAGAACATCTCCAGACCCCACTGGAATCACAAGTGTAATCTTCTCCCCTTTAAAAACCTACGTTAGCACTGCGAAGCACTGGGAAGACAGGATGCATTGGGTTTTACCTCCTTTTTCAGTAAAACGCCTCTCCTATTTTATAGGAGGTGAGAGAATGTTGCGAATAGTGAAAAGCTCCTCCATTTGAGGGAGATGTGGTTTCATTGGGACGTTTCTCCTCACGCCCAGTGTCCATGCCGTGCCCAAGCTATCCTGCGGGTGGTAGGTGAGGTGATGGTCGGAGGCTTCTCAGGGGCATGATCGCGGCTCTCCCTGGAGCTTCCGTCACCCCCTCCATAGGACCTCTGTGGCAGGGAGGGGGCTTCCTGTTGCCACAGAAGGGCTTATGTAGGAACCTCTGTCTGCTCATTGGGCCACCTTCATGTCAGGCCAGGAGGATGTTCTCTGGGAACTCCTGAGCAAAGGGGAGATGCTGAGAACTTGAGACTATGGGAATATGCACGTTGTTTTAATGGAAATAAAAGTACTTACTGGATTTCTTCTAAGAGGCCTGGGAGAGCCACAAACCGAACAGGCTGACCCTGTCTAATTGAATGTAGCTGCTGATAAAATGGAACTTCTGCAGAGAGCACTGCTAGTTGGACGTTGTGGGGAACTCTCGCTTCCTTTGGAGAGGCCTGCACTGGACAGCTCTGTCCCTCTCTGTCCCCTGTACTGCTTGTGGCCACTGTCATTTGTCATTCATTATGCAGGGACAGAGGCTGGGTCAGGAAGAGATACCGTAGCCGACTGCACAAGCCGTTGACAGCTCAGGGTTGGTTTCAAACCAGGCAGGGGTTGGGGAGCGGCAGGCGGCACGGAGCCCTTAGTGGCCTGGGGACAAAGCGTACCCTGCACTCTGGGGGAAGCCTGTGGTCACTGGGTCCAGGCTCTGCATTCTCTGTCCCTCCCCACCTTTTACCACAAGGCCCACCCACTCAGCCAAGTGCAGATTCTCAGACAACGGCAGGTCTCCCGCTCAGACCAGATTCCAAATGTGCGTCTTTGGTCCCCAGGAGGGTTTCTCTATGTTTTCTCTTAGCAGGATCTGGGGCCAGCTCACCTCTCACATCCCCGTCGTCACCGACCCCACCCTCTACGGCAGGTGAGTCATGGAGGCAGGCTCTAGATGTCCCAAGTCAGACTTCACGGGGAGCAATAGTTGGTCTCAGAGGCAGCGCCACCCTTGACCTCCGGCCTGCTCTCTTGCTGAAAAGCCTCACGCAGGGCTCCTCAGATCAGATCCTGCCTCGGTACCTGCTGAGCTGAACAAGACAGTTGCTCTCCTGCCTGGGCGCCTTGTCCTGCCAGTGCTCTCTCCTTGGGGAGCCCAGGCACAGTGTCTGTTGGGTCAGCGAGCAGCACTGGTGTGAGAGTGCTGGGACCACCGAGCTTCTGATTTCCCGTGAGCGGCCCGCGCTCTCTTCTGCTCTGTGACGCCTGCACCCGTCAGAAGAGTTCTCTGTGGCTAGCCTTTGTTTTGCCTTCGCGAGTTATATCACATTACTCACTATGAGTTTTGTTTGAAAAAATGTAGAAGGAATTGATCTTGGGGAATATTTATAAGAATAACCTCTAATTCTGTGGGATGGCCTCATCATGTTCGTTCCCTCTGTCCTTTTTGAACTAGTTCTCTCTTTTCTGACCATTTTGCAAGCCTCATAAAATCACATTGGGGGACCAGTATTTCTTTTCACTTCTTAAGGGACCCAGATGTTCTAGACGTCAGAGAGGCTGGTTCTGCCATTCAGAGCTTGTCAGCTGTGCTTGGAAGAGTTGCTGCAGCTATCTGAAGGGAGGGTCATTGCCTGGGGTTGACTTATGAGTTGACAATTCCATATTCGTCAAGGCTTACGGCAGCACCCAGGAGCTACCAAGAACCTCACCCACCTGCTCTCAAATCTTCTAACTGACCTTCCTGACAAAATGACAAGCAAGTGTAAAGGGAATAGTTTGCACAGCTTACTCCTGGCTGGTGGTGTCTCCTCTTACTGATGGTGTGCTGCCGAGTGTTCTGGGCCAGGACCCGTTTTGAGAAACAAAGTACCTGGTTCATGGGAATGATATTCTTTTCCCTGCCTGACTTTGTGAGCAGCTTTTACAAGAAAGCCCTCAAATATTGTTCAAGAGAGAATATAGTCTCTCTCTTGTGCAAGGGTGACTTGTTTATAGGCTGGTCAGAAATTTCTGGAACTCCACTGCCCAGATCATGTTACAGCCATTTTCTGGAAGAAAGGATATTAATTTCACACCACTTAGACATTTGAAGGAAATTGAGAGAATGAATAGTGAGAATCCATAAACCCTTCTTTAATACACGAGGTGTGTCTTTAGTCATACAGAGCACCTACTGTGTGCGTTAGATGTGGTCCTGGGAAGTTAACTAACAGTTCTCATTTTTAAATGCCTTGGGGAATTCTCTCAATCTATTTGGATTTTTTCGTGATTTACCTGTGTTTTGAATGGGAGCTATCTCTACTATAGCAGGTTTGCATGAGATGAGAAAATTTTTAGAATGAGAGAAGAAAAAGGGGAATATTTTGTTAATTAGAGGCAATGTTGGAAAAACGTTGAGGTGGGTGGGAGCGGAAGGGGGTGTTACTGTGAATTTGATTGTACCTATTCTGAAAGGGAGTTGAGAGGGAAAACATACGTGAAGCCCCAAGCACAAAGCCTGGCAGCAAATGTTAGCGCCTTTCCTTTATCTCCTCTATTTGTTGATGAAAGTGGTGTCTCAGCCCTGAAGACTCTACTCTGACCTCTGCTGGGCACTTACTGTAATGCATCTCTTAAAAATGATATCTAGCATTTGCCTGTCGACCCAGCATTTCAGGCCCCAAACGGTCATTCAGTTATTCAGGATGCGTTTAGTGAGAGCCTGCAATGTGCTGGGCACTGTGGTTGGTCCTGGGCTACAGGGATGAATAGACAGACAGGGCCCTAGCTCGTGTGGAGTCACATTGCCAGTGCCTCTCAAGAGCTCCAAAATGGTAGACATAATTAAGCAAATGCTTTCCTTGGGGTCCAACCATGGTAATTTTTTTTTCCTCCCACTATTTCCCCTCTTTCAGTAGAGAATCTCCACCTGAAAAACTAGTCCACCAGCTTCGGTTCTGTGCAAGGCATGAGGGAGCCACAAAGAGGTAGCAGCTTCATGCTACTGTGGCCGTGGTTGCTGCTTGGTAAATCCTTGTTGCAGGTTTGCTTGGGCTTGCTCTGCCTTCAAGGCCTCTGCTGGGTGAGAGCAGACTCCCAGCCTAGGGGTGGCATCTTCTGGCTGGTCGGCCCCTGCTTAGACTGGTCCCTCCTTCTAGGACAGGAGGCCAGGCTTCTCAATGGGCTCATCTTTCTCGCTGCTTCACTGCACGCTGCCCATCTTGTTGCTGGAATCACATTTACTCCAATTTATGTCTTTATTTCTAGGCCAAGTTTATAATTTAAAAAAAAAAAAGGTGTGCTTATCTGGGAATCAAGTCAAGAATAGTGTCTTACAGCTTCATGATGAAAGCAGTTTTCTCAAGAAAGGAAGGAAAAGTCTTCACTTTTAAGGACTAGGATTCAAAAAACAATTCCTGCTCAAGGTAGCATCTCAAACACAACTCAATCTGGGAGCTCTTGGGAACTACACCTTAGGCCGGGGAACCTAAACTCGAGGACGAACACTTGCTAGTTCTGGGATCTTGGACAAGACTGTTGGCCTCCCTGTTGCTTCCGGTTTCCCCTTTGTCAGTGAGGATGATAACAGTGCCTGCCTACGGGCGTTATTAGAGGATCCAGCACATTCCATGTGTATGGGGTTAGAACAGCACCTGGCGTACAGTAAGCCCTTGCTACACTGTTCCTTACTGGGAGAACTTGGATGAGTCCGTTGACGTGTCCGGGGGTTGGCTACCTCCTCTGTCAAAGGCAAAAAGGTCGGAATTAAGGGGAGACCATCTCACAGTCTCTTCTAATCAAGCATACTGTAAATCCACTGGGGACCCTGTTTGCTCAGCAACAGATCAACTTAGGCAAGTTCAGTTGGACCGCATTGTCTTCCTTCCTGAAAGCATCAGCTTTAACCACATTCGTGATAGCTGACAGTGGTCTTAGGCTCCGCGACTCTTAGTATGGGAGAAGTAACAGATGTTTCTAAGGGAAGGGGTCTCACTCTCAGGAGCTCTTTCCAGCAATTGGGTGAGGGCTGGGGTCTCTCCCATTTCTTACTGCACCTCATGCCATGGCACCCTCTTCTTGAAGTCCTTACCAGATAGTTGGGGGAAATATCATTTCCCTAAGTCTGCTGGTGATTCCTTTGGGAGGGGTGGGATTCTCTAAAACTTTTGCTGCAATCCTTCTATTTTTAGTGAGAACATTCCTTTCTTTTCTGTTAAAGGTTATGCTTCCTACTTCTGGAAGGTCACTCTTTCAAGAGCTTTAAAATTCTTTATCCTGACTTATTTCATGGTAAATATCACTAGCTCATGTTTACATTTGTATTCCTAGAACTGAGTGGTTTAGAAGGTCCCACAAGTACGCCCTTCCACTCTCTCTCTCGGAGCAGACAGGCCTGTTGTCTTGCAATTATTGTGTGTGTGTGGTTTCTTTTTTTTTTTTTTTTAAAGATTTTATTTATTTATTTGACACAGAGAGAAAGACAGCGAGAGAGGGAACACAAGCAGGGAGAGAGGGAGAAGCAGGCTTCCCATGAAGCAGGGAGCCCGATGCAGGGCTCGATTCCAGGACCCCGGAATCATGACCTGAGCCGAAGGCAGATGCTTAACGACTGAGCCACCCAGGCGCCTGTGTGTGGTTTCTTTTTAAAAAAGGTTTGCAAAAGAGTGTTTTGGGAAAGCTAAGTAAGAGGAGACCCTAAATTATTATTGTTCTTAATAATTAGATAACATATTTTAGGCACTTACTTTGTGCGAGGCACTGTTCTATTTGATTTATAGGCGTTATTTGATTTAATCCTCACGAATTCCTTCCTATTCAATGAGAGTAGTTTCTACTAAAGCTCCATTTTAAAGGCAAAGAAACGGAGGACTTTGACCAAGGTCACACAAGTGGGGGACGCTAGAGCCAGGATCCGAACTTGGTTCTGACCTTGCCCATTTACCCCGCCGGTTTTGATCGAGTGCCCGTTTTCTTGGGTACACTGCAGGGTGTGTGCTGTTAAGTATTGGTCAGTGGCCTGAAAAGAACCCTGAAAGTAGAGTTGGAACACCCTGGGCGTGGGTCCTAGCCCTGCCACTTTGCAGCTAAGACCTTGGACAAGTAATTTCCATCCTTTGAAGCTGTCTTCTAAAAGAATTCCTGGTCTTTATTAGGTCATCACAAAGCTTTATAAGCAGTAACGTGCTATTAAGTATAAGCTATGAATGCCCTGCAAGAGAATTCTAGCCCTTTGGCTCGCAGCTTATAATTTAAAGCAGTCATTTTGGAGAGAGCGAGCTGGCAATTTATAGAAAACTCAGTGTGTAGGGGCGCCTGGGTGGCTCAGATGGTTGAGCGTCTGCCTTTGGCTCAGGTCATGATCCCGGGGTCCTGGGATCGAGTCCCTCATCGGGCTCCTGGCTCAGCAGGGATCCTGCTTCTCCCTCTCCCTCTGCCTCTCCCCCTGCTCATGCTCTCTCTCTCTCTCTGTGTCTCAAATGAATAAATAAAATCTAAAAAAACAAAAGAAAGTTATAAGAAAACTCAGTGTGTAAGGATGAGTGGAGAGAGAGGAACGTTTCAGATCTAGAGAGATGGAGGAGGGAAAACAGAGCCTTATGGGCACAGAGTGACTGAAAGCTTGAATAATAGGAAGGATGGTTAAGAATAAATAAGGCACGGGCGCCTGGGTGGCTCAGACAGTTAAGCGTCTGCCTTTGGCTCAGGTCATGATCCCAGGGTCCTGGGATCGAGTCCCGCATCGGGCTCCCTGCTCTGCGGGGAGCCTGCTTCTCCCTCTGCTTCTCTCTCTCTGTCTCTCATGAATAAATAAATAAAATCTTTAAAAAAAAAAAAAGAATAAATAAGGCACAAAAAAGAGAGATATTTATTTAGAATGTTGGGAGTTTCCAGAATGTGTCTGGCCAGGTGAAAGTCTGAAACCCATTCTTGGCTCAAAATCCATGTCTCTGGCCATAAGAATTGTCTCTTTTTCTTGAAACCTACACACACACAAACCAGTTGCCATCTTTGGGACAAACAGGTCTGCCTTCAGTGCTTCTCTGAAGAGTATTTTGGCTCTGCTCTCCTGCCCTCTTTCAGCCCTCCTTCCCCAAGGGGGTAAGGCTGGTGTGGGAGGTGGCTCAGGGCAGTGTCCTCAGCATCCTTCCAGATCTGTCCCTTGTGAGTGGTCAGCCCGCCCAGCACCTCGTGGGCCTCATTTCTCAGCCCCTCCCCAGACGAAGCGATTCTCTTCGTTCATCAGGAGCTCTGGGATTCACTGTCAGGGAAAGCATTATCCTTCACATTTAACCTGGAATCTAGTCAGTTAAAAGGAAGACAAGAACAAGGTTTGCCTTGCTTGTTTTCTTTTTAATGGTTTTATAGCCACAAGTAAGCAAATGTCACTCACTGCGGAAATTCAGCCTGTAGATCCCAGTGGCCTTTAGGGAGGGGCCATTTGCCGCTGTTTCACCTTAGACGTACCCTGTGCTCTTGCTCTTCCCAGCTTTAAAAAGACCCGTCTCCATTGTACAGTATAGAAGATGCGATTGAGAAAAGTGATGGGTTCTAATTTCTCTCCCTTCTTGATAAACTGTCCTTATTGAGCAATAGAACTAATTACACTTCCTGTACCCATTCCACTTTTCGGGGGCTGGGGGAGAACTAAAACCTTCACTGGTCTTCTGAAGTGAGTATTGTGCTTGTAAACAAATAAAAATCCTACCCAAATGGCAGGGTGGGGGGGGAGGGGGGATAGAAAAAAGTATGAAGAGGAAAGTGACTCTCTGGCAACTCTATTAGCATATTGACTCTCTGATTACTGTATTAGCATATTTGCCCTGTTCTAAAAGGGTCACAGTTGTGTTTACAAACCAATGCATTTTGCGGTGAAGTAGATCCTAGTTTGGCAGTGAGAATAATCAGCATGTGATTCAGACTAATATTTTGCTCTCTCTTACTATTTGATTAAATGACACTAAAATCGAATAATGACTTATGTCCCCTCTCTTTCTCTTTCTCTCTCTTTGCTGTTTTCAGTAGAGCATGCACCATTTTGAACGTGAAATTTTCGGTAAAGTAAGCTATACTAATTTCTCTAACTTTAAAGATGCTCTGTTTCTGGATGTGAAATGGGCCCCAGTGCATCTAGATCACTGAAGTGATGAACAAATGGGAAAGCAGATTTGGGACAATTTCCTTATCTGAACATTTAAATGAAATACAGCATCTTTAAAAAGCACCCAAGTGACTTCATTTACATTCATTTCATTTTCACCGTGACCTTCAAAATCTTCATTTCCACTCTGATTGTAGTTTTAAAATACAGCTCTAAAACTGCAAATCAACCACATGGCATTTTGGTATATTTCAGTTTTGGAAAGCAGGATCCCAGAGTCTTAGTGCAGCAAACATATTGGTTCCCTATCACTCTGATGAAGGGAAAGAGTGTTAGCCGATTGAGTTCTTGGTTTCAGGAAGATAATTCACTGGCTTTTATAACTGTTGGGGAAAACAGTTTTCTTTAAAGCATCCCTAATAATTCTTGAGTTGGGACATGAGTGCAGCCTTCTCATCTACAAAATACAAAGGCAGTTGGCAAGAGCTGGGGGGGCTGCCTGCTTCCTGAGGTCACTGCTCTCTGTTCCCTCTCGAGGGTGGCTAGCAGGTCCTGGTGTTGGTCTGGTGGCCCCATGGTCTCCCCACTTCCGTTTGCGGACCACAAAGGAACTCAGACCTACAGAGACTTGTAGATGGCCCACTGCTAAAACTGGCCCCAAAGAAAGGGCACCCCCCCGCCCAGGTGTCCTTTTGCTGAGGCTGGTGAGGATGTTTCTAGCAAGGCATTCCACCCTAGATCGAACCTTTGCTCTTCCTGCAGCGGTCTGTGGTCCATTCCAGGGCCTCTGCTGGATTGCCAGGTTCTCCTTAGTTTGGTGGATGGGATTCTGGGGAGGGTAAAGTAGTTGGCTTTTGGGATTTTTGTCTAAGAGTAGGTAGGATGGGAGAGAACTGTTTTGGCACATCCCTCATCCTGGGTTTGCAGGCCAATATTTTTCAAAGCAGGGAGTTAGCGACCAACCTTTTTTTTTTTCCTTCAAATTTTTATTTAAATTCTAGTTAGTTAGCAACCAGTGTAACATGGAATCTGTCTGGTCTTATCTGGGGCCTAGAGATAAGGGCTGTTGGGTACCTGCTGGCAGGGACGAGTCGGTGGCACTCATGCTGGCCTTGGGCACAATAGCCAACTCTGCACTGGGCCCCTATCAATATTGCCAACTGTTAGAACATGTTGTAGCTTAAGCCCCAGCGAATCTTTAAAGGAAGCTTGTGGACTATAGAGAATGTAAAATGAAAAGGCCAAAAAACCCTGTTGGGGCCTATAGTCAGAGGCTGAGTCCCTGGGTCTGTGTTCTTGCTTCCTCCACTCCTGACCTTCTGACTGTGGGACTTCCTCCCTACTTCCAGAGTGTTCTGAGCTGGCAAGATGAGGTCTTGTCTTGCCCTGGTTGTACACATGAAGATCTGCCCTAGTTGTCGCAGGCCCAGTGAGGAAATTGGGCCTCATGGGACAGATAGGCCCTTTGGGTCTGGTCCGGCCCTCTGGGGGCGGACATCAGGGTGACCTTGCTCCTTACCCTTGGATGAGCAGCGTCTCCTTTTTTTTTTTTTTTTTTTTTTAAAGATTTTATTTATTTGAGAGAGAGAGAATGAGAGAGAGCAAGCACATGAGAGGGGGAAGGGTTAGAGGGAGAAGCAGGCTCCCTGCCGAGCAGGGAGCCCGATGCGGGACTCGATCCAGGGACTCCAGGATCATGACCTGAGCCGAAGGCAGTCGCCCAACCAACTGAGCCACCCAGGCGCCCGAGCAGCGTCTCCTTTTGCACAGACCCCCACTTCTCATTTGCTTCATAAGCATGGGTTACTCGGTGACACTTGGGACTGTGTATTTATTTATGCTACCTACATATTCAAGGAGATTCATTTTTAAAGCCAAAACAGTCTCAGCCTTTACTCGGAAAAATAAAGATCCATGTACTGAGCACCACCCCCACCTCCCAAACTCTGAGATTGTCAATTTGCACTTTTAATTTTTGAGTGGCTGGTAACGCAGCCAAAGTCGAGGGTCGGCTCCTTGTGAGGACCAAGCAGATTCGTTCTCTATCCAGGTCCAGCGGCTGAGACCCACCTCTAGCCACCCAGAATCCCGGGCTGGAGGGGTAACGGGTCTCTGGATGGCTTGCTCTGTGCCTTTAGCACTTGCAGCCCAGAGCCTGTCTTCTTTCTTGTAACCTGCAGTGACTTTTCTCCAAGGTCAAAGCACAAAGCTGGCAGGCAGAAACTGAAGCCCCTTCTGGTACGGAATGTCAAACCCAGATGCTGGCCATTGGGTGGCGATGCGGGGTATCGGCACCTGCGGCTCCTCTGGGAGCTCTTGGTGCTGCTGTTGAGTCCCAAGAGCCTTCAGAGACACCCCCCTCCTCCTGGGATTTCACTGGCCACTCTCCAAAACCCCCTTCTAGCACGCTTATTCTCCCTGCTCTTCTCACCTTAGCAATCATTGTGGGTTTAAAGTCCTTTTTATCTTAGTAACCCTGTAACATAAAGCTGGGAACATTTTTCCATAAGCCAGCCTGGCAGAAAACGCAATAGAACTTCATTCATTAGTTGTTACTCTATAGAACCAGTGAGAATTACATTTTGTTCATTTGTCTGTATTTAATGTTTATTCATATTGCTATATTTTCATCATTTGAGAATTCTGAGATTGCAGAGCATGAATGTGTGTATCTATGTGATTTTTAAATTTCAGCTGCCTTAGGTCTGAGTAAAAGATGTAAGGAAGGTAAGTGGTTTTCTATGAAATACAAGACTTTGAACTGTTATGTGTCACCCTCGGTAAAAAGGATGCTCTTACCTAAGTATTTGATTGGTGACCCTGAACCACTCATCCACAGAAACTCAAGTGGTGATTGGTATGTTTACTTGTTACCACCACCACAGCTCAGTAGCAGGTTAGAGGGGAAGAACGCCTAACAGAATGTCTCGCTATGTAGCCCTAGGAGGGGCCGAGGCTAAGGCTAGAAACAGACACAGGAGTCACCGAGAGCTGCAAGGTTCATAGGTAATGGGGCAGGTAACTCTGTGGCACCAGCAAGTTCTTTAAAGCAGGTCTTTGGCTGTACTCAGTTTTTATTTTGTCCTAGGAGAGTAATTCATTCGTCGATTCAAAATTATAACATTCAACTGCCACATGTTCGTGTGCCTGGAAGCTAAGGGAAGTTTTAGATACGTGTCCAGTTTCCTTCTTGCCCACCAGGGTAGAGTCTCTCCTGATGCTTCAGCAAAGATGTAGGGTTATTGCAGCTCGATTCTGTTCCTGGGTTAGGCCCCAGTGGAAAGAAGGTGCTGAGGAAGACTCCTCCCTGAGAATACCATTGCCAGGGAGAGAGCCCTCTGCCCCCCATCTTGCACTGTTAACAGTTATTAGCATCTTATATTTCTCTAATGCAGCCTAATAGAAAATTATTTGAGACACGCGCCCCTGGGGAACCCTTAACCCAGTGGGCACTGGTTCCTTGCCTAGAATCCTGAGTGCTTTGTCATTTTCTATTAAATCACATCCTTCAAATATTGTGTGTGTTGGGGCAGCTAAAGAAATGTTCATCTTTTATCAGTAATTGATACTCAGGTAGTCCAACTCTGTGCATACAAATGTCTGTCTTTACTTGTTAGCTCAGTAGGTGCCCTGGACCTGCCTAAAGTAGCTGATGGAACTTTTCTTTTGGGACCATTGCTAAAATTTGGAAATGGAGTTAGAGCCTCATCTACGTAGGGAGAAGGTCACTATGTATAGTTTCATGTAATCTGTGATATTCAGTCTTAGATGACTATTATCTGGGGAAAATGGCAACCTTGAATTAATTCCCCTTTGATGCTTCTAGCTTTCTTGTTCAGCATTTTAAAAAACTGTACAGTACCGTAGCTTGGTCCCTCTGGGGGAACACATTTGCAGTCTCATCCAAGTCCCTTCTACCCGGGACTGAGCAGTAGCATGTGTGTGGGGTGTTGGGAGAGATGATACTCACTGTCCCCTCTCCTCCCCCCACCCCCCAGGGACGTCCGCTTTACCTCCTCCGCCTCCGCCTCCGCCTCCACCTCCACCACCAGCAGCTCCCTTGCTTCCTGCGAGCCCAGAGGTGCCTACACAGCTCCTGCCCCAGGCTGTGAACAGTGTGAGCCGCGGGGCCTTACTCAGCTCCATCCAGAATTTCCAAAAGGGAACTTTGAGGAAAGCCGAAACCTGTGATCATAGTGCTCCTAAGATCGGCTAAAGCTTCGGGTTTACACTTGGAGGGAAAAGTTCTTTGTTTTTTCCTCCCACCTCCAATCCCTGAAGTACTCTTTCCAGATGAATGATTGCTGAGCCAGGACAGCCGCAGACTCTTTTGCAGATGCTCAGGCAAGAGGCTTCTCAAGAGGGAAATATTCAAGTAGAATAAAGTCAGGCTGGCGTTTCTACCTTAAGAAATATTTTGCTCCTTTATTACCATTTTAAAGGAGTCTGGTTCATCCTCTAATGGGCTTCTTTTGGGGATAGCAGCATATTGGAGTCAACCTTGTCACCAGCTGAAGGAAACGGACAGAAAAAGAGTGACAATGTTCAGTCACAGCAGTGAATGACCTTTGGGTTGCAATCCCTCCCAACCGGTCAGACAGCTCCCAGAAATGTTCCTCTCATTTCTCTATAAAGCATTTTCTGGTTTTTAGATAACTCCCATTTTTGCTACCTAATTTTGTCTTGGACATTATTAACACTGTAGTCCAAAGCATAGTTATGTCGCGGAGTGAGAGAAGCAACTGAGTTCTTCGTTTTCCATTCAGATAGACAGGGGCAAGTCTAGTCCGGAACCTTCTCTAGGTTCTAACGGGAATACCATTGTGGTTATAGAACTCAGGGCTGTGAAAGCAACCACTCTATAGTTCTTTTAGTTAGAGTGTATTGGACAGAAAATGTAAACATCAGGAAAAGCTCTTGCCGATCAGAGGATCTCCTTAATCCTCAGCAATAAAGTCAAGTTTGTGGTTTGTGGGGAGTTATTATTACAACACAAGTAAATTTGGCATCTATAGAAATCAATTCTGATTTTTGAAAAATTTATCCAAATATATCTTTTTAATGTTACTCATTTATTAGATCCTTTATCCTATGATTTGCTTAAACCCTTTAATAAATTGCACTTTAAAGGATTATCAGTAATCCATTTAAAAATTCAAGTACACACATCAGTGTTGGTTACTATGCAGAGAGAATGTCATTGTGTATAGTTTCATTTAATCTGTGATAAATGTTCAGCTGTATTTTTTATTAAAATAAACCATGTGAAGAAAATGTGTTGTCTGTAGCTTGGCTAGGCCTTTGAAGTGGGAATTTTTTGTGGGAACTTTTATAAAGAATAGATCCATGGAGTATTTCTTTTGTGTCATTTTCTGTCTTAATTACTAAAAGCTAACAATCCTGTCTTGCTATTTAAATTAGGCACCCCTTGTTTGCTTCTATAACAATTTAAACCTGTCTTTTCTGTCTCAACTTCTAAAGAAGGCGGCATATGGCAGAATGTCTATTTTTCGGCAATAGGAAAAATACCTGACATGAATTTTGGTTTAATTTGGAAGGGAACCCTATTACAATTGGGCATTTGAAGAGTCTGTGGACAAGTTCCTGTTACAAGTGTGATGGCAGTTTAGGTGATTTAGTGTCACTAATTTCTTAACAGAAATTCTTAGCAGAATTTTAAGACCTCCATCCATCCCACATTTATTACCTCAAGAATATAAAAATACAATTAGGGGCGCCTGGGTGGCTCCGTTGTTTAGCGTCTGCCTTCGGCTCAGGTCATGATCCGAGGGTCCTGGGATGGAGCCCCGCATCGGGCTCCCTGCTCAGGGGGAAGCCTGCTTCTCCCTCTCCCCCTCCCCCTGCTTGTGTTCCCTCTCTTGCTGTGTCTCTCTCTGTCAAGTAAATAAATAAACATCTTTAAAAAAATAAAAATAAAAATACAATTAGTCATAGTTAGGAATTCCTTTATTCCGTATCAAAACAATCTTAACAGCAAATGTAGATAATAGCTTTCATCTTTACATACAAGTTGTCATTTTTGGATACATCTTTCTGTAGAACTCTGCCACATTCATACCTTGTCCTTATGAGAGGGTAAAATTTTACATTAGCCTTATTCAAAGAACATGGTAATTGTAATAGACAAAAAAAAACCCCATGGAGTCTAGGGCAGGAGAGAAGAATTCTTCCACATACAAGCACATTTAAACTTCTTCCAAGTACAAAAACATTGTGTTGTTGCTTTAGGGATAACTTTATGAATCCTAAGGTCTTACAGTACGATCCAGGTGAAGTGACAGCAAGTATTTTAAGTAAATCCCAATGACTTGAAATTCAAGTCCAAACTAAATATTTAATGTTTTCTTTATTGCAAATATGATGTCTTTAACCTGAGGTACAGAGTTGTCTTCCAGAATCTTTGCATAAGGCATAGGGACATCAGCACCAGTGACACGAACTGCAGGAGCATCCAGGAAATTGAATGCAGGGCCTAGAAGAGAAGGAGGCCCAACTGAGAGAGGCAAGAAAAGCCACTTAGCACCACCACCTTCCCACAGGAGGTATGGCTCTCCAAAGGAGAGAAAATCTAAAGGAATACTAATTACCAGGACTGCTTCTGGCTTTTTAAGAATATTTAGCCAAAGGAAAAATGCCAAGGTGACAAGTTGAAAGTTAAGACTGTTGGCCACCCCTAGCTTTTGATCTCTATCCAGTATCCAGGTACACACTGTTTATTACAGCTTGAGCATTCCAGAACCATTTTCTCTGAAATACCTTCCATGATCCTGGCACAAACTTCAGCTCCTACTCCAAACTGTGGCCAGCCTCCTTCCACAGTTATGAGATGATTGGTCTTCATGACACTGGCTTCTATTGTTTCAATGTCCATTGGTCTGATGGTTCGCATATTTATCACCTGAGCAGACAATACAGATACGCTTCACAGAGTCACCGCGGCACAGATACCATCTCATGCCCATAGTACCACCCCCTCTTTGTCTCCTGTTCATCTCTGGGTCTGGGAAAATCAAATCTGCCTATTCAAGAACAAAATGTAAAATGGGAAATTGTAATTAAAACATAAGTCTTTACTTCTACCACAAGTGGTTCTGTTAAGAATTCACTCATCCTCTTGGGCTTTAACTTCCTTCTCGTTAAAACAACTAATAACTACCAACTGACTGCTCACCGTGCACCAGGTGCTACACTACGTGTAATTCCCACAACCACCCTGATGGGACAGTAAACGTATTCTCCTTGGTTTACAGCTGATGCGGCTGAGATTCACGGTACGGATCTTGCCCAAGTGTAACCTGCGAGCGGTAGGTCCTGGACCTGAAAGAGTTAGACCCTGATTTCTAGTTTGCCCCTCTCCCGACCTCCAGCTCCAAGGTTGGATCCCAACTTGAGAAAGCAGGTACTACTCTAACAGAGCTAGAACCTACATGGTAAAAAGCTAGGTATTTGAAAAGCAAGAAGCTTCCCAGTTTCAAGCAGAGGCAGAACTGAGTGTCAAAGCAAGATTTTACACTTAGTTAACCTGTTACAGAATTCAAACTCCTATTTCTGGGTTTTAGATTTAAAAGGAAACTTTCTGATTCTTTAAGAAGTGAATGTCCACATACCTCACATTCAATTCCCTCTTTAGATAGCACTGTCGCAGCTTCTAAGCAGTGGCCCACAGGTCTTGAATGGGAAACTACGGTTATGTGTGTCCCTGAAACAAAGTGGTCACAGATCAGAGGCCAGGTTGAAACTGAAGATGTTGTACTGCTCTGCAGCCACTGTGGCTCTTGTTCATTTGTAAAATCTTCAACTCAGCTCTGTTCCAGGGAGGTGAGGAACGTGGTAGCCTTTCTAGAGATGAAATTCAAATCTACTGGACTGAGAATTAGGAAAGCACAAGTGTAGGAGCAAAGCATGACACATTTCTTAACTTGAACTCCTCCTCTAATTTCCTAATCAAAGTAAAGGGCAGTAACCTCAAGAATGAATTTGATCAGGGGTGCCTAGGTGGCTCAGTCGGTTAAGTTTCTGACTCTTGATTTCAGCTCAAGTCATGATCTCAGAGTCCGTGAGATTGAGCCCGAGTTGGGCTCCGCGCTGGGCTTAGAGCCTACTTAAGATTCTCTCTCCCTCTCCATCCAACCCTCCCCCACCTCTTAAAAAAGAAAAAAAGGAATGAATTTCACCAACATAAATACAGGGGCTAGATTACAAATAATATTTAAGCATGTATAAGCGCTCTTACCTTGCCTTTCTATTTTGGCTTTTCCAATGGGAATCAGAAAATCTTTTGACTGAGCTTCTGAGGGAAATTCAAAAGGAACTCCATACATCAGTTCATTCTCTAGCACCACCACTGCAAAATACAAATATTTAACAGAAGTGACTACATGACCAAATGGATATACAACACTATCATTCATTTTGTGAAAAGTTTCACCATGCCGATTAGGAAGCCTCACATCTATTGTGTCCAGTAGCCTTGAGAGGATGATTTAGGTGCTGGCATTTATTGTCTGGTCAGTCCTCATTTTATCTACTGTAGTTAAACCAGCGTTGTAGATACCTAACAGGCCCCTTTGTACTCAGAAAAGCAAAAACAAAAACACCTTTTTTAAAACGGTCTTTACTGTATCTGTAAATCATTAATTAACATTTTATATGATATATCTAAGCCTAACTAGAAGCCTTTAACGGCTTCCTTCCAGGCAAAGATTTCAACTTAGTTCTTTAAGGTTCAAACGAGACCTAAGGGTCACTCTACTGACCTGGATTATTATCCCGAATGGCTGATTTAATAAGTCCTTTTGCATCCTCTGAATTCCAGGGGCTGACCACCTTTAAGCCTGGGCAGTGCCCATACCAGGCAGCAAAGCACTGTGAGTGTTGGGCAGCCACGCCTGCTGAGGCACCATTGGGCCCCCTGAAGACTATGGGCACAGGCTGATGGCCCCCCGACATGTAGTACGTCTTGGCAGCTGAGTTTATAACCTGGTCAATGGCTTGCATAGAGAAATTGAAGGTCATAAATTCACAAATGGGCCTCAACCCAGCCTGTCAAATCAAAAACAAAGATCTTAAAAAAACTAAAAAGCAATAAAAAGTGGCAACCATTCCAAAATTCAATGTTTTTAAAAGGTCATGTTAAATCTCTTTGGATGAGATTCATAAAGAGGATTACATACCATAGCTGCACCCACAGCAATTCCAGCAAAGCCCATCTATAAGTAAAACATAAACACAAGTGAAAATCCATAAAAATCAGAACAGTGTACACTTTAACATGCCCCTGAAAGGTATGCTTCCTGACGGAAGGCTTACCTCAGATATGGGAGTGTCTATGATCCTCTTATCTCCATATTTCTTCCACAGGCCTCGACTAACCTAAAATTACACCATGATCTCATTACTTTTAAATGTATATGGGGGCTAACAGCCACCTCAATTTATATTGCTTTCACGTATCCTGGGTTACCTTATATGCCCCATCATACTGGGCAACTTCTTCCCCAAGCAGAAATACCTTCTCATCTCTTTCCAGCTCCTCATCCATACCTTGGTTTATAGCCTCACGAACTGTCACCTGTCATAGGTATGGAGAAAACAATCAACAAAGATTACTACAGAATTATTTCAGATACTACTGAGATTCTCTCCTTTTATAATTACCTAGGCTGCCTACAGCATACAATATAAAAACTATCACTAGAACAGGCTTCTCCTTAAAAGTTAAAAGAATTCCAAAAGTAACATTTTTATCATACAGCCTGACTGGATTTGTTAATGAGAAGTTTACTGAACACTTTTCTTTTCTTTTTTTTTTTTTTAAAAGATTTTATTTATTTATTCATGAGAGATAGAGAGAGAGAGGCAGAGGGAGAAGCAGGCTCCCCGTGGAACAAGGAGCCCGATGCGGGACTCGATCCCAGGACCCCGGGATCATGACCTGAGCTGAAGGCAGACGCTCAACTGACTGAGCCACCCAGGCGTCCCTACTGAACACTTTTCTTGATGTGCATCTAAACTTAACAAAATCTGTTTGCTAAGCAGACCAGCTCATAAGTAGTTTCCTAAGTAGAAATTATACTGGGTTGTTTTATTTCCACACTTGGTTTAGTGTGGGACAGAGAACTGTTAAGGAAGCCTATATAAGACTATGTTTGGAGCACTCACTAGGTACCAGGCACTTCCAAACACTACCTTCAGAATCTACAAGTTATTTTACTAGACAGATTGGTAGAATCCTCTAGTAAAATAAAAGGGGTGGGAAATTCCTCAAAGGGTTGAACACAGAATTACCATATGATCCAACAATTCCACTTCTAGATAGATGCTCAAAAGAAATAAAAGCATGGACTCAGCTACTTGCACACCAATGTTCTTAGCAGCATTATTCACAAATCCAAAAGATGAAAACACCCAAATGTCCATCAACAGATGAATGGATGAACAAGATGTGGTATATGCATAAGATGGAATATTAGCCTTAAAAAAAGAAATGAAATTCTGACACATGCTACAACATGAGTGAACCTTGAGAACATCATGCTAAGTGAAATAAGCCAGACCTAAAAGGACAAACATTGTAGGATTCCATTTACAGGATGTACCTAGAATAGATAAATTCACAGGCACAGAAAGTGCAATAGAGGTTACCAGGAGCTAGGGGGAAATGGGACGTTCCTGTTTAAGGCGTAGAGTTTCCGATTGTGATGGTGATAAAGTTCTGAAGACGGATGGTGGTGATGGTCTCACAACATAGTAAACGGACTTAGTGCCGCTGAATATACACTTTAAAATGGTAAATTTGGTTATGTATATTTTAGTGCAGTAAAAAATTTAAAAGGAGGGTGAGGGAAGAAGCGTCAAGTCTAGTGTACTCAGACCGCCCACAGATCCCAATGAGCCTGGCGGGGGTGATCTGGTAGTGTGTCCAGCGCTGGGTCGCAACAGAGGCACGGCGAATTCCAGCAGGACGTGGGAATCCGTCGACTCCAGGGCCCGCTGCCGTCCCTCTCCCCACGGCGCAGGCGCGCCCCCGGCCTCCGCCCCGGGATCGACGGCCCCTCCCTGCCCCGGCTAGGGTCCAGGCCACCTACCTGCAGCGCCGCCGGCGCCGTCCGGTGGAAGCGCCTCCTCAGCAGCCCGGAGACCTGGGGAAGAGAGAGAGGACACTGAGAGGGGACGCAAGGTGGGCAGGGATCGCGCGGAGGCACGCGTGCCGCTGCCTACCTGTTCAAGGGGTCTCCGCATCAGGCCAGACACGGCCGCCATCTTGACTGTGTCCTCTAGCCGTCGCCGGGACGGCAGTCGAATTAGGCCCCACCTCCGCCGCCAGCTCGGGCCAATGGCAGGGCGCGGCGCCTGCGTGCCCCGCCCATTCCCTCAGGGGTGAGGGGCCGAGGGGCGGGGCTGAGGTGGCGCGTTGGGTGGTTCTACCGCTGTCTTTCCTTGGCAGCGGTCGGCTGCTGCAGTGCGCGCTGCACGCCGGGGACGCCTCCGTAAGTGCTGGTGCTTGAAGCAGGGGGACCGAAAGTCAGCCTCTTTGGAACATAACTTGAGGCTGCAGGGACCTTAAGAGTTAGGTCAGCCTTTTGAGGGCACTGAAACCCTAAGGGCACCAGGTGTCGCTTGCGCACACTCTAATGATAGGAACTTAACCACCTTATGAATGAGCCCGGTCTTCCCGGGACCGCGCACAGTCCGTTGCCTAGAACGCGAACCAGAGCTTTCATTGATGCGTTAAGCGCCTGCAGTGTGCCAGGCACTGTGATAAGTGCTTTACAGCTCATTTAGTTCTCACAGGAACCCTCTCAGGTGGTTACTGTTAAAATCTCCAGTTGTCCTCAAGTCAGTTTGGGTTGTCAGTCGTCAGAAAGTCCTTCATCCAAAATTTTCAGCGTCTATGGGCTTGACCAATCTTTTTTTTTTTTTTTTTGCTTGGTCATTTCAAACGAGATTTATTAAGAGGGCTTTTCACTCCCCCTACCTTTTTAGGTGTAATTTAGACACAGTAAAATGCACATTCCCATCATCTCAGAAGGTTCCCTCAATGTTTCCTCCCAATCATTCCCCACACATCACCCCACAAGCAACCACAGATCTGATTTCCATCACTGTAACTTAATTCGCCTGTGTTAGAACTTGAAATAAAAGGAATTATATGATGTGTACTCGTGTCTGGCTCAGCAAAATGTTTTGGATATTCATCCATGTTGTTGAGCATAGCAATAGTTTTTTACTCTTTCTTTTTTAAATTTTATTATGTTTTTAATAATCTTTACACCCAACATGGGGCTGGAACTCATGACCCGGGGATCAAGAGCCACAAGCTCTTCTGACTGAGCCAGCCAGACGCCCCTCCTCTTTCTTTTAGTTTTTTCTTTTGAAAGACTTTAAGTGTCACAAGAAATTGTGAAACTAGTACAAAGAGTTTCCATGTACCCTTCACCTATCTTTGCCCACTGTCTCGTATAACCATAGTACCTTGTCAAATCCCCTGAATCAATACCGATACAATGCTATTAACTCATTTAGAGACTTTATCCAGCTTTCATCAGTTTTTATATGCATTCTTGTAGGGGTGTATAATACTATAGAAGTGTATTACATGTACAGATCATGTAACTCATCCCACAATCAGAATACAGAATTGTTCCATCACCACAAAGTACCTCCCTCATGTTACCTCATAGTCACACCTTCCCCAACCCCTAACTCCTGGTAACCACTAATCTGTTCTCAGTCACTATAATTTATTATTTCAAGAATGTTTTATACATGGAATCGTACAATATGTAACTCTTTGGGATCAGCTACTGTCACTCAGCCTAATGCTCTTGAGATCCATTCAAGTTGTTGCATGTATCAACATTTCATTCCTTTTTATTGCTAAGTAATTGTATGTTTATCCATTCACTCCTTGAAGGACATTTGGGTTATATCCAGTTTTAGCAATTACCAGTAGAGCTGCAATGAACATTGACTCATAGGTTTTTGTGTAAACATTACTTTTCATTTCTTCAGGTAAATACTGAGCAGTCTGATTATATCGAAGTGTTTTTCCAAAGTGGGTATACCATTTTACATTACCTCCAGCCATGTGTGAGACATCCAGTTGCTCTGGATCCTTGCCTGCATGTGATATTACCAATATTTTCTATTTTAGCCATTGTAATAGATGTGTAGCAGTGTCCCTCATGACTTTTAATTTGCATTTCCCTAATGGTTAATGATTATTGAACATCTTTTCACATGCTTCCTTGCTGTCCATCCTTGGCGAAGTGTCCAAGTCTTTTGCTCATATTCTAATTAGATTATTTGTTTTTTATTTTAGTAAAACATGCATAAAATTTACCATCTTAAGCATATAGTTCATTGGCATTTAATATGTTCATATTGTTGTTCAGTTACCACCATCATCCATCTCCAGAACTTTTTCTTTTTCTTTCTTTTTTTAATTTTTAAGTAATGTCTACACCCGACGTGGGGCTTGAACTTACAACCCTGAGATCAAGAGTCGCATGCTCTACCCGCTGAGCCAGCCAGACACCCCTCCAGAACTTCTTCATTTTCCCAAAAGGAGACTCTGTAGTCGTTAAACAGTAACTCTCCATTCCCCTCTTCCCCTAGCCACTGGCAACCACCATTCCATCTCTATAAATTGGACTACTCTACCTCATATAAGTGAAATCATACTGTGTGTGTGTGTGTGTGTGTGACTAGCTCATTTCAGTTAGCGTAATGTCTTCAAAGTTTATCCATATTGTAGCCTGTCTCAGAATTTCATTCTTTTCTAAGGTTAAATAATATTCCAGTGTATGCATATATCACATTTTGTTTATCCATTCTTCTGTTGATGGACATTTTGGTTGTGTTCAACGTTTAGATTTGTGAATAATGCTGCTATGAACATTTGTGTACAAATATCTATTTGAGTCCCTGCTTTTAATTCTTTGGGGTGTATACCTAAAAGTGGTGTTGCTAGATCATATGTTAATAGTATGATTAATTTTTTTGAGGAATGACCATTCTGTTTTCCATTGTAAATTAACCAGTGTATATTCCCACCAGCAATGCACAAGGGTTCCAATTTCTCTACATTCTCACCAACATTTATTATTTTCTGCTTATTTGTTAATAGCCATCCTAATATGTATGAAGTAGTATCTCATCATGGTTTTTATTTGCATTTCCCTAATGATTAGTGATACTGATCATCTTTTCATGTGCTTATTGGCCATCTGTATGTCTTGGAGAAATGGCTATCCAAGTCTTTTGCCTATTTCTCAACTGAGTTGTTGTTTTGTTGTTGTTGATTATATAGAGAATTGTTGTTGTTATATAGAGAATATATAACCTGGATATTAATATATCTCTATATAACCTGGATATTAATCGCTTATCAGATATATGATTTACAAATATTTTCTCCCATTCCTTGGGTTGCCTTTTCACTCTGGTGACAGTGTCCCTTGTTACACAAAAGTGTTTAATTTTGATAAAGTCCAACTTATTTTTTCTCTTATTGCCTGTGCGTTTGGTATTATATCTGTCAAAGATTCAAAATAGCCCAAGTAAAACCAATGAATCACTGAAGTAGTAATTAGTAAAAACTTACTGTGCACACACCAAAAAGACAGTTTATAAACTGGGAGCCCTCAAACCAAAACATGACATGAGTCTTAGGAGTATATTGTTATAAAGCAGTTTATATAGTGAGAAAGCAGTGAGTTTATTCTTCATGGTGATTGGTTATAATATTACAATTTTCAGTGATATTTCAGTTAATATTTTCATATTAACCTTGGGAAACAGTTCGTTTTGCTTTTCATTTATAGGGACGCAAGCAAGAAATTATCCAGATCGAGTTAGCCTTGCAAAATAAACTAAATGAAGCTTTGTTTGTATGACGAAGCTGGTTTTGTCAGTTCAGGGAATTTTCAAGATTGGTCTCCGTTTGCTTCTGATTTAACATATCTAAGAAATCATTGCTAAATTCAATATCATGAAGCATTTCTCCTATATTTACTTCTAAGAGTTTTATAGTATTAGCTCTTATGTTTAGGTCTTTGGTCGATTTTGAGTTAATTTTTATATATGATGTAATGGTGGGTCCAATTTCATTCTTTTGCACTTTTTTTTTTTTAAGATTGTATCTATTTATTTGAGAGAGAGAGAGAGGAGGAGGAGGAGGAGAAGCAGAGGGAAAGGGACAAGCAGATTCCCTGCTGAGTAGGGAGCCCAATGCAGGGCTTAATCCCAGGACCCTGAGAGCACAACCAGAGCCAAAACCAGGAGTCGGACATCCAGCTGATCCACCCAGGCGCCCCAGGACCACACTGTTTTGATTAGTGTAGCTTGGTAGTAAGTTTGAAATCAGAAGTTGAGTCCTCCAGCTTTGTTATTCTTTTTCAAGGTTGTTTTGGCTACTTGGAGTTCCTTGAGATTCCATATGAACTTTAGGATGGGTTTTACTATTTCTGCTAACACTGTCATTGGGATTTTAATAGGGACTGCACTGGATCTGTAAATTGCTTCAGGTGCTATTGACATCTTAACAATATTAAACCTTCCAATCTATGAACACGGGATATCTTTCATTTATTTGTATCTTCTTTATTTATTTATTTTTAAAGATTTTATTTATTTATTTGCCAGAGAGAGAGAGAGAGGGAGAGTACAAGCAGGGGGAGTGGCAGGCAGGGGGAGAAGCAGGCTCCCTGCTAAGCAAGGAGCCCGATGCAGGACTCGATCCCAGGACCCTGAGATCACGACCCGAGCTGAAGGCCAGATGCCCAACCCAACCATCTGAGCCACCCAGGCGCCCTATTTGTATCTTCTTTAATTTCCTTTAGCAATGTCTTGTAGTTTTCAGTGTTTAAATCTTTAGCCTCCTTGGTTAAATGAATTCCTAATTATTTTATTCTTTTGGAGGCTATTATGAGTGGAATGGTTTTCTTAATATCCTTTTCATATTGTCCATTGTCAGTGTATAGAAATGCAACTGTGACTTTTGAGTGCTGATTTCATATCCTGCAAATTTGCTAAATTTGTTTATTAGTTCTAACAGGTGTGTGTGTGTGTGTAATCTTTAGGATTTCCTATGCATAAGATCATGCCATCTGTAAAAAGAAATGATTTTATGTCTTCCTTTCTAATTTGGATGCCTTTTTTTTTCCTTGTCTAATTGCTCTGACTAGAGCTTCTAATACTATGTTGAGTAGAAGTGGCAAAAGCAGGCATCCTTGTCTTCTTCCTGATCTTAGAGGGAAAATTTTCAGTTTTTCACCATTGAGTTAGCTGATGTTAGCTGTAGGTTTTTCATATATGGCCTTTATTATGTTGAAGTGGTTTCCTTCTACTCCTAGTTTGTCAAATGTTTTTAACATGAAAGGGTGTTGAATTTTGGCATACACTTTTTCTGTAGCCACACAGTTTCCCCCCCTTCATTCTGTTTATGTGGTCTATTTCATTGACTGATTTTTGCATATTGAGATTATTTTCTCACTGTTGTGTTCAGAGCACTGTTTATGGATTCTCTATGCAAGTCCTTTGTCAGATACGTGATATGCAAATATGTTCTTCAGTTTATGGGTTGTCTTTTCATCCTGTAAGGTTACTTCACAGGGCAAAAGTTTTTAATTTTGATGAAGTCCAATTTTTCAACTTTTTCCTTTTATGGATTATGCTTTTTGGTATCATATATGAGAAATTTTTACCTAACACCAGCATACAAAGATTTTCTCCTTTTTTATAAAAGTGTTATGGTTTTGTGTTTTCCACTTAGATCTATGATCTATTTTGAGTTAAAATTTGTATAAGATTTAGGTTTAGATTGAGATCTTTGATTTTTTTTCCTTAAGTATGTCCAATTATTCCAATACCATTTGTTGAGAGAACTACTTTCTCCATTGAATTGTTTTTGCATGTTTGTAAAAAAATCATTTGACCAAATTTGTGTAGGTGCATTTCTGGAGTCTGTCCTGTTCCATTGATCTATATCTCTGTCCCTCCTCCTCCTCCAATACCATACTGTCTTGATAACTGTAGCTATATTGTAATTCTTAAAATCAGGTAGTGTGATTTTTTTTTTTTTTTGACAGAGAGAGACACAGCGAGAGAGGGAACACAAGCCGGGGGAGTGGGAGAGGGAGAAGCAGGCTCCCCACAGAGCAGGGAGCCCGATGCGGGACTCGATCCCGGGACTCCAGGATCATGACCAGAGCCAAAGGCAGCCTCTTAACCAACTAAGTTGCTCCTAATCTTTACCAACATTTGATGATAGCAGTTTTTAAGATTTTGCTATCCTGTTGGTTGTGGGTTTATATATCATGTGGTTTTAATTTTTATTTCCTTGATTACCAACAATGTTGAACACCTTTCCATGTGCTTATCGTCTGTCAACCTCTTTTAGGAAAGTGATCACAGCAGAATTCAAACTTCACATGTAAAGTCTCAGTGAATGAAAGTCTCCTTCTGTTCCCTCAGGATGAAGCAGAGAAGACATGCTTTGTCTCCAGGGACAGGTGGCATATTAGTGATTATTACTATTTTATCAACAACAATGTCTCCGGTTTCTATGATACCTTATAAATAACATTTTTATGAAACTGATCTTATCTTTCCTCACAGGTTACAAAAACTGGGAAACCCTGTACCAAAATATAATATACAAATGAATATTGGATAAAGAAATTTTTAAAAAGCAGAAATAGTGAAAAACTAGAAGCATTCACATATCCATCAGTTGGGAACTGGTTTAATGAAGCATGTTACATCTCCTCCATGGAATATCATTCTTCTGTTAAAAGAATAAAAATAGGAGAACGAGGCAGACCTACATGTATGGATCCATACGTATATATCATATGTTCTTATTGGGAACAATCTCCAAGCAAGGTTAGATATGAACTAAGAAAATGGAATCCCATTTGTCTAAATAAAATACAGGAGTAAATATATATACTCATAAAAAAAGTGTTTTGAAAGAATTCATGAGAAATTGTGAAGAGAAGCTAAATGGTGGAAGGGTAGAATTTGACTAATAGAGATCAAGGAATGTTTTACTTTTTATACCTTTTATGTAGTATGATTTTTTAAATAATGAGAATATATTACTTTAGTTGATTGTTAATTAACATACATAGTTCATAAAATTACAAGCCAAATAACATACTGGGAAAATCTTTGTCACAGACACGGCATAAATTTATATAAATATTTAATACATGAAGAATTCCTAAGAAATAAGGAGAAAACACTAATATCCCAATGGAAAATGGGCAAAGAGTGTGAAGAGACACTTCACAAAGTAGTAGAAATGACTAGCAAACATGAATTATGTCAAAAAAATAAAACAAAACCATGAATTATGTCTGACTTCACTCATACCCAAAGGAATAGAAATCAAAACATCGATGAGACCTCATTTCTTGGCCCTTCAAATTACTAAAGATTTAACAAAGTTTATCTAATACTTGTAAGGGTTCAGGGAAATGGACACTCATACACAGTATTAATTGTTCCAGTGTTTCTGGAAAGCAGTTTGTTAGTCAATCTCAAGAACCTTCAAATAAATATGTTCATACATACAAATAAAGGTGTTTACATATTATAATATAGCCATATTCCTTTGGCTTAGTTATTCTACTTGTAAGGATTTATCCTCTTAAATCTTGGTTGCTTTTGATTAATTTATGTGAAAATATTCATATAGTAGGACAATTTTTCAAGTACTTAAATATCTGGGAAAATACTTAGATAAATTAGGGTATATCCAGATGTTGAAATATTACATAATACCTGAAATTCTATCTTTAAAGAATTAAATAGTATGCAAAAGTATTTATGAAATAATATTAAATGAAAAAAGCAGAATAAAAATAATTTGAAATATAATCCCAATTTTATCTAAAAGTATGTATGTGGTTAGAAAAATGCCTGGAAGGGCGCCTGGGTGGCTCAGATGGTTAAGCGTCTGCCTTCGGCTCAGGTCATGATCTCAGGGTCCTGGGATCAAGTCCCGCATCGGGCTCCCTGCTCCTTGGGAGCCTGCTTCTCCCTCTGCCTCTCTCTCTCTCTCTCTCTGTCTGTCATGAATAAATAAATAAAATCTTTAAAAAAAAAAAAGAAAAATGCCTGGAAAGGAGAATGTGTAGTAGCTTAACATGAGATTTAAAAAGGAAGATTTATAATAAATCTCAATTGTGATCAAAATACTATTTATTATTTTTATGTATTTCTTTCCCATATATCCATATGCCTTTATGTTTTATATTTTATTTTGAATTTCAAAAATATTTTTGAGTAGGAAATTTATTTCATTATAGGAAAAAAAACTCAAGTACAGGAAGGTATAAAGTAATTGCCCTCCCCTCCCCCACCTTGGATACCTTGCTTCCTCTCCCCACCTCAACAGCCACTATGACTCATTTCTTCTGTGTATTTACAAGAAGGACCACTTGCGTATAAGCATGTAAGACTATATCTCCCTTTGTTTACATGAAGATTAGCTTTTTAAAAATATATTTTTTAAGTGAGCATACAGTAAAATTGTGTGTGTATGTGTCCAGCTCTATGAGTTTTGAAGCTGACAACCACAATGAGGATACAGAACAGTCCTATGACCCCCAAAACTCCCTCCCACTGTCCTCACGAAGCCCACTCCTTCCTCCCATCCCTAATAACCACTAATCTGTGTTTGTTGCCATACTATTCCCTTTTCCAGAATGTTATATAAATGAAATCATACGGTATATAACTTTCTGAGACTGACTTCTTTCACTCACATAATACCTTTGAGATTCATCCAAGTTGCCATGTGTATTAATAGTTCATTCTTTGGGGGCGCCTGGGTGACTCAGTTGTTGGGCATCTGCCTTCAGCTCAGGTCATGATCCCAGAGTCCTGGGATCGAGCCCCACATCGGGCTCCTTGCTCCGCGGGAAGCCTGCTTCTCCCTCTCCCACTCCCCCTGCTTGTGTTCCCTCTCTCGCTGTGTCTCTCTCTGTCAAATAAATAAAATCTTTAAAAAAAAAAATAGTTCATTCTTTGTTCTTGCTGAGTAGTATTCTGTTGTATGCATGTACCACAGCTGGTTTATCCATTTACTTGTTGAGGGACTTTTGAATTGTTCCCAGTTTTTGGCAATGCTGGATAGAGCTAATACAAAATTTTTTTAATGGAGTTTTGTGTAAACATATGTTGGTATTTCTCTATGGTGTGAGATTGGGATTACTGGGTCATATGGTGTGCGTATTTAACTTTTAAGAAATTGTCAAACTGCTTTCTGGAGTGGCTGTACCATTTTGTATTCTCACCACCAGTGTATGAGAGTTCCAGCCACTCCATATCCTCACCAACACTTGGTAGTATCATTTGTTTGTTCTTTTTGCTTTTTTGCCTTTCTGTTAGGTGTGTAGTGATATCATCATGGTTTTAATTTGCATTCCCTAATGGCTAATGAAGTTGAACATCTCTTCAAAGACTTATTGGCCATTTGTGTGTCATCTTTGATGAAATACCTGTTTAAATCCTTTGCCCATTTTTTATTAGGTCATTTGAAATTTTCTTACAGTTGAGTTACATATATATTCTGGATACAAGTTCTTTGTTGGATAACTAACTTGCAAATATTTTCTCACAGTCTGTGGCGTATCTCTTCATTTTCTTAACAGTGTCTTTTGTAGAGAAAAAGGTTTAAATTTTGATGAAATTCAATTTACCAAATTTTTCTTTTATGGGTCACATTTTGGTATCTTATCTAAGAACTCCTTGCCTAACACCAGATTGCAAAGGTTTTCTCTGATGTTTCCTTCTAAAGTTTTATAGTTTTAGGGGCTCCTGGGTGGCTCAGTCAGTTAAGTGGCTGCCTTCGGCTCAGGTCATGATCTCAGGGTCCTGGGATCGAGCCCCATGTCAGGCTCCCTGCTCAGCGGGGAGTCTGCTTCTCCCTCTCCCTCTGCCTGCCTCTCTGCCTGCTTGTGCTCTCTATCTCTCTGTCAAAAAAAATAAATAAAATCTTAAAAAAAAACCTTTAAGGTTTTATAGTTTTACATTTGGATCAATGACCCATTTTGAGTTAATTTTTGTTTAAGGTGTGAGGTTTAGGTCTCAAGTTTTCTTTTTTTGCAGATGGTGTCCATTTGTTTCAACATCATTTGGTAAAAAGACCATCTTTTCTCCATTGAGTTGACTTTGCACCTTTGTACATAAATCACTTGACTGTTTTGTGTGGGTCTGTAGTTGGGACTATCTATTCTGTTCCATTGATCTCTATGTTTATCCCTTCAATATTATAGTCTTAATTACTGAAGCTGTGTAATCGTTTTTAAAATCGAACAGTGTAAGTCCTCCAACGTTACTCTTCTTTTTCAAAATTATTTTACAATCAGCTTATCTGCATCTACAGAAAAAAAATCTTGATAGAATTTTGATTGAAATAGCAATCAGCAAAACTGGAATATCTGGATTAGTGATCAGCAAGGGAAAGAAACAAAGGGTGATTTAAATATTTCTTTTTTAAAAAATTGATATTTCCAGTTTCTCCATTACAAACAATGCTGTAATGAACCTTGTTTGAATGGGACAAACTTTTAGGGGTCTTAAAGGGGGATATTATGGGTGTGTCTGCATGCACGCACTCGTACGCACACGCATTGGTCCATTGGGTTATTTCTGGTACTGCCCTGATAGAATTTAGTTTCTGGAAGCTTTAGAAGCGTAGCTGTTGAGGAAAAGCCATCCAGGTGAATTCCCCCAATCCCTTTCCCACGTGGCGGTGACTGTTTTATTCCCGAGGCTCAGCCGTAGAGGGCGCCCGCTCCACTTGACTGGCGGCAGCAAACTGCAGGAGGCGCAGAAGCCCGTGTCAGGGCAGCCACGTGACTCGTGAAAAGTGGGGCCTCCGAAAGTATAAATACGTCTGTTCTCTGGCCTTAGCCACATTTTCTGTGGGTTGCAAAACTCAGCCTAAGAGCCCAGATTTTGGCTTCGCAGCAGCAAAGGCTGAAAGAGGGAAAGGTTGCCCAGAAAGCTTCACCCACACGTTGTACCGTGAACTTTTAAAGGATGGATACAACTCCCCATTTCCAGGCGCGGCATAGCATCCCAAACATTTTGATGCTGATTACTTGACTAGATTTAAAAAAATGGTTTTTTTAGCTGAAGGAAAACTATTTTGTTTAATATATTAGAACCTATTTATAATACTGGATTGGAAGAGATGTCTCTGAATTAATAACACCAGTCTTATTCTATGTGTAGTTGTTATATTTAGGTAGACAGGATTTCACATTTTCTCTGGATCTGTGTAAAAATGAACTGTATTAGGGGCGCCTGGGTGGCTCAGTTGGTTAAGCGACTGCCTTCGGCTCAGGTCATGATCCTGGAGTCCCTGGATCCAGTCCCGCATCGGGCTCCCTGCTCAGCAGGGAGTCTGCTTCTCCCTCTGACCCTCCCCCCTCTCATGTGCTCTCTCTCTCTCATTCTCTCTCTCTCAAATAAATAAATAAAATCTTTTTAAAAAAATGAACTGTATTATAATAGTGAGTGTATAACTTTAAAAATGCATTTAAATTGGGACACCTGACTGGCTCAATCCCTAGAGCATGGGACTCTTGATCTGGGGGTTGTTGGTTCAAGCTCCACATTGGTGTAGAGATTACTTAAAAGAAAATCTTTAAAAATATGTATTTAAGGGGCAGCTGGGTGGCTCAGTTGGTTAAGTGACTGCCTTCCTCCAGGTCATGATCTCAGAGGTCCTGGTCTAGAGCCCCATGTGGGGCTCCCTACTCAGCTGGGGGTCTGCTTCTCCCTCTTCCTCTGCCACTCCCCCTGCGTGTGCTCTCTCTCTCTCGCTCTCGCTCTGTTTCTCAAATAAATAAATAAATAAAATCTTTTTAAAAAATGTATTTGAGGGGCACCTGGGTGGCTCAGTCAGTTAAGTGGCTGCCTTCGGCTCAGGTTGTGATCCCAGGGTCCTGGGATCTGGCCCTTCCAGGCACTGGGGGCTCCCTGCTCAGTGGAGAGCCTGATTTGCCTTCTCCCTCTGCCCTTCCTCCCACTTGTGCTCTCTCTCCCCCTAATAAATGAATATTTTTTTAAAAATTAAAAAAAATTTAAATCAACTCCAATAGATAAATGACTAGTTTAAGTTAAATAGAAATGTTTTATTAATGTTGAATATGTATAACTTGAAGTAGACTAAAAACTTTTGCCATTAAGAATGTGTGCATAAATATCTATTTTCAGAAATGAGGCTCCTTGAAAAAAGTTTATGTTGCTTAAAATATAGAATAAATATAGCAATACAGCATAGTTGTTAAGAAAACAAGTTTTGCGGGCGCCTGGGTGGCTCAGTTGGTTAGGCGACTGCCTTCGGCTCAGGTCATGATCCTGGAGTCCCTGGATCGAGTCCCGCATCGGGCTCCCTGCTCGGCAGGGAGTCTGCTTCTCCCTCTGACCCTCCTCCCTCTCATGCTCTCTGTCTCTCATTCTCTCTGTATCAAATAAATAAATGAAATCTTTAAAAAAAAAAAAAAAGAAAAGCTTTGCCACTTTAAAGAATTTGTACTGCAAACATAGTCATAGAAGAAATGGGTGAAATTTATGCATGAGGTATTCGTGGTAGCTATTTATAATAATATAATGACTTTACAATAGCAAAAGATGGAAATAAACATTCAGGGTTTAGATGAAAAAATATATATGATACAGACATGAAACGGAATATTATGAAGCTGTAAAAGGAATAAAGAAGACTTCTCTATATGAGAGGCATGAGCATCCTTCCACTTGACTAGAATTTCTTCAGAATGGTGTAGAAGGGAAATTTGAGAAATCAGGCGATGCTTTCAACTACAATTTTCTTTTCTTTTTTTAAAACTTTCTATTTTGAAATAATTATGTATTCACAGGAAGTTGCAAAGATAGTACGGAGAGGTCCTTGAACCCTTCATCTAGTTTCGCCAGTGGTTATGGCTCCGGGAACTATAGTAAAACCAGGACACTGGCATTGGTATGATGTGTTTGTACGCTATTTTATCACCTCTGTATATCGGAGTAACCACTGGAACTGTTGTGTCACTACAAAGAGCTCCCTAGTGCTACCCTATTACAGTCACACCCATCCTTCCCTACCCCTGGTAACTACTAATCAGGTCTCCTTTTCTCATTTTGAGAATTTTATATAAATGGAATCATACAGCAGGAGATCGGAGAGTTGTTTTTTTTTTTTCCCCCACTTAGCACAATGTCCTTGAGATCCATCCAAGTTGTTGCCTGTATCAGTAGTTTGTTCTTTTTATGGTTAAATATTATTCCATGCAGTATGGGTGTACCACAGTTGGTTTAATCATTCACCTATTGTAGGACATTTTGGCTGTTTCCAGTTTGGGGTTATTACAAATAAAGCTACTATGTACGATCATGTACGGGTTTTTGTGTGAACATAAGTTTTCATTCCTCTGGGATAAATGCCCAGGACTGCAACTGCTGGGTTGTAGGATAAGTGTATGCTTAGTTTTCTAGAAACTGCCAAATCATTTTCCACAGTGCTGTACCATTTTACATTCCCAACTACAGTTTTCTTGTTATACAAAATGTTATTGACTACTGTTAGCCCATGGCACTAGGCCAAAGGCACAGGAGAATCTGAGACACTTTCAGTTTCTAGGGAAAATAAATTTAGTATCTATTAGGTGAAGAAAAGAAGAGAGGTGAAAACTAATCTCTTTGCTGGCCCATAAAGTCCCATGTTTATTGTGTCAGGTTTTCAGAATGACTCTTCCTTTGCCATCAAGCTAACCTTTTTTTGGAAAGCTACAACACTTTGCACAGGCCACATGGGTATACCCCTGACCTCTGACCCCAGCTTGAATTCTGTCTCAAGGCTCCCCAGGAACCTTGGGCTTATTCTGGAATGTTCTTACCCCCAATAACATTCCTGTAGAGACTTTAGAGAGTCATGTCAGAACCATACCCTCCCAGGGACCTCTGTACCCATACACCCTGTCCCCAGCTCCCCAGCACTAAACAGCATTAAAACTTTTGAGTGGTCTATCCACGTTCACCCTACCCTTCAGGCTTTCGTTGTGAGAGTACACAGGTGAGGTCACATTCCTTTGTGTAAGGAGTCCAGGCTTCAGGGTCATGCTGCCCTTCCTGACGTCCTTGGACAAATGACAACTCTTGAGCCTGAATTTACTCACCTTTACATTTGAGATGATAAATAATAAGCAGGACCAGCCAACAGGGCCATTGGGTGTCTGCTCTAGGCTGGCTGGGGATATAGTAGTGAACAAAGAGGAAGCCCTGCCCTGAGAGAGCACGATTCAAAGAGAAAACGTAAGTACAGTGTTCAAGTATCAGTTAGGAAGGACGTGGGTTTGAGGCTGGTGTTGAGGAGAATGACCACTATAACTTCAGTGTTTTGACAAAACCTCCAATGCAAGGCTTTCTGGCCAAGCGTCTGCGATTTCATTTTGTTGGAGCATTCGCTGTATCCCTGGGGGTTGCAGCTTTCTATAAGTTTGCTGTGGCTGAACCAAGAAAGAAGGCATATGCAGATTTCTACAGAAATTATGATTCCATGAAAGATTTTGAAGAGATGAAGGTCGGTATCTTTCAGAGTACAAAGTGATTTTGGAATGTAAAGAATTTCTTTGGGTTGGGTTCCATGGAAGTTTGTCACTGACCTGTGTTCCTGAGCTATGAAACATGAATACTGGGTTATGGAATAGTTTCTCTTGATAAAAAAAACAAGTAATAAATACTGTGGACAGTAAAAAAAAAAAAAAATAGTACAGTGTTCAACCTGGCCTTTGGCGTGTAGTTGGCCTTTGAGAAATGTTAATTGTTTTATTATTATAGTCAAACTCAATACTTGTTTATGGACTTGAATGGAATATGAACCCAGTATTATACATTTGCTCTAGTATTTTCTTATTCATTGTAGCCAGACATTAGTTATCATTAATTGTTAGGAGCTGTGCTGTTCTCATCTCATTGCTAAAGTAAAATCAAGTGCTGACCAAGGGCACTCCATTTTGTGCTTAAAACTTAGGATTATTCTGAATTTAATACCTTGAATATCAGATTCAGTAAGGGTCTCTTGCTGTGGGCACACAACTTTGAAGAAAGAGTCTATACAAACTTGTAAAAAAAAGTCCCTTACAGTGTGTTGGAAGGTTCAAATACTATTAAAAGACTCCCACAACAGTAAACAATTTTATTGTTTATAAAAGGTGACACATTTCATAAACACTTAATCAGAAATACAAGATTTACAGGGCACCTGGCTGGCTCAGTCGGTAGAGTATGCGACTCTTGATCTTGGGGTCATGAGCTCAAGCCCCACATTGGGTGCAGAGCTCACACAGACACACACCCACACACAGATACAAAATTTAGCAGAGGAAAAAAAACCCTTAGAGGAAATTAAATTTTTAAATCCATAAAAATGCCCGAAAACGTGGCAAAAACAAAAACAAAAACACGGCAGCCAGATGAATGCAAAAATACTCAAAAGAGGCTTGAATTTTAGATAAACTGTTCATAATGCAAACTGGTCAATGAGTGAACTGATCACCAGGTAAATTTATCATTAGGACATATGGCTCTGCTCAGAGTAGTCTGTTCCTAGGGCAGAGCAATATGGTGGCCATAGGCAGGTTGGACATTATCATAGGGCTAGGTGAGAGTGTCCTGGTGGCTGAGCTTAGGTTATCTCCCTGCTTCCAGGAAGTGGGAGAGGGATTTGGGACCTCTCTGACTTCCGTAGGGGAAGTTGAAGCCTGTTCCCCCTGTGAGACACACAACTACAGAGGTCTCCATATACAGTTGACCCTTGAACAACATGGGGCATGAACTGCGTGTGTAGGTTCAATTTCACTTATAAGTAGACTTTTTTTTCTATAAATACAGCACAATACTATAAATCTATCTTCTCTTATGATTTTCTTAACATTTTCTGTACTTTATTGTAAGAATGCAGTGTACATGTTATATATATATATTTATATAACATAATGTGTTGATTGACTTTATGTTACCAGTAAGGCTTCTGTCAACAGTAGGCTATTAGGAGTTAAATTTTGGGGGGAGTCAAAAGTTATACTCAGATTTTCAACTGCACAGGGGCAGTGCCCCTAACCCATGCATTGCTCAAGGGTCAAGTGTAGTAACCAACAGATGTTCATTATAGTGAATGGTCAGGTAACATGATTTCCAGTCACAGTTCATTGACTATCCAGTAATGTGACTTTGCAAAAAGTTCTGTAACTGCCCCCACCTCCTCAGCTTGAGTTTATTCATGCATAAAGTGCTAGAGTGGACTTTAGATGGTCACTACAGTCCCTGTAAGCTTTAAGATTTCCTGAGATTTCACTGCTGTCAGGGCTCCTCCTGTGTTTTGACCTTTCCAGGAGACTCGAGGCTAGAATGGATATAAGGAGTAGCATTTTTTTGTTGGAGGCTTAGAGACAGCCAAGACTTTGCTATAGCAAAGGTTAATGTTCTGTCTCAAAGATCTGTTTCCCCAGGCTCTCCGAATGTAAATGTTAAGGTGATGAAAACAGTGAAATCTAGGCTCTGGTTCATTCAAGTCAGAGACACTCACCCCACATGGTGCAGCCCTGGAGCCGAGGGCCTCCTCTGTGGCCTGCAGCTTCATAAACTCGGGGTTAGGCTGTCAGCACTGATTTAAAGAGATTTGGTGGTTCAATTTGCTTCTGGGAAAGAACTGACATTCATAGTGGGGCTTGGGGGGATAATAGTGAAACCAGAGCTGGCTCCCCTCCACACCCCCCGCCTTGGAGGGGCAGAATGAGTCACCTGTTTGCACAGAAGGCTGTGGTATCAAATCCACAAATTCATAGGCCTTATGCCTTCACCACTTCAAACTGGAAAGGTGTTGCAACATCTCAGCTTTAATTGCTAAACCCTAGCTGCAAACCCCAATCTCGGGACTTAGTAAGAACCGGGTGGGAAAGACTGTGAATGGTGGCAGTTTTCGGCCAGGTGTGTTTATATGTTCCTCTCCTACCTCATTTGCTTCCTTGTTTGTGCTCAAACCCAGACCAGAGGCCTCTGGACAGCTGCCGCCACCATGCTGGCCAACAGATGATGGGTTCGTAGGCTCGATTACAGGTTTGCCTTCTTTTCTATTCCTTGCTAGAATCTGTGGACCTTGTATCCACCCCAAAGTCCTAGGAACAAGCAACTCTGAATTCTTCTTGCCGTAGCTCGTATGACTCTCAGTCTCCAGGTCAGGTGGACAAGGAGTAAGGCTTTCTTTCCTAGAACTCCCCACAGTGCAGGCCTCCCCCTTTCTTAGCTGGTGTCAAACCTCTAACTGAAGTCTTCCCTGGGCATTTACTCCCCACTCCTCAGCCACACATACTGAGTATCACACCGTGCTGAGGGTTTAAGGAAGGCCAGGGTGAGGGACAGGGATGACTCTGGCTCTGGGTCATCAGTCACATGGTGGGCCGAGGGTGGGCCTGTCCACCTGGCCCCCGTGGCTCCAGGGTCCTCTGCTCTCTTCTCGACATTATTGGGCCCCAGGAATCTTTCTGAGGTTGTCCCCGTGGCTGGCTGCACCACCTTCCACAGGCTTCCAGACTCCAGTCAGTATTCCTAGAATCAGCTCCCTTCTTGAATAGGAGGAAGGGAGAAGGAAGATACAGGAAGAACCAACAGTGTGGATTAACACCCTCCTGCATAATCCAGGCTGCCAGCCATCTCTCCCTTTGCTCCAGCTCTGTGTTGGTACGTGAGAGATTATAGGCATTTATTTTTTCAAGAGGAATAGTAAAATGACAAAAAGTAATATTCTCTAACCTCTATTGAGTAAGGTCTGAACCCAGCATTATCTAATCTAATCAGCATACTTGCCTTTTGAACTAAGTACTGTTTTTTTTTTATAAGATTTTATTTATTTATTTGACAGAGAGAGACACAGCGAGAGAGGGAACACAAGCAGGGGGAGTGGGAGAGGGAGAAGCAGGCTTCCCACCGAGCAGGGAGCTCGATGCGGGACTCGATCCCGGGACTCCAGGATCATGACCTGAGCCGAAGGCAGACGCTTAATGACTGAGCCACCCACGCACCCCCCCTTTCTTTTTTTTTTTAAAGATTTTATTTATTTATTTGACAGAGACAGACACAGCGAGAGAGGGAACACAAGCAGGGGGAGTGGGAGAGGGAGAAGCAGGCTTCCCGCCGAGCAGGGAGCCCGATGCGGGGCTCGATTCCAGGACCCTGGGATCATGACCTGAGCCAAAGGCAGCTGCTTAACCAACTGAGCCACCCAGGCGCCCCTGAACAAAGTACTATTTTTAAAATTTATTTATTTAGAAGAGAGAGTGCACAAGAGTGGGGAGAGGGAGGGGCACAGGAAGAGGGAGAAGCTGAGTGGGGAGCCCCATGTGGGGCTCCATCCCAGACCCTGAGATCATGACCTGAGTCAAAGGCAGATGCTTAACCGACTGAGCCACCCAGGCGCCCCTGAACTAAGTACTATTATTATTTCCATTTTAAAGATCAGAAAACTGAGGCTCAGCAAGATAAGAAAACTGCTCAAGGTCACATGGCAAGTAGTAGGAGAGCTGGGATTTGAATCTCGGTCTTCTGACACTAGAGTCCAAATCCTTACTTCTAAGCAGTGCGTCTTAGATGCTTTTGAAAAAAAATGTCAGACCTGTAAGTCTAGTGTGGCATTTGAAAATTCTGTTTTCAAGAGTTTGTACGATAGTCCAGCTCTTCTCTCAGTGGGACTATAAAACAGCACCCGTAGTTACTCCAGCTCAATAAATACTTGTTGGGATTGTACATCTCATGAGCAGTTTCGCATTTTCAAATACTTTTGTGTCTGGTTTGGATGTGGCAGAAAAAGTGAGGGGTTGCTGACAGCATTGTCTTATATAAAAAGTAAGAAAAACCTTTCAGGGGCCCCTGGCTGGCTCAGTTGGTAGAGCGTGTTACTCCTGATCTTGGGATTGTGAGTTTGAGCCCCATGCTGGGGGTAGAGTTTACTTAAAAGAAAAAGAAAGAGAGAAAAATCCCTTCTAGTTCTGCTTAAATTTCTGTTTGTTTGCCTACGGAGACTCCTTCAACTCTTCCTTTGTTTTGACTTCCCAGCTCCCATCCACATTCACTCAGGATGGGATGCCCTGTAGGGTTTTGGCAAGTCGGACCTGGCTTTTAAATCCTGGCTCGGACACTTGCTATTTGTGTCACCTGAGCTGGTCTGCATGCCTCTCTGAGTCTCCACAAAATGTCCATAAAAAGAGAGCAATAATAAAAGCCACCTCTGGGATATTGAGAGTGTACATAATTGTAGGCACTTAAATTCTAGTTCCCATCTTTGCTAATTAAATCAACCACAGCAGAGTATTCTAGTCAATTTAAACTTAAGATCCTTCTGAAAACTCTCTTAAGGATGCCATCCCTTTATTTGATTTACTTATTGTTATTTTTAAAGTAAGCTCTACACCTAACACAGGGCTTGAACTCATGACCCTGAGATCTAGAGTTAACATGCTCTACTGACTGAGCCAGTCAGATGCCCCATTCTTTTTAGGTGGATTTAGGAATTCATGTTTACAATGCAGCTCAATGACAATGTATCAATAGGATATTTTCAGTTGCAAGGAAAAGGTTGACCCAAATTGACACAAATAGTGAGAAAATGTATCCAAAGGCGTGAGAGTTGATTCAGTGGCTTGCTAGTGGTGGTAAGGATGCAGGTTTTCCAGTTGTTTCTTGGCCTCTGCTCTGCTTTTGCTAGAACCATCCTCCCATCTTCTCTGCCTATCTAAATTCCCCCCCTCATGTGGCCAAATCCCTCATCATCCAATCACGACTTCTCTCCCTTTTCTGAATTCTGGTTCTTAGGGGCAACTCCTGTGTGCGAGCGCATAACCATACTCTCCTGTGTGTTACTGTGTTTAAATCATCAAATTCCTTTAAAAAATATTTATGATGTAAATACAAAAAGCAGCTTGACTAGAATCTCTAAATGAACATTTATCTAGCATCTAGCACATAGAAGGCATGCAATAAAAAGTGTTAGGATAGGTGTTGCTGGCTGGCTCAGTCCGTAGAACATGTGACTTTTGGTCTCTGGGTCATGAGTTCAAGACGCATGCTGGGTGTAGAGATTACTTTAAAAAAAAATGTTGGAATGGTCAATAAAACACCTGAATGGTCTTAAAATTCTGAATAATATTTTTAAAAAGCTATATATTGATTAACATGCAGAGAATTTCAGGGCTCACAGAAATGATTTTCTTAATCTAGGTCACTATTTTACTGGCTTCCATCATTTGCATATACCTTTACAGTTTCTGTGTTATCTGTTTACTGTCTGTGTTATTACTAATACGGTTCCTTAAATTGATTAGTTTTTAAATCTGTTCTAGATCTAAGGAATGGTGTCTCTGACACCAGTGGTTTGATGTGCTAGTTATTTTCATATATCTTAGAAAACATACACAATTAAGGTATCAGATAGTTGTCTGTGTGCTGCCTAAAGTTATTTCATGGGGCACACTTGGGAAACACTAATCTTGCCATATTTACATCTATATATTTTAGGATTAAAAAAAAACAGTCAAAAACTACTCTGGTATGTTTACTATTGCATTCTTCTCCTTAGATGAACATTTAAGAAAGGCAAAACTAGAGACAGGAAGCAGATCAGTGGTTGCCTGGGGCTCGGGACCGAAGTGGGACTGACCTTGAACAGGAAACAGGGAAGTTTTGGGAATGCTGGAAGAATTCTGAGACTGGATGGTGGTAATGGTTGTACATCTGTATGAATAGAAACAAATCCATCAACCTGTATATTTCAAATGGATACATCCTATGGTTTGTAAATTATATCTCAAAGAAGGAGGAGGAGGAGGAGAAAAAAAAAAGAAATGATTAACCAGGAGGGGACCTGAGGGGGGGCTTCTGGAGTCCTGGTGATGTTTTGTTTCTTGGTCTGGGTGTTGGTCACAAGTGTATGTTCATTTTGTGAAAATTCATCAAGCCATTCATTTATGCTTTGTGTACATTCCTATATGAACATTATACCCCAGTAACAAAATTTACTAAAAAGAGAGAGAGAAAAGAAAAAAAAATCAGCCAAGATTGGGGGGGGGGGCACCATAACTTCCCAATAAAGAGTTACTTTCCTGTTTATTATTTTGTATAATGACATCATCCTGCCAACGTAGTTTTATGATGTGAGGGGGTTTAGGTTTTATGTGTCTTAGGACAGAGAAAATGTTATAAAAAGATATTTAGCTAATCGCACAAGTGCTATAAGAATGTCAGCGGAAGCTCTTGTTTCTTAATTATTCATAGCAATTATCAATGTGGACAATATTCAACTTGCAACCAAAATAAATGGATGTTTGAAGAGGCCTTAGTGGAACAATCAAATCATCAGTCTCAAAATGTCCCCTCTCTCAGCCTGGTCCTGCTGCCTGCCAGAGTTTCAATTCTATATATATCTTTCCAGATCAGCAGTATAGCAATTAGTTATTATAATAGGAGCTACCAATTTATTGTGTGCCGACTTCACACCAGGCACTGCGTTATCAGATCTTTTCATCCTTTAATTTCTTTGTCTCAACAACCATGCCAAGAAGTTGTCTTATACCATTCTACAGTTGAGGAAACTGAGGCTGGGGGCTCCTGAGTGGGTCCAAGCCCACGCTGCTGGGGAGTGACAGCCGGAGAGCAAGCTGGGGTCCCACCCCATGTGCTTTGCTAGGTCTCGGGACCTGACGTCAGTGACAGGAGATGAGTGACATGTGTAACAGAATTCTGAAGCCCGAATCATGGCTCTTCACGTGGTTACTATAGTTACTTCTCTACACGATGCTCACATTTTTGCTGGGATAACAATGAACCCACTGTTAGCCATTGAGGTGTTTGAACCCTTACCTACCTCACGAAACCCGAGGGACATTTTAATAGGTTTAAAATAGCTTTCCTGCCTTTTAATCAGACCTTTTATTTCAGAAGCTCCTGGAACGTTAACAGATCCCATACTATGGCAGCTCTACCAATATTGTTTTTTGCACCTTGTGTAAAACGTAGGAGTTCTCTAAAGGTAACACAGCCCTATTTCAGACAGAGACCCAAAAAAACCTCCTTGACAAAAGCGATGCAATTGGATGGGTGGGTGGGGGGTGCATGGATGCCCCCTCACTAGGTTGAGGGTGGGGGTGGGCATGCGGGCAGCAAGATGTATGGCAAGAGGGGCCTTGGATATGGTAGGAAGGAGAGGCTGTAAGACCTGGAGGGACCCAGCCTGGGAGGGCCAGCAGAAGAGGCAGGAGCTGTGCTTTGCAAGTGGGTAGGCTCTTGCTCAACTAACAAACATATGCAAGGAAGTGGTTTGGATTAGGAATGAGGTGGGAAGACAACCAAGGCCTGAAATGTGTTACTGACAGGCGTTTAGAGCACTGAGCTGTCAGGGAGGATGAGAACTCAGAATCTGGGGTTGCCTGCTGCCCAAGCGATGGTCAGGCAGCTTTATTCCCTCTGGACTCTCAAGGCCCATGACATTCTCAGAGGGGGCACGCTGAGACACCCATGGGACTGAAGCCAGAAGCCAGAGCTTCTGATTCCTGGTCTAATGGCAGATCCATTATCTCTAATTACAGAGTCATAATGGTGAAGAGGATGGTGACATCCAAGGACAACCACAGGGCCTCTGTCTCAACCCTGGTGAGAACCAGATTCCTCCCCGCTGGTTCTATAGCTCCCAGCAGAGTTCTGGAAGCTGATTAAAGAGAAGATCAGAAATAACAGGTAATTAGGAAACTTATAAAAAGGAAAAACGCTCTCATCAAACTTGCCAAAGCATCTCCATGGCTGGCAGTGGGGGAGGCATTGGAAAGTACTGGCTGCAAGGCTTACTTGTGCCGAAGGGCTGGCCTAGAGCCTGGGGCACGTGTGCAGAGGGACTGGGGCTGGTGCCCAGGGGTGGAGTGGGGAGGTAGTTTGGAAATGTATTTCTCAGTTGGGGCAGCCAGTGAGACAAAGGCTAAGGAATGTCTTTCAGCAGCCCCAGGAGAACCTCAGCCGGTGAAACCAGAGGTACAAGGACCAAAGGGGACCAAGGGCAAGAAAGGGAGAGACACATACACAGAAGAGAAGGAGCCCACCAGCAAGACAGGTGGATGGAGTGGACTTCTCCCCTGGCCAGTTCCTTGGCTATTCAGAATTCTCCAGGAGGGGTAGTTGGAAAGAGCTCAGGAACGTTTTGGGTCCAGATAATCTTTGGAATTGGTTGCTATAGGGTCCCTTACCTCCTGGGATCCCTAGGGACTGTCCTCAGCTTGGGAGCCGTGTGGGAGGTCATTGGAATGCCACACGTGGGCTGAGTGTAGGTTTAGCCCCCAGGTGGTCTAGCTGGACTTCAGTAGCTCTCTGAGCAGTGGAGCAGCACCCCACAACTTTTGGGGGCACCTCCCCACCCAGGGGATCCTCACAGCATCTTCTAATTTAAGGTTGAGGCATACGCTCCCCCCTACTCCCCCCTTTATTGTACCCTATAGGCCCTCCCATTTGAATGCTCAGGAGACTGTTTTGGAAAAACCCCTGAAGGGACAGACTTTCTTTTTTGCATTTCTGCTCCACCAATCCTAAGGCTCCCTGAAGCTGGGGGTGGGTGGGTAGGGGCTCTAAGCGACAGAGACAGGGCAGGGGATAGAGGTGGGGCGGAAAAAGGAGCTCCTCTCTGCAGTCATCATCCGAGAGATCCATCCTGTGTTTTGGGCTGAGTTTCATTTGCTGGTTCCTTCTACCATCTTGTTTACTTTCATCTCTTCTGTGCTCTTTCATTTCTCCACTCAGTAAACCTTACTGACCATTTCCTGTGGCCAGGGTTGTCCCAGATGAAAACTCACTTTGAAGACTGAGACACCGTCTTCTCTGTCAAGGAGGTCACATTCTAGGTCAGTTTCAAAACAGAGTGAGCTTTATGCTCAGTGGGGGCAGGCAGGGGTGTGGTTTGGGAGCCCAGGTGTTGAGGGGTGAGTGGACCTAAGTGGATAGGGATAGAGATCAGGGAAATCTCCCAAAGGAGGAGGGAACTCATGCTGGTTCCTGCTCGGTGTTGTCAGATGAAATACAGGAAGGACCCTTGTATTTAATGCAATATTTATGACATAATTTTCCTGAAGCAATTATTTGTTATTTATCTGAGATGCAGAGTTAACTGGGCATGGTGTATTTTCATTTGCTAAATCTGGCAAGCCTAGTTTCCTGATGAAGATATAGGAGTTAGCGGAATAAATAGAGGGACAGGACACCAGAGCATTCCTGCAGAGGGAACAGCATGTGCAAAGACTTGGAGGTGAGGGATCCCATGCTTCACTGGAGGAACTGAACATGGTCTAGGGGCCAGAATATGGAGTGCAAGCGGGGAGGGAGGGAGTGGAGAGAATGCACCAAACTGGCACATAGTTGCTGAGTAGGTACTAAGTGCCAGGCACACTGTGCTCACACAGGGTGCTCTTCTAAGACAGATGGACACAGCCTCTGCTCTCAGGGAGCTCACGGTTCAGCTGAGAGGCAGAGAGGTGGTGAGAGAGGTGGACACTGTGGAAGTTACAGCTGGGCAACATCAGCTTGGCTGGGAGGTCAGGAGATGATGATACACTGAAGGATGAGGAGACAGGCATACTGAGGGCTGGGGGAAGAATGTTCTAGACTAAGGGAATAGCATAATGGAGCGCGTAAAGTAAAAAAATCCACAGTGGGTCCTGGATAGTGAAATGTGGCCAGAGGGGCTAGGGCCCTGAGGAGAAGAGGGGCAGAGGAAAAGTCTGGAGAAGTGAGCAGGGGTCAGATCACATGGGAGGGAATTTAGGCTCGATCCTGAAAGCAATGGGAAGCACTGAAGGAGTTTAAAGCAGGCAGGGTGACACGACCAGCTTTGTGTTCTTAAAGGTGACTCATGCCGGAGAGAAGAGGACGGGTGGATAGTGTGAGGGCAGAGAGAATGAGGGTGGTGAGGGAGGGGGCCCCTGCAGATGTGCGGGGCAGACAAGTCAGTGGCTTGGAGAGGAAGAGAGAGAAGGAGAGATGGGTCCAGGCTGCACTGAGACGGAAGACTTGGCAGGGCTGGGTTACCCGGCACTGGGAAGTGAGGGGGCGGGAGGAGCAGGCGTGACTCAAAGCTTCTGGTTTGGACAGATGGGAGGACGGTGGCACCACTTGCTGAGCTGAGCTGGGGACTTGAGAGGTTTGGGGGTGGCAGATTGACAGGGTTCAGGTTTGCACGTGGAGAAGGTGAAGAAGCTGGTGGTGGGCCATCGGAGGAGGGTGTTCAGGAGGAGAGACCCAGGGGTGCCCAGCAGAGTCACGTTCAAAGCTCTCCTCTCACACTTGGCTGTGTGGCCTTGGTCACGGACTTTCCCTCTCCTTGCCTTAGTTTTCTCATATGTACCCTGGGATGATGTGGGCAGTCTGTCCTCAGAGTTGTCAGGGTGTGGTGAGCAGCCTCCAAGATACCCCAGTGATCCCGTCCTCCTGGGACCCATGTGCTTGTGTGGTGCCCTCCCACACTGTAATAGGGTCAGTTTGTGAGACCAAGGGACTACATGTATGTCACTTTGAAGGCTACGTTATAAAAAACATTGTGGCTTCTCGGGGTGCCTGAGTGGCTCAGTGGATTAAGCATCTGCCTTCGGCTCAGGTCATGATCTCAGGGTCCTGGGATTGAGTCCCATGTCAGGCTCCTTGCTCAGCAGGGAGCCTGCTTCTCCCTCTCTCTCAGCCCCTCCCCCTGCTTGTGCTCTCTCTCTCAAATAAATAAAATCTTAAAAAAAAAAAAAGACATTGTGGCTTCTGTCTTCTTTCTTAGATCACTGGCGCTGGGGGACACCCCAGCTGCCATGTTGTCGGAGAAGCTCAGGTGAAGAGAAACCACTGCTTCTTGCTAAAAACTACCCGAGTGATCTTGGAAGTGGCTTCTCCAGCCCCAGCCCAGCCTTCCGTGGACTGCAGCTCCAGCTGACATCTAGACTGTAAGATCTGCTCTCTACCCAATCTGCTTCTAAATTCTTGACCCATAGAAACTGTAAGGTAAGAAATGTTTATGTTTTGAGCCCCTACATTTGGGGATGGTTTATTATGTGGCAATAGAGAACTGGTCCAGAGGGCACAAACACTTAGCACAGTGCCTGGCACAGAATATGCAGCATCTGTGGGTCGAGTTCAGGAGAGAGGCTTGGGCTGGAGGTATGGATCTGGGAATCTTTTGGCTTAGAGACAATAATGGAATCCGTGGAGGTGGCTGAGCCAGTCCACAGAGATGGGTAGACAGGAGAGGATGGTCTTGGCCAGAAACCTGGACAGAAGGGGCGGGTAGAGCAAGAAGAGGCACATCTCCAGGAGTCTGAGGGGAGGGGCTGCAGAGGAAGCAGGGAAACTAGGACAGGGCCCAGGAAGAGGCTGTGTCCTGGAGGGTGTGGTCAATAGCATCCCTACAGGGAGGCCTGAGTGCGGGAGATCTAAGGAGGTTCTTTTGGATTCAGCAACAAAGAGATTCCTGGTGGCCCCACAAGAGCTATTTAGGTGGAGAGATTGAGGCCAGATTGAATATTGTGGGTTGGGGTGTCAGTATAAACACTTTCCACCCCCAACTCCCAAACCAAGATGGTTTGCAGGAGAATCCTATAGAAAATCCAAACTACAGAAAATCGCACTCTTATATAAGCTGTATAGTGAACAGACACCCATTCCTTAATTGATTTTATGAGCTCATGTAGCTTTGATAGCAAAACCAGACAAGGAGAGAAGAGGGGAGGAAATTAGCAGGCACATCTCATCGTAGATATGGATGCAAAAACCCTAAATGAAATATTGGCAAATGCAATCCAGCACTATATCGAAAAAAATAACACATCATCAAAGGTGTGTTTATTCCATGAATGCATGGACGGTTTAATATAATAAAATCCACCGATGGATAAGGGGGAAAAAAATCTCACGTTGATAAAATTCAGCAGCCATTCCTAATAAAGCAGAATAGCGCTTCCTTACCCTCATAAAAGGTATCTATCAAAAATCTACGACAGGGCGCCTGGGTGGCTCAGTTGGTTGGGCGACTGCCTTCGGCTCAGGTCATGATCCTGGAGTCCCTGGATCGAGTCCCGCGTCGGGCTCCCTGCTCGGCGGGGAGTCTGCTTCTCCCTCTGACCCTCCTCCCTCTCATGCTCTCTGTATCTCATTCTCTCTGTCTCAAATAAATAAATAAAATCTTTTAAAAAAAAAAAAAATCTACGACAAACACTATTTTTAAGGGTAACATATTCGAAACAGTCAAGAACAAGATAGAAATGCCCACTGTCATCACTGCTATTCCACATTGTGCTGAAGATTTTAGTGCAGTAAAACAAGGAACAGGAAATAAAGGCTGGACAGGGAGATACTAAATGTAATTACTTGCAGACTCTATGATTATTTAACAGAAAATTCAAGAGAGGCTATAAACTTATTGGAACTAAAAAAGAGTCCAAGTTTGCTGGATACAAGGTTATTATCCACATTTCAGTAATCATCAATATATTATAAAATGCATATTTGAAAATATAATTTATAATAGCAATAAATATTTCAAGAGATATATAGGAATAGTTCTGAGAAAACAACTGAAAAAATTAATTCCTCTGTTTTTGGTTGAGGAAAAGGGAAATAACTCTTTGAAGGACACCAGCAAGCCAGGGGGCAGTGCTGAATTTTCAGTGGCACCAAATCCTGAAGATCTGAGTATTGGGTAATTCTGGTAGTGTTTTTCTTTTGTAAAAACTAAAACTCATTAGATTTTCTGATTATAAATTCAATCTATGCATTCTAGAAAATACAGAAAATTCAGAAGTGCGTTAAGAATAAACCACTAACATTCCCATCCTATTACCTAGAGAACTGTGACCAATGACTTGACATATTTTCTTCAAAATTTTTGTCTATGTATATTTGTGTGTGTTTTTTTTTAAAGATTTTATTTTATTTATTTGAGAGAGAGAGCACAAGAGGGGTAGGGTCAGAGGGAGAAGCAGACTCCCCGCTGAGCAGGGACCCCCCCCCCCCCGATGTAGGACTCGATTCCGGGACTCCGGGATCATGACCCCAGCGGAAGGCAGTCGCTCAACCAACTGAGCCACCCAGGCGCCCTGTATATTTGTGTTTTTTAAACATAAGATTAGAATTATACCACGTATACCATTTTGTGCATGGCTTATTTTCATACACATTTCCCTGTAGCCTCATCTAGTCCTTTCGAATATGATAATACAGCACTCAATCATGTTGATGAAGCATATGCCATTCATTCAACCTATCAATTTGAGTTTTCAGAGAAAAACCAAATTATCAGATTTGACTGTGATGATCATGCGGATAAAAGTTAAACCCCAGAGCCAACTCAGGCACATGCAGACATGAAAAACAGGTGAGTTCCTAAGGCCAGGGGTTATCCTGGTGGAGAGGGGAAAGGACAAAACCAACATCATTTACCTGGTCCCGCCTGAAAGAGGACAGAGATCTGGTTAGCAGGAAGCAGGAAGAGAATGGGATTTGGAAGGACTCTATGCTTGCAGACCAGTTAGCTCTGAGACTTTAGGTAATTCCCTAGGCTCTGCAGCTTTGGCTTCCGTAGTGGTAGACTGAGGACGATACCGGCGCCAGGCTCACCTAGGGCCAGCTTCTTCGGGCCTCAGGGCCTTTGCACGGGTCATTTTCTCTGCTGAAGTCAGTTCTCCCCTTCTCTCCACCTGGCTGCCCATGTCGATCCTTTGGGCCTGACTGCCCTTCCCTTCCCTGCCCACCGGGCCGGATGGATGGCCTTATCAGAGGGTGGCTTCCCCTCAAGGAGGGCAAGGCCAGAAGGTGTTCTGGCCACAGGCCGGGTGTCCAGGTCTTCTTGGCCACCACCGCGTGTGGCCCCTTCCCTTATTCTCCGATTCCTCCAACCCTGTACTTAGAATCCCAGGCGGCGATTCTTAGGACTTAGAATCACAACTTGTCATTATTTTGCAGTTTCCTTGGGTCTTGTCTCTTTTCTCCTCTCATTAGGCCCCCTTTCCGTCTTGGTAGCCGCTGTACATGGTCGGGGCCCTATACGTGTTGGTGAAACAAGAGAAACAGCTCTGAGGACCCGAGTCCGAGGACGCAGGGAAAACTGCCAGGGGCTGGGTTGATTCCAAACTGCGGTCGGGGGCGGAGCCTCGGGGGCGGGCCTTCGGGACTGCGGCGGAGCCGGCCTGACAGCTTGGCCCAGGCTGCGCCCGGCTGAGCTCCTCCGGCCTCTTGGCCCTCTGGCCTCCCGCCCGCGCCGCCGTTAGGGGGCGCCCGCGCTCGTGGCGCCGCGGCTCTGCTGGGAAGGCGCCGCCCGCGGCGGGCGGCAGGAGCCGCAACTCCGGGCGCGGGCTCAGTCGTCCGCTCTGCCACCGCCACCGCCGCCGCCGCCGCCGCCGCCGCCGCTGGGTGCAGGCTCGCTCGTCCTCGCGCTCCCGCTCTCCGGCCGCCGGCGTCTCCCGGCCGGGCCGCCGCCGCCGCCGCGCAGTGAGTGGGGGCGGGCCCAGGGCTTGGGGGCCTGGGGCTCGGGAGGGCCAGGCACAAGGAGAAGCCCGCGCGGAGCGGCCGGGGCAGCGGGGTTAAGGAGAATCCGGGCGGTGGTGGGCCGCGCTGAGGGGACCGTGGGGAGCCGGCGCGGCGCGCTCCGGGGCAGGCACGAGCCGGCGGCGGGCTGCCCGCGGCCGAGCGGCCGGGCTGGGGCGGGTTCCGGGGCCCGCCCCGCGGGGACGTGCGGCTTCGGCGGACCCGGGCTCGCGACACCGGGGCGCACCCCCCGCCCGGGCCCGGAGCATCTCGTGTCCCACGCCGAGCCGGCTGGGTGGGTGGGGAGACTGTGGCTACAGGGCAACAGCGAAGCACGGCCCGGACGGGGACACCTCGAGTTTTGCTCAAAAATGATTGTTTTAGGGGGTGGCGCTTATTAGCCACCGTTTGCCCTAATTTAAAGGCTGTGACAGGGCTTCTGAGCTCTGCCTTAGGGCATTTTCTGCCCTCAGAGACACACTGTGAGTGCAGCTGAGTTTTTTATGCTCAGATTTGTGTATCTTGGCATTTTTAATGGTTGATGTCAGAGGTGATAAATGACCGTGGTAATGGGGAGCCACCGAAGCACCTGCTGGGCTGACAGTTGTGGAGGTTGTGTCTGAGGGTGGGACGGGAGAAACGAAACAGAGCCTCTTTGGATATTCTGCTGAAGTTATCATGTTTATGTTTAAGTATAGCTGCTCTGGAGCAAGTTGATAAATCCAATTTTAGGACTTGGTGATAGAAGAGGTTTGAGTGGCAAGCCGACCGGGGGTGACCTGGTTTGGCCAGGAATGTTTGGGGTAGCCCAGGTATCTCTTACCATTTCTCCTTGGCATATTTATTTTCTTCTGTCGCAAATGTCCAAGTGCGATCTCAGAATAGGAGAAAAGCTAGAGGACAGCATTTAGTACAGGCCCGAGCCCAAGATTGATGTTTTCAAATAAACAAATGTGTGGCTAGGAAAAGGAAAAATCTTCTTATCTGCAGGGTTGGTAGTTTGAGAGAACTTGGTCTGTGGTTGAGAACTATCAGTCCTTACTAATATTTCATTTTATGTAATACTGTAGATTAAGGATTGAGTGATGAGGACTGCCATAGATGCTCATTCCTAAGATTTGTGTGATTGAAATTTTCATAAATCATATTTTACCCAAAGCATTCCTACATAAAGGAATCCTAGGGTGAATCCTTCTATGGATCCCTCAGTGTGTCTTGAATTTTGATATTTAGAGTCTATTTAAAACGGAACACACGTATTTATTTGGATTTTGCTTTACCTTAGAGATAATCCTGAGTCATGCTTTAGAGAAGTTCCTTCTGTGATCAAGAGCTCAGATGTCTGGTGGTCTCTATACAAGCTGGCTGCTCCCCTTTACCTGTAATTCTGCCTTGTGGAGGTCTGGAGAAAGGAGGATCTGGGGAGATTGGAAGCAAATTAAGAGGCTTTTCTTCCATATTTGTCTTGTTTCCATGCCAGGGCTCTAAATTACTTGTGTTCACACTTTCAAGTTTCTCAATTTACCACAGAAATGTTGTTTATGCTACTGCCATTAGTATTTTCACGTTTGTTTAATACTTGCCAGTTTATAAATGCTTTTCTATTCATGATCTTGTTTATTTTTTCCTTTTCTACAAAGAAGCTGGGCTTAAAGAGGGATTTCCTCAGGGTCTCATAATTAGTAAAAGAACGGAAGGGGGATACAGATCCTCACGAGTAACCAGTTCTCTTTTCCTCTGCACTGGCCTGCATGTGACTTCAGAACCCTAGTCCTGATCTGTTGTTACCCTGTAGGTTGGTTGTTGCCTTTGTGTTATGCCTAAATGGTATCATTATTTTGGGGAAGGTGGTATTATCCTATTTTATTTTGTAGAAACTGAGGGTAAGAGGAATCTTCTGATTTTGCGACTATTTGTGACAGCTCTTTAGCATTAAGGTCATTTTTTTAATCTAGACCTCCTTTCCTCTAGACTACATGGAGAGAGGAGAGAGAAAAAAATAATTTTAGTGAAAAACAATCTATTTCTGCATTGGTATGGTTAAAGATACCCTAACACCATAATCATGTTCTCCTACTAGTATCAGCCTATATGTGAATGTTAACCCAAAAGATCCCTTTAGATGTCGCTGAACTAGTTACTATAAAAAGTATTTCATTTTCAAACTCCCATGTTTCAAGAACTGAGGAATTCCGTACAATAGGTCATTTTGAAGGTATGTATAGATGGAATTTATCGAGTCTTCTTTTCTGAATGCCAGACACAAAGATTTCAGGAGAACGGCATTTTACAAGGGCTACCTGGAAACTTTGGGAAGGCAATAGTTACAGGTTTTTATTATTTATCCGAGTTTGGAGGTGTGTATTCTGATGGATAAGCTGTTACATAGGAGTAGGACTTTTGCCTGGGAGAATGCTTAGTTTTAGTCTGTAGCAGAAATGGCAAATCCAGAATAGTTATGTAGAATTAGCTAATCATAACCAAAAGCTTGATTGTAGCTCTGCAGTGATGAGAATGGCCCCAGGTTCTTAGGTTATTCTTTAAGTTATTAACTTGTTGGGTTGTGCATTTTTCAGATTTGCTACTTTAGAAAATTGTTAGCAATTTCTTTTAAGGCTTTTACAAATTCTTTAGTATGGGTTTTCCTTAGCTTAATTATCTGCTAACATTACACTGTCAGAATTTACACATTAGTCATAATTAAACCTTTGAAGCTTAAGTGTGGGTGAATCTTCAGTACTGCTTTATATTCTTTGGGAATGGTCAGCCACTTGTTTCCACAAGAATTTTATTTGCACCAAAGGTCAGATATTTTCAGGTAGGACTGATTTTCAAGGGCTGGAAGCCTTTCTTTGAACTTTATAATTGTTTGTGCTTGGTTGCATTCACTGCTGTTTAAAATGATCTTTAGTAAGGAGAGTCACTTTAAAGAAAAAAGTTTTTCATTGTTACCCTCATAATCTCTATTCCTGGCAAATTTTCTGGAATATTAGATTTTTCTTTGTCTTCATCAAGTAAAACAGACCCATTTGATGCCCATTTTAAGATCTTCCTTCTGCTGCCTCTCTTGTGGTCATTTAACTTCTCATTAAGCCCTCCACTAGAGACTGTTCCAGAAGAGAGAGAAGATGAAAAGCAAATGAATCATTTTCTAATTGTTAGCAGCTCTGAAAAATGATTTAGTAGGAGAGATTGACACTATCCCGGAAATTCTTTTGGATTATGTTTTATTTCATTCATCTGTATTGTCTCTGAGATGTTCCTAATAGTCATCAATTTAGAGGCTGATTATCCAGCTATTGGATGGCCAGGAATCTAACTGCTTTTTTGTTTCTTGCTGTATCTAAGCATTAAGCATCTCCACAGAGGATGTTTAGAAGTAAGGAGTAGGGATAAAATTTAAACTGATCAATACTATTTTTTCCACCTTAGAGCTCTTTAGTGAACAATTTGATTTTTTTTTGGACAGTTTAGTCATTGTTATTGGAAGTGACCGACTAATCGTAACTTCATTTTATTATTAATATCTGTATCTTCTACACAAATGTAGGGAGGCTTTTGGGTACTTTTTAAGAAACATGGGCTTATATAGATTCCCATAATTGCTTTCTTGAATTATTAAGCTTGAGGTTTCTTTACATCTTTGTATCCGAACAGAACCTGGGGAACAGATTCAAAGGCATCATCTAATTTTCTTTTTATGATTGTTCAAGAAGTTAGTTTGTTTTGGTTTAGCAGTAAAAAAGGGGTAAAAAGGATTAATAGTGGACAGACCTTGCGTAACAGCTGTAACATTGATGATGTCTGGTTTTTTCCTTTGTCTTTGGTCTCCCATTTCTCATTTAATCATTCGGATATTCATGGATTGGAGTTCTTTACTTCACTTAAGACAGAGGACACCAGCCTTCAGTCACCCTAGTGAGTAGGGTCTTGCTATTTTGCCTCGGGAATTTTTACAAACCCATTGTGACTGCTCACTTAGACTGAGTTACTATTAAATTTGTAAATAAAATCCACCTGCTGGGGGGTCTAAAGTCAATCCTTTCAGTTTCTTATTTCTTGGAATCTGTTCTTTGAGTTTCCACCCAAAGAGGGGATTTATAGAAAGATCTAGACTAGGAGTCAGAAAATCCAAGTTCTTAATCTGTCACTTTCTAGCTGTAGGAACTTGAGCAAGTCATTTAATCTGCTGTTTCTCTATTTTGCATCTCTAAAATGGGGACAGTAATTCATGCATTGCTTATTGTATCAGGAATATTGTGGGAGAAAAAGACCCATCTTTTTTTATTTAAATTGTTTCTTCCTTTTGGAATCCCTCCTCTCAGGTTGTCCAAATATTCCTGCAGAGTTCTCCTGAGCGAGCTTTTTCTTGCTTTTTCTTCCCAAAGGCCTCTGCTAGTCCATGCATTATGTAGCACTATTCTGTACAGTTGTTGCATGTTGCCTTTCTTCACAGATAGAAAGCTCCATGAGGGCAAGGATTGTATCTTTCCTATTTCTGTGTCTCCACATTGCCCATCGCACCCGCCACACACACCAAGTTGACGTATAATAAATGTTGGTTGAATTATTTTTGAGGCTGTCAGGAATGAAAACTTTGGGTGATAGGAAGATGCCAAAGATGAGCCTAGTATCAGAACTTTTGGATGACTGGCCTTTTAAATCAGTCAGTTATTTGTCTGTCTGTTGTATCAGTAACTGAATCAGATGCTCATAATATAAATTGGTAAAGCCTGTTTTCTTGGTTCTGTTTACCTCAAATACTGAGAAGCAAGTCAGAGGAATGAAAGGTTGTCACAACCCCCCTGAATTTGACATTTGTTCCGTTTCTCACCCTATAGCATGTGGGGGTCTATCTATATCCAACTGCTGAGTATGGAGAATTAAACCTGACTGCACGTTGTCTGGTCCACATTTTAGCTTGTTTTCTTTGAAGAATGTGCAAGGTGGAAAAATAGATGCTTCAGGCTCTGATTTCACCCCATGCTGTGCTATGCAAATGTTCTCGACATGCCTGAGTGACCTTTTTGAGAAAGAGCCTTTGTGATCTTCTGTAGCCAGGGCCTGTTCTGGGAATAGTGTGCCAGATTTCTCTAAAAGTGGGAAAAGTGAATCTGTTCAAAGACCATATAAAAAAGCCAGTGCTTTTCCTGGATAAATACCGATAAGTTCATGTTTCTTACTGTCTCTTGCCAGAGCTTTTGAAATTTGCTCTGCAGTTTGCCTTGCCGGTTGATTTGGAGAATGATACGTGTGAGAGGGGACTGACTAAAGCATTTCTGTAGCTGGGAAAGTGTTTAAGTGCTTTTGAATTGTAGATAAAAGTAAATTCAAACTGGCATCATTAGTATCTGGGTGTTTATCAGTGTCTTCAGGCTGGTTCTCCATAAGTGCCGGCTGAGTGACTTGCAACCAGATTTGTAAGGTTGTCCCAAATTGTGCTCTGATGATTTGGCATTTAAATTGTTTTCTATTTGTTTTGATTATTGTACAAAATGAAATATATCATTATTAAAAGTATAATTAGTGCTTTTTTTATGTTATAAAAGAAATACCGTTCTGATGTATTTCTCTTGGAAAGTGATACTGGTGTCTTGGAGGTTTATGGCTTCTGATGCTTTTCCTGAGATGTTTAGTTTCTATAGCTGAAATGGATAAAAAAGAGTTTTCCCTCTCTCCCTTTCCTTAAACCACTTTTTGAATAAGGATTATTACAGATTTGCACCAGGATAAGGTTGTACAGTTAATCATAATGTTCTCCTGTAGAAATTGTAAAAATTGAATTTTCAGAGAGGGTAGGTAGAATTTGAATGACTGGTTTACTTACTAGGCTCTTCTTCCTTCCCTAAGCATAGGATAATTTTTTTCTCTGAAGATTGTCAGTCTCTTAGGTATGTGTGGACGGTTCTAGAGGAATGCTTTCTTCTCCACATCTTTGCCCTGTAGCCAGTTTTGGCTAAGCAAAGATGAGTAGCTGTCTGTTTTGTTGGTTGGGAAAATCCTTGTCTGTTCTCGTAGTTACATGCGCTGTTACATGTCTTTTTCTTCTCCCCAAGTTTCCCTGGACCCTGGGCTCCCGAGACAGCAGCGCTGGAGCAGATGGATAATGGAGACTGGGGCTATATGGTGAGATGCTTTTGCAGATGCATTTTGAAGGCTGGCAAATAATTTGTGTGTGTCTTTTCCCCCTTCTTCTGTATTCTTAAGTATAATATGTCTTATAAGAATGAAAATTATAAATTAGTACATCATCCTACCCGCTTAAGTAGTTTATTTTTGGGGTCTAGTGTGGTGTTTTTATGTAAGCAAAGTCAGTATGAACTAAGTAACTTGTTATAATCACTTACTTGAGAGCATAATATTTTTTTGGTCTTTAAAGTATGTTGCTCTTAAAACTTATAGAGTAGTGACTATTAAAATGGTCTTGTAGGTGATGGTACAGAGGATATTTTCTTGTGTTAGGGAAGTTAAAGGTTGAGAAGCTGCCACTTCTCCTGCCTGTACTTTTTTTGAGTGTGCATGTCTTCTTATTTTCCTTTTCCTTTGGTAGGAAATATTTCACTTGTCTAGTACCAGAAGTCTCTCTGTCTTTATTTTTATTTTCTTACATATAACCTCTAAAAGGGAAGGTATATTTATGGTGTATTATTTAGAGAAGCTTGCTTTTCAAAATTAAAGGCCAGATTGCAACATTATTACAAAAGTGAATACATGATCGGATTATAAAATTTGAAAGCTGCTGTTAGCCTTTGGGTGTATAAGATTGTGTTGACTATCTATGTATGCTAATTTAGTATTTGGCACTGCTATTTCCATGGAGAAGTTATAAAGATTAGGTCTGCACAAATTTTTATTTTCAAAATAAATTTTACGATTTGTTCCCCTTTTTGAGTGGGAAAAACAAAAGTGTTGAAAGTAGATATCTTTATACTATCAAATCATTTTTATTCTATTTTGTGTTAAATTGAGTTAAGAAAAAAGGTCTCTCTTTTTTTAATCAGAAAAACTTATGTGAGTATATTTTAGCTTGGCTTTTCTCTTCAATAGTGTACTCTGACCTAAAAACTTCTCTGTAGATACTGGGCCTGAAATTAAGTGGCTTTGGAAGTCATGCTCTCCTTTTTTAGTGTAAGGCTTTAATGAAGTAGATTTATCCTTTTCTTACTGAAAGAAAATGTTAGATCCCTTCATCTGGGTAGGTTTATCATTGACAGTAAAGCTATTTTACATTATAGGATTGCTAAATACATTATAGCCTGAAGGAATCTTTTGCCTTGCTTGTTGTTACTATTAATTCTCTTAATTTGTCAAAGTTAGGATTTAAGAAATTTCAGATGACTTATCATTTTTTAAAAATTTCAGATGACTGACCCAGTCACGTTAAATGTAGGTGGACACTTGTATACAACGTCTCTCACCACACTGACGCGTTACCCGGATTCCATGCTTGGAGCTATGTTTGGGGGGGACTTCCCCACAGCTCGAGACCCTCAAGGCAATTACTTCATTGATCGAGATGGACCTCTTTTCCGATATGTCCTCAACTTCTTAAGAACTTCAGAGTTGACCTTACCCCTGGATTTTAAGGAATTTGATCTGCTTCGGAAAGAAGCAGATTTTTATCAGATTGAGCCCTTGATTCAATGTCTCAATGACCCTAAGCCTCTGTATCCTATGGATACTTTTGAAGAAGTTGTGGAATTATCTAGTACTCGGAAGCTTTCTAAGTACTCCAATCCAGTAGCTGTCATCATAACCCAATTAACCATCACCACCAAAGTCCATTCCTTACTAGAAGGTATCTCAAACTATTTCACGAAGTGGAATAAGCACATGATGGACACCAGAGATTGCCAGGTTTCCTTTACTTTCGGACCCTGTGATTATCACCAGGAAGTTTCTCTCCGGGTCCACCTGATGGAATACATTACAAAACAAGGTTTCACGATCCGCAACACCCGAGTGCATCACATGAGCGAGCGGGCCAACGAGAACACAGTGGAGCACAACTGGACTTTCTGTAGGCTGGCTCGGAAGACCGATGACTGATCTCGAAGCCTGGGAGAAGTTCCTGGAAACTGACTCTCCAGGACATGGAAGAGACTTTTTTTTTTTTTTTTTAAATCACAGTGTGGGATTTTTTTTTTTTTTTTTAATATTTGTATTTATTCGAAGGCATTGACGACCAGAAGGAAGTTTTGTGCTTTAGCAGACTCCTCTATGTTTTGTTCCCTTTACCTTGAGTATGCATGTGCCTGTTCGGAGCCTCCAGATACCTTTTTTATAAAAAGAAGTATAAAAATCATTATGGTATATAATCTCTTAACAGAGCTTTTTTTATTACAGTGCTACAATGATTTCTGATTAAATGGTCCCTAACTCAACTAGAAGGCTAAAAATGCAGGAATGAAAGAATAAACAGAGTACTCATGATGCCTTTGAGAAAAACCAAAACATCATGTAGGTGACCTAGTTTCCAAACCAATAAGCAGTATTGTAATATTAAAGGAAAACTGTTCCAATCATTTAAAAGTACTTGTTAAGTACTGCTTTTTACAGTTATGACAACTGTTTCTTTCTATGCATATAAATCAAGCAACCAAATATCTGTAGCCATGGAAATGTCTGACTAGAAATATTTATATTGAATTCTGAATACAAAATGTCCCTGTGGTAGAACTCTTACTTCTTATGCCTGGTGCAGTATGATTCCCAAGTGTACTGTCTACCAGAAGAAAAAAAAAAACTAATAAAAAATGAAATACGAAAATTAGGTTTGTATTTGTTGATTATTATTACTTAAAGGGGAAATCATATTTCTTGCCTCAAGTATGCATTGTTCGGTTTATGTCCCCGTGTATACTGCCTGTAGCACCTTTGTATTTGACTCAAGAGGACTCAGTAGAACCTTAGGATGCAGTTTATAGAATCTCCTGTGTTGCTGGAAGCAGGAATGGATGGAATTAATTGTTTTGTCTAAAAGAGTGCATATTTGAACAGTGAACATAGAGTTTGATACATTTTTTCAAATAGGGCTTAAGATTACAGATATTTTCTCAGTAAGCCACCAGTTGTCAGCACTGAATATGACCCTTATTCTAGCTTTGTACTGAGCACAGGGACAAACTGCCTCTTCAGCCACTTTTTTTCTCACAATATTATGGTGGCCCACAAATATATTTTATTATTACAGTTAAGTCTGTTCCTGAGGAGAAAAACTAAACTGCAGTGAGTGAAGGCTCTGGAACAGGAGATGTGTATATACTTTACTTCACTGTGGTCTTATTTTGGATAGTTGATTTGATTCTCTGTCTTGGAAGTTACAGGAAGGATTATGTTAGCTATAGTGAGACTAGTTTGCTAGAACACCGTATAAAAGGAAGTCATATAATTTCTTCCCTGTTTTCTAAGGGAAGAGTAGAGTTCGGAGGCTGTGTGCCCTTGGGTGGGTCACTCCTTTTCTCCTCTTCATGAGAAGATTCTGAGATTCTCTCTCTGAAAGGAGGATGAGAACACTTACCTACATCCATTTTTGCCCATGTCTCTGAAAATTTATTTTAAGATGTGACAAGTGACCAACATCTAGAAACCTATAATTACCCCGTTTTCACCATCTTCAACTAAACCGTCTTCAGCCGTCTTCAAACTAAAACCCCTTCATGCTATTGGCAGGTTGCCGTGGTTTCAGTAAACGTGCTAGTGTGAGGTTATCTTTTTAGAAAATTGTCTCATACTTAAAATTGATTAGAGGTTACCCCCCCCAAAAAAAACTATCCAGCCACTTATGTGTTGTTGAGTTGGCAGAGGTAGATGCAAGACAGAGTGATTTGGGTTGAAAATTGATGTGGAAATGGGAGTAATACTTCTAGCATTTTAAAAGGTAAAATCTTATGGGGTCTCTTCCTTGCCCAGTTTACTGGAGAGAAGTTTGTTTTGGCAAATTTTCTCAGATTTATTAATTATTAACAACTAAGGGGCCCCTGGGTGGCTCAGTTGGTTGTTGAGCATCCGACTCTTGATCTCAGCTCAGGTCTTGATCTCAGGGTCATAAGTTTGAGCCCTGCATTGGGTTCCATGCTGGGTGTGGAGCCTACTTAAAAAAAAAAAAGAAAGAAAAAATTATTAACAACTAAATGGTTATTTTTATGAGTAAATTAGGAAAAGTAGCCAGCTGAGATTTTTTGCAATTTAATTTGTCTGGTGGAATTTAATTTTGAGTGTTTTATTCCCTTGCACAATATGAAAAATGTAGTTTGATTATATTTGGGTAATTTGAGACAATTATGCCTTTTTAAGAAAATTTTAAATCATTTTCACTGTGAAATAGTTGATTTTCAAAAATTGATACTCAGTGGTATTCTCAGGGCCCTACATTTTATTTAGATTACTCCAAGTACAGACACTTTTGGAGGAGAATTGTGTATGTCCTTTTAAACCCTTGGCTAAATGTGTGCTAAATTAGACGTAAGTGATAACTGATGAGTCTATTGACTTTAGATCTAAAGTAAAACTCTTTAGTTTTACTAAATAGATGCTACAAATGGATAGCACTACTGTTTTTTATTGTGGGAAATTTCAAACATATTCAGAAGTAGAATAGTGCAAACACTCATGGGCCCATTGACCAACCGTCTTTAGTTGTTCGCTCTCCCTTTTTCATTTCATAATTATCTTGAAGTAAATCACAGATGTTTCATCCATCCATCCATCCATCCATCCAGATAATGACACTCTTTAAAAAATATATACTTTAAGGGGTGCCTGGCTGGCTGAGTCGGTAGAGTATGCGACTCTTGATCTTGGGATCATGAGTTCAAGCCCCACGTTGGGTATAGAGCTTACTTTATTGTTTTTTTTTAAAGATTTTATTTATTCATTAGAGAGAGAGCACGAGTCGGGGGCAGAGGGAGAGGGAGAAGCAGACTCCCTGCTGAGCTGGGAGCCCAATGCAGGACTCCATCCCAGAACCCCAGCACCCCGGGATCATGACCTGAGCCGAAAGCAGACGCTTATCTGACTGAGCCAGCCAGGCGCCCCTACAGCTTACTTTAAAAACAACCATACACACACACACACACACACACATATTTATACACATACACATACACTTTGAAATATATAAAGTGTATATGAAGCATACTTTAAAGTTTAATGCCATAGTACCATTATCACATGGTGGTGTCTCTTGAATGCTGTTGATTACTTCACAGCTTGGATCTCCAACTTTGTAATAGTGGTCTTAAGTATTTCTCATAGGCAGGGTTCCCCTATTTGTAGAAAAAAGTGCATTGTTAAGATAATATTTCTGCCAGCATTAATGACCTTTACCTTCAAATTAAGTTTTTAGTTTTAAAAAAGTAACATTACATAAGATTCTTAATTTTAAAAATTATTTTTTAAATCCATTTGTCTGAACATACGGAGAAACATTTTTTCCAAAGGGCATCCTTCCTTTTCTCATGCAGATTTTAAATTGTGGATGCTGGTGGCCAGTTAAGAAACAGCTTATCATTTGCTTTTGGAATTTAATACAAATAAAATGCTTGACTTTTTTGAGGTTCTTTGAAATTGAACATTAACCACAAAGCAAGGAACCAGAGGGTGGAGTAAGGTAAGCAAGATTCTGTGTCAGAGTAGGTTATTTCCCATTGTTCATTAATGTATATCTTGATTCTTTCCTTCACAGCTCTAGCCTCATCTTTTAATATTTACTTGTTTATTTACTTTTTTGCCTGTCTAGGCTAAAACTTTAAGCTCCTCATTGAAGACAGGGTCTGCAACTCTTTTTTTTCTCCACTGTAGCCTTAGTACCTAGAATAGTTTCTGGCATATAGCATATGCTCAATAAATATTTATTGAATGACTGAATGAATGAATCAGGTATGTTTAATGCATCTAGCAACTACTTGGACAAATTTTTACAGTAGAATAATTGGGGGAAATAGGATTCTTGTTTTGAAATTATCCCCAGTGGTTCCTGCACTGCTTGCATCTATAGGGAATCACGTAAATGTGAATTCACATGGGGAGCAGAAACAGCCTTTTGCAATTCACTTTGGAGAATCTGGCTTGAAATAGCATCCAGCTCAGGAAAAAAGCCAAAAAACACACCATGGCTAGAGTAAACTATGAGAGAGCACATCATCCTATCTAGGGATAAAGCTCAACACTCACCTGCCCCAGACAGAAGAGAGACTGCCTTATGATTCTAAGACATTTAACAGCATTGCACTTTTCTCTTGGTAGAAAATGTCAGTGAAATATATTCCCGTTTGTAATTTTGTGTCTCCAAGGCATGTTTTAACGTAGCTGTTGTTTTAATTTATTTGAAATACCTGCCGTGTGCCTTCTTCTACTAGTGCAAATGAGGGAAAAAATGTCTCTTACTGCAGCTTCAAGATTATAGCAGATTAGAAATATATACCTTGGGGCGCCTGGGTGGCTCAGTCGGTTAAGCGTCTGCCTTTGGCTCAGGTCATGATCCCAGGATCCTGGGATCGAGCCCCGCATCGGGCTCCCTGCTCAGCGGGAAGCCTGCTTCTCCCTCTCCCACTCCCCCTGTTTGTGTTCCCTCTCTTACTGTTTCTCTCTGTCAAATAAAATCTTTAAAATATATATATATATATATATATATACCTTAAAAGTGCTATTTTGGTAGGCTCTCAAGGAGTCAGTAATGTAAGATTATGTGGCTGTATATCAGTAGTCAACCGACTGTCATTTTAACTAACTGGCGACACTTCTCCAAGGTTATTGATAATCTCACATTCCCAAATTGCTGTGCATGGAAGAGCCACATTGCTATACCTGTCCCCTTCTTAGCAAGGTGACGTAAGCCAAGATGGTCAGAGTCTGCAGCTCTGTGTCTGCAGCGGGTTCTTCATCTCACTGTGTGGGTCATAAAACTATGTTCATTTATTCCATAACTGCAAAGTGTCTACTCCAAGACAGATCCTGGTGTTAGGAAGAGGAAGACTCCATCCTTGTTCACAGTCAAGTAGCAGGAGATAGGGAAAAATAGAAGAGTGAATGGGATGAAGTGCATCAACATTTTACCAGCTCTGTTGATGCTGTGGACCAGTCATGCCCCTCATTTACATAAGCCTGCCCTCATATAGTATCCAGAGTCAATGCTTTTAAAGTGAAGATTAGAAACAAAGTAAAAAAACAAAACAAAACCGCAAGAAAACTCCCTGTGTTCTTTAGTGAAGATGAGGGATCAGAACTGGCATATTTCCTTGTATTGCTAGGTAAGCAGGTTTGAGCTAGATATGTCAGCATTTGCTGGCCCCTGTTAACAACAGGGTCGGGTTTTCGATGAAGCGTCATATGTTTATCCTTAGACCACAGGAGCGCATCTGGATTAGGACTGCTGTCGTTTTATGCCAGGATTTAAATAGTAGAAAGTAGGGAGATCTAATTATTAGAAAAAGTAACACGCCAGAAGTAGCTTCACTGTATTAAGCAATAAATGTATCATACTTTCTCTGGATAAGTTCTTTATATTTTCTTGTCAAGTTAAAAGGATGCCTCCCTGCAGACAGGGAATGACCAAAATGGATTGGCCTTCTATCTGACAAGCATCTTGTAGGTGACCAGTTGTGTTGTAATTTTAGATAATCATGTTAAATTAAGCTATGAGGTATGACAGGATGCAAAATGTGAAGACCAAGTCTAACACCATGCTAAGTGTGAATGAAAGCCTGAGAGTTGCCAATTTTATGAGGTGTTAAGACACCTTTTCTGAAATTTGACCTAAGGGGTAAAAAAGTAAGCTTCACTATCTGAGTAACATATTTGCACTATAGAGCTTAAAGTAATCTGTTGTGTATCTATAGATTATCTTTGTTTTGATCATCTGTATCAAATCTTCTATTAAATATTGGTTATCAAATTCTAAATATAGGGTTTATTTCTTTAATCCAGTTATTGTAGTCATTGACATTCATAACCTTTCCCAGTGAGGCTTACAGCAGAGAGTCTGGGACGCTGGCCCTAGATCATTAGGATTTTATGAGTCCTCCCCTCTTCTGTCAATGACATAGAGTTTTGGTGTTCTCTCTTAGGACAGCTGGGGATCTTTTTGCCATAACCTTTGTAGTTGTCATTTATACGGCTTTCCTGGGCTGCCAATGGCCCGTCAGCAGCCTTCTTTGTTCCTGGGACTGTGTTCCTCAGGGTGCAGAGGAAGGAGGCATCTCCAGCAGACAGTCACATCTGAGAGTGATCCCCCATCCCCTGAATCCTATCCCCTCTGAATACCCATTTTTATCAACACAAAACTGAGAGTTAAAAGGCTGAAAATAAGATGGTTAAATCACAGCAATGATTTATCTTCTTATATTTGTTACTTAAAAGCTAGTTTGCCACTATGTGTGTGTGCCCTTGGGTATGTCAAGCCATGATTTAGAGCTTGGACCTTCCTCCTGATTCCCTTTACCAAATTCTGAGCAATGCCTTCTGCTGATTACAGTCCAGACTCAGAGTTCCTGCCAGGCCACATCCCCACTCCTGGCTTCTTTTATGTATTCTCAAAATATTTTCAACAGACATGCTATGCCAATCGATTTCCAACCTAATGGGAATCAATTAAAATGAGAAAACATGGAGGTGTATTCACTGCTTGTTCTCTGCTCTCTTACATAATTTATAATGTGTTCTACTTAACTACCTGAGTATTGGTCGGTGACTTCTGAGCCCAGTGGAACAGACGTTCATAGACATTTCCATCGTAACAGCCAAGTGCTGAATTTAAACACTGATCCGTGAAGTCAAAAGCATCAGTTAACAAGATGGCATCCTTCCTGTGAGAGAAAACAAGAGTTTGTGAGTATTTTAGATTGCTCTTATGAATCTAATTAATCAGGGATGGTGAATAACAACACCTCATTAGAGGTTGCTTCATTATTCACTTTTGAACAACTCAGCTTTAATTTTTTAGAAGTTTTAATTTTTGATCTGTTCTATATACAAATATAAAGAGTCCAGTAGTCTTCAAGGCTTGTTATTTAAAATCAGCCACTCCCTGTCGCACCTCTACTTCCCCCACCCCTGGAATCAGTTTCAGTCTTTTAGCTGATATTTTTTGAATGTCTCTATCTTGTTTGGATTGCTATTTCTTGATTGTTCTGTTTTAGATATTATCTGTCAGCTCTCCATTACAAAAAGATAAGCATATGTTTTTGGTCCCCTACCCTCACCCCTGTGTCATCCCCCCCCCCCCACCCCAGCTTCTTCTCCTCGGCCTTCCTGCTCCCAGTATAGTTACGATTTCGGTCAGACTTACATTTGCTGCCTACACTGTGATGGCTGTATGTGTGTATATTATTGTGACTTTATGTATTCTGCCCACAGCTGAGCTGTGTCCCTACCATGTCTTTCCCATTAGTGATCTACCTGCTTGTCCACTGTTTCTCTCGACAACACTTCTGTCATCATCCTCAGTGATTTCATTCCTCTAAAATGTGGCTTCTCGGTTCTGGGATCTTCCCTGCTGACCTTGTTCTGCAGCCTCCCTCTGTCAGTCTCCGCCAAGATCCCACCCCAGGACGCCGTCCTCCACATCTGTACCTTCTCTGTGATGTGAGGTGTGTTCCTTTCACTGGCTCCTGCCCTGTTAGCTTACTCCCTCTAGAGTTCTGACTCTGATAGCCCCCGCTTTTTTTCTTTTCCAAACAACAAAATGTGTTTTAGCCTATTGAATGAAATATTTAAAAAAATTGTTCACATGCTTCTCTTCCTTTTTTTTAGCAAAGAATATAAAGCATAACATTGTGATTGGTTCTGCTCTTCCCTAGCCCTCCTTTTACAAAGCAGTTGAGCTGATGGGGATACTGTACCTATCAGCTTTCATCTTCTCTGGGCAACGCTTCATCATCACTGCAAGAGGATTTCCATTTAGGGCTGTTCACACTTCTTTGACCCTACCCGCACCCACCACTTACTTCACGTCCCTCATCCTCCTGGTGGCCTCCCTTCCTTCCTTATTCAGCTGAAATTTCATGGTCTGTTATATTCACTCCCTCAAGAACACATTCAGCAGTTTTTCATCGACTCTCTGCCACCACCTTTGTAGCTATAGGTGGCTGGGAAACCAGTACTGACTGGTGTAAAAGGGGCTCAGGTGGGCCCTTCCTGCTGCCTAGCGATCATATGACGTTGCTCTAATTCCTTTACTCTCTCATTCTCTTAGATGATTATTTCACACATTCTCTCTGATCGTTAAACCCACACTACCCACCTCCCCATCTCTCTTACTTAGATGACTTTTCGCCCCATTTCACTGATAAAATAGAAGCGGTAAGAGCACATCCACAAGTTCCCACCCATGCATTTATGCGTGCTTTCTCTGTTTTTAGTACAGGTACGCTGTCCAGGGTCCCAGCTCACACCAGTCCCTCCTCGACCATTAGATGCCTTCCCCTCTTGCCTACTAGAGAACAACGTTCTAGAAATTCTCTTGCCTTTTCTCTACAATGTCAGAATCCCCTTTCTCTACTGGATCATTTTCCTATACAAACAGGCTGTCCTATCTCCCATCTTAAAAACAAACTTTTGAGTCTGTTTCCCTCTCCATCATCTACTCTAGATCTTGGATCCCCTTTATGATAAAACTCCTTAAAAGTGTTGTGCTTGTTTATGCTTTGCTGTTTTTTCTTCTCCACCTCTTTAGATTGCTCTTATGAGATCCGTTCAGGTTTTCACTTCCACAGCGCCACTGAAATAGTTCTTGTCAAGGCCACCTCCTCTCATCCTCTTTGGAGGGTCCCAAGACTCAGTACTGGGGCCTCTTCTCTTTATACAGTCACTCCATGTGATATCCTTCTGATGGCTTTAAATACCAGCCATATGCTAATGACTTCCAAATTTATCTCTCCAGTCTCACTTACCTGCTTATTAACATCTTGATTTCTAACAGGCCCTTCAAAGTTAACATGTTCAAAGCCAAACTCCTGATCTTCTACACCTTCTCCTGTGCATCCTGCCCAAATCTGGTGCATTTATAGCAAATGGCAACTCTGTCCTGGCCAAAAACCTGAGCTCCTCTTTGTCACTTACACCCCACATCTGTCAGCAAATCCTGTTCTACCTTCAAAATATATCCAAACTTCAGCCACTTCCCACTACCTCCAGTGCTATCACCCAGTCTAACCCAACATCATCTTTCACTTGGGTTTTTGAGGTAACCTCCTAGCTGGGCTCCCCTTGCCCAGTCAGTTCTTAATATGGCAGCTGGAATGATCCGTTAGAAAAATTCATCAGGCGATTGAAACGCTGAAAACCCTCCCACTCTCACACAAAGTAAAAGCCAACCTCTTAAGTCTTTGCAATGATCTCCACCCCGCTTCGCCCCTGCCCCAGTACACCCCTAACTCTGACTTCTGCTCTCATTCCCCACCTCAGTCACTGTTCTCTTCTCTGTTCTCTGGATGGATGTGCCAAGCATGCTCTGGCCTCCAATGTTTGGACTTCTCTGCCTGTGGTGCTCCTTTCCCAGCCAACCCCATGGCTCCTCTCCTGTCCCCAGCCCTTGAGATCTTTCCTCAAACATCACCCTCCCTGGGAGGCCTTCTCTGACTTATTTAAAACTACATTCCCTGGGGTGCCTGGCTGGCTCAGTCGGCTCAGTCAGTGGAAGGTGCAACTCTTGATCTTGGGTTTGTGAGTTTGGGCCCCATGTTCGGTGTAGATTACTTAAAAGTAAAATCTTTAAAAAATAAAATAAAACCACAGTTCCTCCCCCCCCACTCCCCCCCCACCCCCCGCCCCAGCATTGCACTCCTGGCATTCCTGACCCCTTCCCTGCTTTCCTTTTCTTCATAGCATTTATTTACCATTTTGCACACTGTATGCTTGACTTATTTTTTCTGTGTGTGTCTCCTTTAGTCTGTAAACATCTATGGCCTTTTCAGTCTGAAACTCGTGCTCTTCATTTGAGGAGTATTTTCTTGAATTATTTTAATGGTTTGTTCCCTTCTATTTTCTCTGTCTGCTCTTCCTAGACCTCTTTTTCAGACGATGGGCAGTTAGGATCAGTCTTCTTACTATTTTTATCTTTTCTCCTAATTTTTATCTTTTTGTCTTTTTGCCTTCTTTTCTGTGAGATTTATGTAACTTTCTCTTTCAGTCCTTCCACTGAGTTTTTCATTTCCACTATCATTTTTTAGTTTCATAGAACTTTTTTTTTTTTTCTGAATATTGCTTTTTAAGAAATGACATTCTTGTTTTGTGGTTGCTATATCTCCTCTTAACTCTTTGAGGATATTACTGATCTTTTTAAACAGATTCCTTCACCCTGAAGATTCCCTCCAACTTGTTTCATTCTTGCTTGTTTGGGTCTCTGTTTTATATTGGGGCTTCCCCCAGGTGTCTGGGGATCTTGAGTCTCTGATTGTAGCTAAGAGTGGGGCACTAGCTATCTGATTACAAGTCTGGGCATGCTTGCCAATGTGTGGGATTCACTCTGGGGTGAACTGGGGGGACCATGGTGTCAGTATCTCCAGTTCTCTCTCCTTTGGGCTGGTCAGATTCTCCAGAGAAGGAACACGCTGTCGTGTTCCTGTAGCGTACTCGCCTGGCTGCCAGTTTTCTGGGAACCGGGGGAAAGAGGGCTGGTGGAGGGGGCTTAGGTTAGCACTTAGCCTATAAACATTTATTCAGGCCCCTATTTTCTGTAGGGTAGCCTCATTCTCAACTATGCCTGATGTTCCCTGGCCCATAGGCCGTCTGTGTACCCTTCTGCCAGGGTAGAATCAGGGAGAATCTCAAATCTTTTTAATCTTTTTTTTTTTTAAGGTTTTATTTATTTGACAGAGAGAGACACAGCGAGAGAGGGAACACAAGCAGGGGGAGGGGGAGAGGGAGAGGCAGGCTTCCCGCTGAGCGGGGAGCCCCCTGTGGGGCTCGATCCCAGGACCCTGGGATCATGACCTGAGCCGAAGGCAGATGCTTAATGACTGAGCAACCCAGGCGCCCCGAGGAGAATCTCAAATCTCTTGCAGAGAAGGAGGGGAGCTGGGAGTTCAGCTCCTTCTAGAAACAGACTTTTGGCCCATCCTGTGGGACTTACCTTCACCACTCTTGCCAGAGGTACACAGTGCTGCTAGTTCTTGGGGTTCTTTGGTATAACTTGTTTCCCACTCTTGGTTTATGATCCAGTTTTCTCAGATCTGCTAAGTCACTGTCCATCTACTTTCTTATTTTCATGTTTCCTCCCCTGTTCTTTTTCTTTTTGTGGGTTTATACCTTTTTAAAAATTTCAACCCATTACCTGGTGTGTTCATGGGGTTTCAGGAGGGAACAAAAGTAAATGCATATGATCAATCTGCCATCTTCACCTGTATGTCCCACACCTGAGATTTTGCAACCCCTTAAACAACTATAAACTATTTGGGTCAATTACCATTACACAGAGAGCTGGTTCTTAGTGTCACATGTAATAGTGTGCCATCCTTCATTTGTCATCTAGAAATCAGAGGGTGATACTAAGTAATCAAGGGAGGGACTTATGACACAGAACTGTTACAAGCATGGAGTCTGTTACAGACCTAACTCCCTTGCAGTGATAGGAAGGTTGTTACTTAAGAACCATAACTGAGTAAATCAAGTGTTGTGGGTTAGATGCATGCATAAGTTGCCTATCTGTGTCAGTGCTGTTGGTCTTAAGTTGTAAGTCTCTGGCGCCAAGGCAAGCACTTAGAAATGGCGTTGCAGATAAAAAAAATCATGCTTATGAGGTGTTAGGGTGATCTTTTGTGTTTCATCATCTCTGTCGGTCAAGGCTTGTATCCTATTGTCTTCATGTGCTTTAAAATGCGGAGCATTTCAGGGGTGCCTGGTGGCTCAGTTGGTTAAGGTTAAGCGGTTAAGCTGACTCTTGATTTTGACTCAGGTCATGATCTCAGGGTCCTGGGATGGAGCCTGTGCATTGGGCTCTGTGCTCACGGGGAGTCTGCGTGAAGATTCTCTCCCTTTCCTTTTCCCTCAGTCCCTCCCCCCGCTCAGGCTCTCTCTCTCAAATAAATCAATCTTAAAAATAAAATTAAAATGCCGAGCATTTCAGAATTAAGATACACTTGGGCTTGAACTGTGCAATACTCAGTTCTGCTATTAATGGTTCCCACCACTGGATTCTCTATATTAGGGAAAGTTTAATACCTAGGGCATACTTGTATAAAATGTATTTTTGACAGTTTTTGATGATTTAATTGAACATTTACTGACCACTGAATATCTGTTAGGTGCTTATATGGAGTCCTAAATGGTTTGTAACATGTTGCATGTTGTTAGAAATAAAAATAATTTGATCTAGTTTTTTTTTACTTTGTCACAAGTAGTTTATTTTTTAAATTTCAAATCTTTTGCCTTTTTATTATCTTAGTCTTACAGATAATGTGAACTATTGGAGATTCTAGGGGAAAAGACACACACACACACACACACACGTCACACCACCCCACATAAAACAGTCATCCTATTTTCTCAGAAGAGGTTGCATTCTCAAGTAGCCCATTTTTATCTTATCGACAATGGTGACTACCCTGTTTTGTTTTTCTTCTAGTGCCCTGTTCAGGTTGGGGCTTTGATTTTGATGTTTTTATTTATTTATTTAAATATTTATTTATTTATTTATTATTTTTAAAGATTTTATTTATTTGAGAGAGAGAATAAGAGACAGCACGAGAGGGAAGGGGATCAGAGGGAGAAGCAGACCCCCTGCTGAGCAGGGAGCCCATGTGGGACTTGATCCCGGGACTCCAGGATCATGACCTGAGCTGAAGGCAGACGCTTAACCAACTGAGCCACCCAGGCGCCCAATTTCGATGTTTTTAAAGTGATCATTCAGATTATATATGATGTAACAGAATGAAAGCATTGCATTAGTATGTCATGACCCTTAACTGTACTGCATTATGTTGCATTTAAGAACTATTTGTATTATTGCTTTATGAATCTGTGTATGAATTCCCGGTTTAAAAAAAAAAATTAATCTTGAAGCTGAGGGAGAATTAAAATAAGTTTAGTCCACTTAGTAAGAGTTTGCCTAAGCACATTCAACAAAGAGAAGGATATATTTGAAATAAATAATTGCCCCCACCTTAACTTTAATACAGTTTACGAGCATATGCTCAGGGGTCAGACAGGCCCCAGATTGCACCCAGCTCCTCCCCTGGCTGATTGTGAGACTTTGGGCAAGTTACTTACTCCCCTCAGCCTGAATTTCCTCCCCAGTAAAATGGGGGAGATTAATAGTATTCATTTCAAAAGACTATAAGGATTAAATGAGATGATGTATGTGAAAGCTTTTGGCATAATGCCTGGCACATATAAGTGTTCCTTAAATATTAGCTATGATTAAGACTCATTGATATTATTAGTACATCTTATGAATATGGTAGGATGCTTCATTTAGATACTCTTCCTATTTACAATGTTGAAGAGTATTCAGTTGAGATCATTTGTTTTTAAGCATTTTTATTTCTAATTGTTTTTTCTTTCATTAATCCATCATGCTTTATGTGGATGGAATCACGCTACAGTGTCAACCTCTCCAGGGTGGTTGCTGCTTTTGCCGGACCCCATTTAGCAAGGTTTTGGAGCCGCAGGTTTTGGAGTGGGAAGTGAACAAAGGGTCTAGGGCTATTCTCTGAAGATTACCATGGTTTGAGGGCAGCCACTCACCGGATGAGGCAGAGCAGGTCCAGGTAGGCAGTTCTCACCGCATCTACTTGGGCCCCAGACAGGAAGCCATCGTGGAGAAAGTCACCGGCATTAGTCAGGATGCCGTGTAGAGCATAGAGGTCACAGAGGCGTTTGAGCACCTGCTGAACCGCCGGTTGGTTTTCTAGTTTCTCCAGAGTTTCTGTAAAACTCTTCACACTGATATAGAAGCAGTGTGCCTAAAAGACACGAAGATCCATCAGCTTCTGGTTTCTGACTTCAGAAGTTATCCTGGAGGCTGGGCAAGACTGCTGGAGTAAGCTCGCTGTGGCCAAGTGTTTCCCTGCGGGCCGACGAGCAGCTGCCTGTGCTCCGAGCTCACCGCGGGTCTCGATGCTTGTGTGTGCGTGCGTGTGTGCCCCTGCTGGGGGCTTGTGGGCTCTGGGACTTGGCCCTTGGCTTCCTCATTTTGTTTGGGGGAAATTTCAAGGAGGTTTGTAAGTAGAAAGAATACAGGGGTATTGGAGCCTGGCCTGGAGACAGTGGAGGACTGCACCACTTTTCTTAAGAAAACAGCTGTTTATTGTTTGCCATGTTTAAGGCAGTGGTGTGTGTGTGTGTGCTTGTGTGTGTCTTGGGGTGAGAAAGTAGAGGTACACGATGGACATAAAGTTTATCCCAGCTAGAGAGTAAACTCTGCAAGGTAAGCAGGGCTGTTATTTAGCCCATATCCAACAGTCTGGCTTTGTCACTAGTTAAAATAAAACTTTTGGGCACCTGGTCGGCTCAGTGGAGCATATGACTCTTGATCTCAAGGTCATGAGTTCAAGGCCCATGTTGGGGGTAGAGCTTACTTTAAAAAAAATTATAAAACTTTTGGTACCATTTGGTAAGTGACCACTGCCCTCAACTGAGTGAGACCCCCATCTCTGTCAGCCAGGATCCTTCCCTGGGACCCCCTCCTCCCCACAGCTCGGCAAATAAAGGACGAATGCCTGACCCAGCAGGAGGCTTTCAGGCCCCTGCTTCTGTTAGGCCTGAAGTCCTTTCTGATTGGCCTGTGCCTCTGCCCTACTGGTTGTTGAGTATTCTGAATATTCCCCTTCTCCCCAAGATAAATGTGCATTATTGTTTTATTGTTATCAGGTTAGGTATATGAATTCCATGGGGGGGGGAGGGAAGGAAAGCAAATAAAACTCTTCTCAAATGTTTACATGCATACAGATCAGCTGGGCATCTTGTGAAAATGCAGATTTCCTAGTAATGCCTGAAGTAGCAAGGCTTAGACTGTTTTGAGGGTTCAAAGAAGTTTCCTCAGGGGGGCAAGGAGGGGTTATTGCATGTGCATAGGGCTGTACATGCAGGAGCTGCACCAGCCTGCTGAGGCTGCCCCCGTGAGGCATAATGAGGTGTTGACAGACCTGGACTGAGGCTGTATTAGAATGGGTACCAGCATTTGCTCCCGTGTTCCTAGAGGACGGACCTCTCTCCTGAGCAGGGTCTCAGATTATAGGACCAGAGCCCATCAGAGCCTTAAGGCCTTTTCCATGCCCCTTTATTTTACAGACCGGGAAGTTACAGCTCAGAGAAGGAAGGACACTGGAGGTCACTCAGAGAGGCAGGTCATGCACAGAGCTGGAAACAGAACTTAGGCCACTGTTCCCCACTCCCCTGTGTTGCTGTCACTCTTTACCTGCATATTTATGGTTTCTAGATGGGACTTGGTGGGTGCTTAAGGTTTCTGTAGAGTAGATGGTTTTTCCAAAGCATGAAGCTCAGAAATTGCAGCTCTCCCTGCCCCTTATGACTTTGGTGAGTCAGCTAGGGCACCATCTTCCCAGGAAGCCACTCTTCTTCAGCTTACAATGGCCAGAGGAGAAGGGACTTGCTTTTCTCCTCTAGGCTGGCAGAGCTTCCCACCCTTGGTGCCCGTAGAACTTGGGGATCACCTCCCTCCCTCACACACAGTGGCTCTCTGAGGACACAGCTTGCATCTGTGAGGGAAAGGAAAGCAAAGCATCTTAACTATTTTCTACCTCTGGGACTTAATTCCTTTGAGTTCTATGTCCTCATCCTTAAAATGGAGATTATGCTACTCTCACCCCCAGGGTGGTATGTATTAAATGAGGTAACCTGGCATGCAGTGTCTGGTCCACTGGAAGGCAGCATAGGTTTGGAAAATGGATGCATAATGGGCAGCTGTGATTCCTTTTGTGATAGTCTGGTGAGAACACAGCTTTGGCTCACCCCCCTCTGTGTTGATAGGACATTTAGCACAGCAGGGCATGCTCCTGTAGTAGACACAGCCCCGTGGATGGTGGCTGCATTAAGACCAGCACCAGCTGATGTGGTAGAGGGGGCGGGTCACCAGGTGGCGCTCACGCCCAGCCTGCCCCGTGAGGGCTGCTAGAAAACACTCCTCAGGCTTTCCTGCCAATTCCTGGGCCTAATGCCTGAGGATCGAAGTGTTCACCTTGGTTTTGCAGCTGTAGGTAGGACCAGAGTCCCAGGTGCCTAAGCTGGAGCTCAGGAGTCAACCTCTTCCCCACCCCATTACTCTCTGAAGGCTCTTGCTATCTTCTATGCCCTTAATATGTCTGCATCCTCCCACTTGTCTCTATGCCCTCTGCCAAGTTCATGGTCAGGACCATCCTCAGCCCTTGCCCAGACTGCTGCTGCCTGCTCCTAACTGGCCTCCAGCCTCCAGTCCATTGCTCCCCAGGCAGCCTGTATGATTCTTCGACAATGAAACTCTGATCACCTCACTCCCGTGGTACAAAGTCTGCAAGGAGAACGAAACCAAACTGCTCACAGTGATGCAGAAGGTCCCAGGCCTTGCCCATCTTTTCTCCTCCCCTACCTGCTTACCTCTCCTGGGTTCAGTCTTCCTCCTTTAGCACCCAAATTTGTACTTCCTCAAGCACCTCCCCTTTTCTTGCCTCTTCCTTTTCCACCTGCTATTCCCTTTGCCAGGAAACCTTTGTTTCCCAAACCACAGCCTCTACCCTTTACCTGGCTAATTTCAGCTCATCCTTGAAGTCTTGGCCTCTGTGCCCTTTCTGGGAAGCCTTTCTGGTCCTCATGCCGGGTAGAGCTGCACTTCTCTGGGATCCCGGGCAGCCTGTGTCTCTGTCACTGTGCTGCCTTGACTGCAATGGGTACGGGCACCATGGAGCCCCCAGTCCCTAGCCCAATGCCTGGTGTCGAGCGGGTGCTCAAATATTTGCTGACTGAATGTGAATTACGCACAAACACAAAACAGAGTAGAAACTGAATCAGACATCTAAGGATTGCCTGCGGGGCTAAGGGGAGACTTGACCTGCTTTTCGGTGTGGGAGGAAATATTTGAACAACCTGAAGCAAATCCAATAACACTGCCTCATTACATTTTTCCCTAAGAGCTGTCAGCAAGATTGCTTTGGAGTTAAGTCCTTTAATTAAAATACCCTGGACGAAAGCCTTGGAAGTGAAATGAGGGCAGCCACTGAGCAGGGCTGGGGAATAATGGCAGAGCTCAGATTTTCTCCACATGGTGGCCTGCTGGGGAAACAAAACGGGCCCCTTTCAGCTGGAGCTTCAGCTGACGGGCAGCTCACCTTAGCAGCCTGGAGGTGTATGACAGTGGTCTGGTTCCATGCCTCATCCCAGTCAGCCCCGGATTGCATCACAGTCTCTAAGTGATGCACTGAGTCCTTTATGAGCCTGACGGCCAAAGAAAAAAAGGTTCAACTTCCTGACTGAGTGGGAAACAGACTGATGGAGCCTGGTCTCAGGCTGCCTGGGGATCCCTCAGAAGTAGAAATGCAGTAATGTCCATTCATTGACCTTTGCTTTGTATTGCAAAGCTAAATGTTGACTATACATTATTTCTTTAATCCCCCCCTTTATTTTTTAAGATTTTATTTACTTATTTGACGGGGAGAGAGACACAGCGAGAGAAGGAACACAGCAGGGGGAGTGGGAGAGGGAGAAGCAGGCTTCCTGATGTGGGGCTCGATCCCAGGACCCTGGGATCATGACTTGAGCCAAAGGCAGATGCTTAACAACTGAGCCACCCAGATGCCCCTCTCTTTAACCCTTTTAAGGGTAGGCTTTAACCAATTTACAATGGGGAAAACGGAGTCCCAGACTGGCTCACTTAACCTGTCCGGGGCGGGGGGGGGGGGGGGGGGGGGGGGGGTCACACAGCTAGTGAGGGGTGGAGCCATCTTAACCTATGAGCTGTAAAGCCTCAGGGCTCTAGGCCAGGCACTGACCCTCCTTTCTAATACAGACACCATCCTGACGTCAGTGTTTTCAGGCCATTCTGTTGACCGACTTCTGTAGCTGAGCAAGGACAATGGTTTTCCCGGAAAGGCTAGTGACGCCTGTCAGTCACCCCGGCCAGTTCCATGTTCTACCAAAGGGACCTTAAAAGGCTAGAAAAGAAAAGAAAAATAACTCTTGTTCTCCAAACCACTAAATTGGTCATTGGCTATTTACTTAACCTTTATTCTTTTATTTTCTGTTCCCTGCCCATCCACTCATGACCCTTGGGATTTCTGTTGCAAAACACACTATTTATTAAGCAATACTTATTTTTTTGCATCAGGGAGTAGATAAGCAGATGTCACCTTGAGTTCCAAGCAAAAATCAATATAATGGCATTTTAATTACCCTGAGCAGCCTTATCAGGCTCTCGACACCTCCCCCAACTCAAATGTTCGTTCTCTGAGGCCTGGGCTTTTTATAACTGGTTTATTGATAGATCTGCAGTGCCTAGAATTGTGCCTGGCACACTGTGGGCACTTAGTATTTGTGGAATAAATACATGAATGTCCAAAGTTGCTTGTGATCTTTTTTTTTTTAAGATTTTATTTATTTACCTGACAGATAGACAGCGAGAGAGGGAACACAAGCAGGGGGAGTGGGAGAGGGAGAAGCAGGCTTCCCGCGGAGCAGGGAGCCCGATGCGGGGCTCGATCCCAGGACCCTGGGATCATGACCTGAGCCGAAGGCAGATGCTTAACGACTGAGCCACCCAGGCGCCCCCAAAGTTGCTTGTGATCTTAAAATAATTATTAACCATCCCTTGGACCACAGGTTGGGGTATAAGACCTTTTTATATGCTGAAATTATTTCTTCCGGGTTGTTTTGGTGTTTTAGTTGGGTAGAAGTTCAGAAGGTTTATTTCTTAGGTACTTCCATCTCTCTATCTATTCTGTGATGGTGTTTGTGTTTGGCCAGGACCTCTTTTTATTCCCAGCCCTTGGCATGTTTGGACATTTCTGACGCACAGGAGGTACCCAACAGTATTTGTTGAATGACAGAATGCCTGAGTCCCTGGTCCTGTTTGTGTTCCCTGGAGTCCACTAGATAGACCCTGGCAATAAACTAATCCTATCCCTTGATGTAGTTGGTTTTTTTTGAAAATTACTTTTAGTTTGTGGGCTATTTTAAATACAGTATTGGTATTTACTTTATTATTTACCATTATTCACATACTGATACATTTGTGGTATTTACAAATGGGGCACATTCATTGCATTGCAAATCACAGTAAGAACCTAAAGATAGAAAAAGTTCAGGGCACCTGGGTGGCTCAGTTGGTTGAGCAGCTGCCTTGGGCTCAGGTCATGGTCTCAGGGTCCTGAGAGCAAGCCCCTGCTCAGCGAAAAGTCTGCTTTTCTCTCTGCCCATCCCCTGCTCGTGGTCTCATGCTCTATCTCTCTCTCTCTCAAATTAAAAAAAAAAAAAAAAACCTTAAAAAAAAAAGAAAAATTTCCTTGCACTGGCAAGAGGGGTGATGTCCTTCTACTAGCTCGACCAGGATGGGGAAGTGATGGTGGCTCATGGATGTGGCTTCCCCTTCTCTGCCCATGGTGGCAGGAACTGAGAGGACTGAGGTTGGGGAAGGGGGTGCTTTTCAGAGGAGTATCCACAAATGCTCACCCAGCCCGCCCCAAAGGCCCTAGTGTGGGAAAGAGCCTGCCCCCAGGTGGAATGGCTAATTTCTTGCTCACCTGGTTGCTACGTGTGCCCAGGCCATGGTGTAGAGTTTTGGGTGGAGGAAGTCGGCTGCTTTCTGGGCTGGGCATCTGGCCAAGTCAGTTGTGGTCAGGTATGCAATAGACTGAGGGAGAGACTTCTGCAGTGTGGAACCTGGGGTTGCCTGAGCTTGAGCTTGCAGGTAGTTTTTCACCAGAAACCTGGGCGGGGGTGGGGGGGGCGGTAGAAGCAGGTAAGCAGGGGGGAGCCCTGTGGGACCGCCCAGCACCCCTGTTGCCCAGGAACATGCACTCTTATACTCCCTACGGGAGAACCAGGGCCATGCAGGCTCTTGCCTGGCCCCTCCTGATAGACACTCAGATCCTGAACATAAACCCTTTTGGTATCTGAGCAAACAATCTTTTCTTCTGGTTAGGATCTTGGGATTTGGGGATTCATGCTGAATTGTACAGTGACGGCGGAAATTAAATTTTTGTACTCGAGGAAGGATAGGTGTAAGAATGCTAACATGAGTGGAGAGTTACAGGTGACTCTCTGCTTCTTTCCTCTGATGACCCAGTGGTTATAGGCTCTGGGCTCAGCCATCCTTGGATTCCCCAGGCAGCTCTGCTGAGACCTCTGTGACGCGTGTACATGTTATTTCACCTCCCTTGGCCTCAGTGTCTCCATCTCTGGATGGGGATAATAATAGTCACCTGATAGAAGGTTTGTGAAAACCGAGAAAATATCTGTAATGCTCCTCTAATGGTGGGGTACAGAGTGTCTAATACAGGATACTGTATCCTCCTTATTATTTGAAAAGACTTCGCATAATATTATTATGAACGTGAAAGGCCTTGCCAGTCAAGCCCCCACACACAGAAGAGAGTGAACAGAAGCCTGCAGTTGCATCCCTGCCTGCCTACCTGCCTGCCTGCCTCTCAGGTGGGAACCTCTGCGTGCAGGCCCCGTGCTAAGCCCAGGGACAGGCAGTGAGCAAGGCCCTCAACACTCTGGCTCACAGAGAAGAGCCCCTCGGATTGGGTTGAGTGGGAGGGCTGGAGCAACTGGAGATGGCGTGTTCAGTCAGGGTGGGCATCTAAGTGGGGACCTGAGGGATGAGAGGAGCTGCCTACAGCCGGCCCTGCAGGCTGGGACAGAGCATTCAGGGGAGGGAAGCTAGCGGGAGCCAGTGATGGGAAAGAGGAACCGTGTCCAGCCCCAGGGGAAGGGAGAGCACGATGGGAAGGGAGGCGGGGAGGGGGTGGGGCAAGCCGCAAGGACCCCGCAGGGCAGGTGCAGTGGTTTTCCCATGAGCTCTGGGGAGCCCCTGAAGAATGTGAAGCAAGGGAAAGCTGTGCTCTTGTCCCGCCCGCGAAAAGCTCCGGATGGACTGGAGACAGACTGTGCGTGTCGGTTGGTCTCCGTGTGGCGTTGCCTGGTGCCTGTTCCGGCCGTGGGCATCGGGCGCTGCTTCAGCCCACGCAGGGGCCTTACCTGGCTGTCTGAAGGTAGAGCACGGTGTTGTCACCCTCATAGGTGCAGGAGGCTGTCACTCTGCTGACCAGTGAGGGCAGGCCGCTCAGCTTCGAGTAGCCGTGGCCGCCACAGGCTTGGCGGCACAGCTCAGTCCCCTGGAGGCACAAGTCTGACGTCATGGCCTTGATTCCTGCACTCAGTGCGTGAAGCTGCAAGAACAGGGCATCAGGATGAGTAAGGAGTCCCTCCAGGAGCAACCATGCTTCCCGCTCATTGAGCACCTGCTGTATGCCCATGACAACCCCGTGAGTAAGAATGATCTCCTCGGCTTGCAACTTTACGAACCAGAAGGCTGAGACTCAGAGATGTTACGTGACCTGCCCAAGGTCATACGATGAGGCAACGTAGCTGCAGGGCAGTAAAAACAAAGGAAAACTGACCAGGCCAGTGTCTCCAGGATCTCGGGAAGAGGGTGCTTCCTGGATTGGGCTCACCATCATTTAGGAGTTACGGACTTTGCTGGCAAGTGGAGTTTTTGGAGAGCTGGCCTGTGACCGTGGAGGTCCACCATCACCCCACTGGCCTGGGCTGCAGGAGGGGCTGCCAGGCAGCAGACCTGGTTAGAGCTTTCGGTTCTTGAAAGCCCTTACCCATCTTTCAGACTCTTGAGTCCTTGGGAGGAAGGTCATGTTCCTTAATCTCTCTGTGCTTCACTTTCCTAATCTGTAAAATGGGAATATAAATGAGGCCAGTGGCACAATTGGGGATTGATGAAGCAGTGCTTACTTATAAAGCACAGGGTCTGGTGGACGAAACCTTAGTGTATATCTAAGTGCATAATCCTTCATCTGAGACCCTTGTGGCCGGATGTGTTTCGAAATCAGTATTTTTTTGAATTTTAGAAAGCTAAAGCAGGGCATTGAAGGCAGATTATATATAATACCCAGAAAAGTCTGGGGCAGCCTTAGTGATCAAACTCATTAGTATTTCTGCTGCAAAATGTATACACATCCAGTGGGATAAATCAGATCAATTCAGGTCCTACCATGCCACCAAATGTGTAATTTGTAATTTTTCTGTAATATTTCAGAGCTTTTTAGGTTTCACATACACACCAGGGATTGTGCTCCTGTGTTCTATGTATAATGTGTGATTATTCCCTCTAGCATTTTTGGAGCTTTCTGGAGGCCAGATGTAGGTGGATTTATATGTCGGGGTACAGTTTGCCCTGGGTGCCCCGGGGATATTGGAAGGCTGGGGGGAGGGAGTAAAAGGAGTCCATGGGAACAGGAGTGGGGCTGCTTCCCAGTGGGCAGAACAATCTCAGCCACCTTCCCAGCTCCGGCCACCACCCCCCCCCCGGCCCCCAGACAGCAGATACCTCCGGCAGGTGGCTGAAGTCTTTGTTGAGAATGGCATCGTAGGAGCTACGTAAGAACTCTAGGAGGCTGCTCGCCAGGAAATGGAATGCATAGGCTGTGGCCAGCTGAGGGAAGAGTTTCTGCTGCTGCGTCTGGTAGTCCAGGATTTTTGCCTCTGGGTCGCTGAGGGGAGGAAAAGCAGAAGGTTTAGAAGATTGCTACCTGCCCCCTCCACCTTCCCATATCCCCAGGACCAAAAAAAGACTTACAAACTGATCGTTTTTTATAACTCACTGCAAAACTTGACCTGAACTGACATGAGGTTAGTAATAATCTTAAAATTCCACCTAACATGAATATCCACACATTTCTCTGTAGAAATATTGACAGGTTTGCCGATAGGTGCTGCCCCTTACGGGGGACGTGTACAAAATCACAGCCTGTGCACCATATTATCCTACCAACATCTGGAAAGTTCTGAATTCCAACACATTTGATCCCAAGGATTTCAAGTGAGGGCTTGTGGTCTTGTACCCCTGATGATTTGAAACCGGACCTTTCACTGTCCAGGTGCACATAGTATGTGCTGGGGGGTACATCAAGTCTAATCAGTAATTCTGAGGATGTGAACTTGGGTCTGACGGAATCCCAAGGCAGGGACGGCCTTGTCCATCGCTATGTCTGCAGTGCCTGAGACTGTGTCCAGCACGAAGGGGACCAGAGTAGCAATTTGTGGATTAAAAGAAAGCGTGACTGTGAGAAGCCTCCCATGGCTGTTGGGGAGAATCTTAGGTCAGCAGTCCCTCATTTATTTATTATTGGTGGGGGGAGGGGCAGAGGGAGAGGAGAGAGAATCCCAAGCAGACTCCCCGCTGAGTGCAGAGCCCAACACGGGGCTCAACCCCATGACCCTGAGATCATGACCTGAGCCGGGACCAAGAGTTGGATGCTTAACCGACTGAGACACCAAGGTGCCTCAGACACACACTATCATAACCATCCTTGGGACACTTGTGGAACCCAGAAAACTGGGCTCTGGATGGGACTTCAGCAGCAGCACCTTTTCCCCAGCACCCCTGTCCTCCGGAGAAGAGTCCCTCAGCAGGGGGAATCTGAAGCCCAGGCCAGTCGCGGTGCCCTGGGTTTGCCAGAGGAAAGGGACCCCGGGCTCCGGGCCTGGCTTGCTTCGTTGCATTTCACTCTCCACACTGCCTTGAAAGAGTGCTCCTGTCATGCCTATGTTGCGGGTGAGGACACTGAGGGACAAAGAGGTGGCGCGAGTTGCCTAAGCTCCCACGGCTGGCACGCAGCCCAGCTGTGTGTCCCCCAGGTCTGTCCGGCATCTGACCCTCAGTCCATTTTGCATTAGACTCCTGGATCCTTGAGCCCACAGCATAAAGCATCAATGGATTCTTAGACTGGAAGTTCTCTCTTCACATTCCAGGGGAGGAAACAGAGGCCCTGAGCGGGCAAAAGACTTGCCCAGGGTCACTTAAGCAGAGTTGGGACAAGAACTGCCGGGCTGAAGCCCATCCCTCAGTCAGTCAGGACTCGACCCTGTCTTCCCACACTAGCACCTTATGCTCAGCTCCTCGCTGCGACATCCTGGCTGCATGTCTCCATTGGGGGCATATTTATCCTAAAATATTATTTGCTGTTTACCCAAAATTCAAATTTAACTGGTAGCCTGTATTTTCATTTGCTGGAAATCGCGCGCGTGTTTACACAGGCACGCACACGAGTGGGTGCACATAACACACAGTAAAAAACAGAGAGTACGGCGGTGCCTGGTGGGCTCAGTGGGAGGAGCATGCGGAACTTGATCTCAGGGTCATGAGTCCAAGCCCCACATTGGGTGTGAAGATTACTTAAATAAATATTCAAACAACAACAGAGAGTACAGTCAGCTATTCAGTCCCGTGGAGCAGAGGGAGAATCCGCTGGATGCAGCCACATGCGAACAAAATGGTCCAGACTTGGACATGCCCCACGTGGGGATGCTGACAGCCACAGCTGGACAGAACTAGCTTCAGCCGTGCACCGTCCAGTGTGACGGCTGGGCTTTCCCAGACACGATCTCTCATGCCCTGACGGAGCTCAAGAGCCACAGTCACCCACCTTTTGGCAACCAGCTGACGACCCAGACACACCCAGCCAGTCACAGCCCAGCTGGACTCGGACAGACAGATCTGATGGTACAGGGTCAAAGACCCATGATCACACAGAAACCCAGGCCCTGACCGACACAGGTCAGGCGGTAGACCAGCCAGGGTTCGAGGGAGCCTGACGGAGACCCCATAGACAAGGCCCACTCGGGCAGAGGGGTGGCATCAAGGGACAGGCACTGTGGGATGGAGAGGGAGCCCTGTCTGTCGTGGTCAGCCGGCGGGTGCCCCTTGCCTGGGCCGGATGCTGGATTGGCGGCGGATGACTGAGTAGCGGATGGCGATGACACAGGCCTTCTGCAGCAGGGGGATGATCTCGCCCAGGAGCAGATCCACCCGCAGCACCACCATGGAAAAGTAGTTGGTCTGCAACGTTCCGAGCTTGACGTAGGTGCCATCTGGCAAGACCTGGTGGACCAGAGACGGGTGTGCCGGGCCTGAGCCAGGGCTCCCCAGCCTGTCCTATACCCATGACTGTGGGCTTCCATCCCCTCCAGGCACACGGCCCTCAGACCGCTCACCGGCAGCAGGTGGCTGACCACTCGCCAGATCACACTGGCTCTTAACACACCTGTGCTTTCTGCTGAACAGTCACTTCTCAAGTGCCTGGGTTCACAGCTCTTCTCCGGGGACACCCAGGACCTCCTCCAAATCCATAGCTAGAGGGAATGCCTGGGGACCTCCAGACCTTCCTCCAGCACTCGGCTGGTGTCTGGTCAGTGACTGCTTGTCTAGGCCTCACTGTAGGTGAATATGCATGTCACCCTCAGCCCTTCCCTTCTCTCACATCGCTTTGCCCCCCTACCCTATGACTGCTCTACCATCCCACGAAGCTCTGAGCATTTACCCCTGAGAACTCTGAGGCTCAGAGAGATCAAGTGACTTGCTCAAGGTCACACAGCTCCCAAACTGGGGCTTTACCCAGATCTGTGGGATACCAGAGCCTCTTTGGGGTGGGGGGGTGCCCCAAACTCTGCTCTTTGGGGGAAGACCCAGAGCCAGCAGCAGTCTGCAGGAGGCCACTGCCCCTCTCCAGGCAGCGTAGGCTAGCAAGCCTTCCCAGGACTCCCACCTGTGCAAAGCGACTCAGCATGTTCTCCCTAGGGACCCGCACGTGGTCCAGTCGCAGGAAGCCGTGGTCTATGTGGTCAAAGCCCATCTTGGGCCCGATGTCTCCAACGGTGACTCCTAGAAGGAAATGGAGATGGGAACGTCTGTATGCCAAGTGCTTTCGTGTGCCGGGTACCCCCCACCCACGTTCTAGCTCCCCCAAGCCTCACAGCAGCCTGTCACGTGGGATTATTACACCTGTTTTTCAGCTGAGGTCAGACAGATGCTGAATCTTGCTCAAGTTCACCCAGCCAGTTAGCACCAGGTCTACCCAACTGGACTCCTCCCTGCCCAAGGGAGACATGTCCCAGCTTCTCCCATTACCTTGGGGCCTCAGGATAGGGAGGCCTGGTGGGCTCTCTTCCTGGCAGTGGTCCTAGGAGCCACGTGGGCTTACCTGGCAGTGGGGTGTGGTCCTGGAGGCTCCGGATGGGCACAATGAAGGCGTGCATGCCCTGTCGGGCTCCTGAGCAGATCAGCTGGGCCTGGACCAAGGTGTGGGTGGCTGACCGTCCCACTGAAGGCAGAGAGAGGAGAGGCCCAGCATGATCTCTGGTGTAGGAGACCCTGGTGTATGGAGCAGGCAGGCTAACTCTCCCTATCAGGAACCTGCATGTGGGTCCAGTCTGAAATGGGTGAGGAGGACCAGTGTAGTGGCACGGGGAAGGGCAGGGTACCCCGTGAAGCCAGGATGGGGATTGTTTGATCTGCTTCAAATGGTCGGGTCAGGGGAGGATGCACAAGGAGCCTGAAGGGTACAGCTATTTCCCAGGGGGGTTACCCAGGGCAGGGAGGGCCAGGCAGAGGAGAGGTAACATCCTGGGCAACAAAGCGATGCTTTTTCAGGATACCCTGTGGCTCACATGGCCTTGACTCATCCTTGGAAATGACTGGAACAGTCTTGAGAGCTTTAGTATGAGTGTCTGGGTTGGAGAGCTTTATGGACAGCCATTTGGTGGCTGGAGGTGCAGGGGGTTCTGTCTAAATGTCACATATGTGGAGCAACCAGCCTATAACACACAGGCAGGGGGTAGGGAGGCTCAAGGAGCCGGCTGGAGATCTGGAGGGGTGCAAAGCCCTCCACACGCTCTAGATGCTCCCCCTTTCAAAGGCAAAGCTGACAAAGGTTATGGATTTTAATGAAAATAGCCTAAATGAAACAATCTGGGAAAGCTTGGCATCTTTAAAAATTTGGTTCTTCTGCAGTCTTCTGACTGAAGTGTCTGCCCTTGAGTCATTTTCTTTGGTATCAGGGAGACAGGATCTTTATGTCAGAGCTGCTGGGGTATGTATGTTAGGATCCATGGTGAGAAAACCGGTCCCTGATCACAGGGAAAGGTGTGCATCGCTGCCCCCCAACCCAGGGGCCTCGAAGAGTCACTGATCCCAGAGAGGGGGAACAGCTCCCAAAGAACCAAACAAATCTAGCAGTGTTTTGCAAAAGGCACTGTAAAATGAGCAGGGTTTTTTTTTTTTTTCTGTCCTCAAAAATCTATAAATGAATCACTCTATCGTCCACCTAATAATAATGAATACAGATAATTATTATTTATCTAAATCCAGGTGGTGCTGGACCCTGTGCTGGTGCTTTCCAGTTCTTGTAGGGCGGGTATGATGAGCCCCATTTCCCAGATAAGGAAACTGAGCCTCAGAGAGGCAAATGAGGCCCTCAAGGTCACCGGTCTGGAGGGGGCAGAGCTGGGATTTCAAGTCTGTCTGATTGCCAGGGCTGGTTTCTTTTCTCTGCAGTTCTGACTGCGGTCATCCATTCCCTTCCTCTCCTCTCTCGTTGTCTCTCCTGTCCATCCCTTATTTCTCTGACTTTTGTCTGAATCTTTTTCCCTCTCTGCTTGTCCCTGGCCTCTCTGTTTCTCTCTGCTTAGTTGTACTCCTGACATTCATTGTATTTTCTCCCCCTGTGGAAGCATTCAGCAAATGGGTCCTCAAGTGCCACAGACATGCCCTCACAGGTATGTTGTCACATCCCGGGAATAGGGCCTTGGCGGGACCCCCTCTCGGGCAAAGACGGAGCCTGGGGGAAGCACGGTGCGGTCGCCGGTGGCCAGACCGAGGCTGAGCCTTTCTGGGTGTCTGGAGCAGGGGCGGTGATGGGTGAACTGGGTGATGGATTGGCAAGCTTAATCACTAACTTGGGAGGTGAGAGTGCCTGGGACTAGGCTGTGCGTATGTGATGTGTGTGTGCACGCGTGTATCTGTGTGGGGGCAGGGTGCCTGTGAGCGAGGCCTTGGCCCTCATCCCCCACAGGTTGGGTGGTTTCCTCAGCTACTCCAAAGTTGGGGCCTCTCAGCCACTCACGGATGAAATTCTTCCCATCCCCCGCTGTTGACAGAGTGAGACCCTGAAGTTCAAGAACCTGCACTGATTTGCTCAAGGTCACCAGCCTAGAACAGGGAATCAGTCTGAGGTCTGGTGGACCTCAGAGCTGGTGCTATTCTGCTGTCGAACTTTGATCTCCTTGGGGACAGATAGGGCTGGGGGGACGGACGGATACTCACGGTCCCCAGGCCACCATTTGGTGGCTGTCAACGTGGGGCTGTGCACCACAAACTCCTGGGTGGCCGCATCATAGGTGGCTTCAGTCTCCAGGCCCCGAAGATTCGTCCCTGGGAATCAAGGAGGGGAGCTTGTGAGGCAGGAGGTCAGGATAGGAATCTCACCTGGGGAGCAGCGTCCTGGTGGGCCTGGAGCTGCCAGGCACCAGCCCCGTCTGCAGTTGGGGGAGCTCCCAGCTATACGCACAGGCGTTTCTTGTCTTTCACCCGTGGGCTGTGTGGGGGACACATGGCCAGCCCGTGACAAGGAATGCTTGCTGACATTTCCAGAAGGAACGCCTTGCCCCACGCATGCTAGTTCACACGGTATGTTTGTATAAATTAGAAAAAGGAACCCCCTCCTTTGAGACCCTTCACTGCCACCTGCTGGAATGTTTCCATATGAAATACACAATCTCTGACTCCTCAGCTGTGAGTGGGCTTTCTGGAACCGTGCACGCAGAAACCCTGGCTCACCGTGTCCCAGTTCTGTCTGGGCATATGATGCAATGATCTGGAATTCATTGCAGAGTGGGGTCCATTTGGCAATCTGCTCCTCTGAGCCCAGGCTCCTGAGGGATTTCAGGAACACGTGGTGTAGACTTAAGGCCAGTTCTCCAGAAAGGGCTCTGGGGGGGAAAGGACACGGTGCTTGAGTAGCCCACCGGAGACGGGGACCCCGGTACCGTCAGTCTGGCAGGGTGCAGGAGGGAAGGGGCATCTGCCATCCTGGCTTCCCAACAGCTATTGCCTTTAAAGGTGGGGAAAATCGCTCATGGCGTTAAGGCTTTCCAAGTGATCCCAGGTGAATTCCTCTCTGGTGGGGCTGCCCTGGGAGTGAGTACCTGTAAACGTAATAGAATTCAGGACTGTTTTCCGACCAGCCCAGGCGCTTTGCTGTTATCTGGAGGTGAAATTTCTTCTGAACGGCGGCCACATAACGTTCATTCTGGGTCATGAAATAATTATCCTTCAGGCTAAACTCCGGGTCACTGTGGATGATGCTCTCTTCCAAAGACAGAGAACAGAGAGCTTAGAGACTGGAGTGAGGCTACTGGCACCTTCAGATCTTTTTACCCTCTTGCCTTGTGGACGTGGAAAGGAAGTCAGACATTATTGTCATTTTACAGATGTAATGACTGAGCACCTGAGGTGGGAAGGTGACTTGCTCAAGGTTACAAAGTCATGCAGTGGCAGAATAAGGACCAGCATCTAGGTCTTCTGCTGCCTAAGACTCTTCTATCCTTCAGATGGGCTCAGGAAATATGGACTTGTTAAAGATATCCTTACAGTCCAAAGGAATGAATCTCTAACAGTGGAATTTTGAAAGCAAGATTTGTCATTTGAGGTGGGACTGCTAGTGAAAGACTCTTCTTCCAAGAAAGGCATGCGGGCACAAAGCAGAGGCTCCATTCCCCAGCTTCCTCTTACCAACTTTCCTCCGGAGTGCAGTGTTCTGGGCACCTCCATCCAGGATGTTGATGAGCCTTTCCACATTGAAGGACTGTATGTACCTCTCACTCTCTATGTTGGGGTGCACTTGCCTGCTCCAGGTATCCCCCAGGGACACTCGGTGCACTGGGCTGCCCATCCTAGCCTGGAGCTGCCTGCTGCCGGAGGAGAGGTACTTCTGGCCTAGCTGCTCGGAGCCTTGGGTGGTGCTAAGAACCTGTGTGCAGGAGGAAGTGCCCAGAGCTGAGCATCCTCCAGGGGCTGCTCCGGGTAGGAAAGCAGCTCCCCTGAAAGATTTGTGTGCCCCTGCACCCCCACCCCCTTCTCTGCAGGCACTCAGCTGGCCACGAATGCAGGAATTGCTCGGTAAATGGTAACGTAGTACCTGTTTGTCGAGATTTGGATGGGATCCAATCACAGGGCTCGAGCTCTGTCCACTGCAATCTGTCTTACAAGGGTTACCTGGGGAAATTCTCACAAAGTCAATTCAAGTCACACATGCAAAAATATCTGGTGACCTTGAGCATGTCTGGCCTCTAGCCACACAGCTGGAGGTGGCCAGGAGGTGGCCAGGGTCCGACCACAGAGCACATGCTTTCTCATGTTACGGCCCTGCCAGGGGGCCTCACTGTAGGGACCTGTGGTCCCATTCACCTGGTCCCCTGAGTCCTGGGCTCATTCAGCCCATTTCTGTGAGCCTTGAGGGGTACCGCAGAGCTGGGGGGAGGAAGCTTGCTTCTGGCCTGGGCAGTGTTCCCCCTGGGACCCCTGTGTGCCCCCCTGCAGCCAGAGTGGACCCGTGTCCTTCAGCAAACCCTCAGACTCTCAGAAGCCCCTGTTTCCCCACAGCAAGGCAACTACCAGGTTGCCTCGTCTATTTGTTGAGTATCTCAAATCCATTTGTTCCATCCCCATGTCTGTTCCCGGGCCACCACCATCTCTCACTGGGCCTCAGTGTCTCACTTGTCTGTTCTCCTGGCTGCCAGGCTGAGCCCTTCAACTGCAGTCACATTGTGTCCCCGCCCCGGCTTGGAATTTGCCCCCTGGTGCCCACTGTTTGTGGGAGAGAGTCCATGCTCCCGACCATCCACCGCCGCCTGCCCACCTGCCCCTTGCCCTGGATCAGCTACTCCAGCACCAGGTTGGGGCCTCCCCTCCCTCTCCTCCTCCCTTTTGCCTCTGTGGCTTTCCCCCCACGTTCCTAGTGAGACCCAGCCTCCAGGGACACCTCCTCCAAGGAGCCTTCCTGACAGCAGCACCCCCCACCCCAGGAACAGAGTGCCCTTTTGCTGCCCCACTGGGTGCTGTTAGAGTAGACAATAGGAGCAATGCCTTATTTGCTCGAACGTGCCCCTCCCAAGTGCCTGGGTGGCCAGCACCACCGTCCCTTGGATCCCACGCATCTAGCTGTCAGGAGGCACGCGGTCTGTTTTTCCCGCCGGCAGCCACCGCGGCCCTACAGATATCTACTCTTACTATCCGTTTTACGGGGAGCCCAGGAATGGAAGGAAGGAGACTCCGTAAGGTCGTGTAGCTGCAAGCGGCGAGTGGGGTTTCTATGCAGGCTTGCAAACCAATACCTCCTGAGTGGGTGGCAGGGCCATGGGGGTGCTGACAAGGGGCCTGGCACGTTTAAGGACCCCCTCTTGTCTGCCCCCTGGACCCCTGCAAGGCCACCTAGCTGGCCTCCTGTCTTCCTGCCCCACTCCCCCCGACTGCTGCTGCCTGTTTGCTGTGCCTGGACGTGCCAGACCTCCCCCGCACCCCACCTCTGCCAGGTTGTATCCTCTGACTCAAACTCTTCTTCTGGAACACTCTTTCCCCGGGTGTCCTCTTGGCTCCCTCCTTACCTCCTTCAAGTCTTTGCTGCTCAGTATCACCTTCTCAGTGAGGCCCACCTGACTGCCCTCTTTAAAACCCCAAGCGCCCCTCCCCTGGCCTTCCTAATCCCCCTCACTCTGCTCTACTTTTTGTCCTAACGTACAAGATAATTTACTCACTTACGTTCTTGTTTATTGCTGTCTCCCCAACTACAGGGTAAACTCCAAGGGCGCAGGGGCCTTTGTCAAGTTATGCTAACACTTAGCACAGGGCCTGGCCCACGGGCAGGGTCTGGTAAATAGGGGTTGAAATGACATGCAATGAAAGAAAGCAGTGCTCAGGGTCGTTAGGAGCACGGGGAGGGTCAGGCCTGAGGTGGTGCGGTCCTCAGCGGCCTCCCACTCCCTCCCCTGTCCCCGGGCTCAGCTCACCTGTCCCACCGGTGTGGTGTCTGCCTGTAGGCCTCTGGGGCTGCGAGCTAGGTTTCTTGTGGGTGGCCCAGCCCATTTCTCCTCCCCTCGAATGGGCTGGAACAACACGGAAAATTGAAGGCAGTGCCTGGCAGGCTCTCAGCTCTCAGGTGCCCCTGGCTGAGCTCCCTGCTTTTCTCTCGTGCGCCCCTTCTCCCTCAAGTGGGTGTGACCTGCTGGGCCAGTGCCCAGGCCTTCCCGGGGTTGGGGGTGGGGTTGGGGGGTACTGCTTTGGGAGTGTCAGCTGCTGAGACTCGCCTGGCTCTTCCTCTCTCCGCCTGTCTGGGCCTGACCCAGGTCCCCAGAACATGCTTACCCGGTTCCCTGAGCACGAGCAAACACCACAGCCCCCACCTGGTGTCCAGAGGCCCCAGGCTCAGACCTTCCAGATGTGACTCAGAGTTACTTCGCCTCTCTGAGCTTCCCTTCTCTTGTCTGTAATTCACGGGCTATAGAGGAAAGCTCTCGGTAAACTGTGAAGCACCTGGTATTTGTAACGAGATTATGACTGTTTTCTGAGTGCCCCATGACAGAGTTTCGTAATTCCCCAGAGGGACATTTAATGGTGGCATTTCGGATTCTCATTGGCAGTCTGCTGGGGAGGTATTTATGGGCAGGTGTGTGAGGGTTTAGGTTGTATGGGGAGCATTGATTTGCTTTGTTATCAATCCATATTGTTAAGCAGGAAGCAAAAAACAAAAGAAAAACCTCTGACCCTGGGAAGCATCCAGGCTGGGGTTGGGGGCTTCTGGGGAGACAATCATCACAGGAGGAATGAGCAGGAAAACCTGGATGGGATACTCACAATCACTTCTAATGAATTTATAACTTTTTGGAACTTAAAACTTCTTGCCCTCTCTTCCTGCCCCCGCTGTTCCCAGGCCTCCCAGGCCCTACCTGTCCAGATCCTTTTTATCTTTTCATCTCACCACACTGTTTTGGGAATTCATTGCAGTCTGGATCAGAAGCTCCAGGACCTGCTTTCTTAGCTCCAAGTTTTGGTCCCTTGTGGTATATTACAAAACTCATCTATTTGGTCTTTGTCCCCAGTTCCTGGCACAGGACCCCTAAGAACCCTTGCAAGCTCCTGAGAGGTAAGACTATATCCTTTTTTATCTATGGCCGGGGGCCCGTAGATAGCTTCAGGATGGGGACTGCTTGCTGGAAAGATCAAGCCTTAATTAGAGCGGTTGGAAATCTCAGTTCTCCCCGGTACGCCCTCGCCACCCAACCTCCAGGGAGGGGAGAGGGGCTGCAGTTTGAGCTAATCACCAGTGGCCAGTGATTTAATCAGTTATGCCTATGTAGTGAAACCTTGGGAAAAATCCCTCAACAACGGGGTTTGGGGAGAGTTGGCAAACAGGGAGGTGCTGGTGGGAGGGCAGCATGGGAAGCTCCATGTTGCCTCTAGTCCCTCCCCCGACCCAAGACCTTGTCCTCTGCATCCCTTCCAGTTGGCTCTTCCCAAGTTGTATCCTTTATAGTCAACCGATAAACGTAAGTAAAGTGCTTTCCTGAGTTCTGTGAGTCATTCTAGCCTATTATTGAACCCAGGGTGGGGGTTGTGGGAACCCCTGAATTTATAGCCGGTATGTCGGAGGTAGAGGTGGCCCCTGGGTTGTGCAGCTGTGGTCTGAGGTGGGGGCAGTTCTCGTGGGACTGATCCTTAAGCCTGTGGGATCTACACTAACCCCAAGAGCTGGTGTCAGAACTGAACTGAATTGTTGAACACCCAATTGGTGTTGGGGAATTGGTGGTTGGTGTGGAAAAACCACACATTGACTGTGTTAGAATAAGACACCACACCCTTGGCACACTCACTATAGTGGTGGGTATTTTTTCTTTAACTCTTGGTTTTTGTGTAAATCACCAATGAAAGTAAGGACTGTGTCGCTCTTGGTCACCAATACAGTCCCGTTCCCAAACTAGGGTCAGGCCCAGGGTAGACAAATATTTGCTGGATGAGTGAATAAACACGGGTTGACAGTGAAGACTTTGGAGCTTTGGCATTGTTTTAAAAGGTGGGAGTGGGTGTGTTTGTGTGTCCACTCTATTTGCACACACTTGTATACCTCGGCATGAGACCCAGACCTTCAGTCTCAAAGCTGGGGATTCCTTTGGGTCTACTTGTACCAAAAAGCTGTGTATCCAGCTGGGTTTCCAAAGTGATCCTGGTCTTTCTGCAGCCTTTCCTGATCTTTGCTGATGGCTCCTCACCCTTTGCCCTTCAGGAATTGTTAATATCCAAGGAGCTTAAAAGGCTCCCCACAGGTGGTCCTTCTATGAAAGGGTTGCTCTGCAAGGTGAATGATTTTTCTCTTTCCCTATGTTTCTGTGCTAAAATTTGGCTTGTCTTGGGGCACCCAGGTGGCTCAGTCGGTTAAACGTCTGCCTTTGGCTCAGCTCATGATCCCAGAGTCCTGCGATCGAGCCCCGCGTCGGCCTCCCTGCTCAGTGGGGAGTCTGCTTCTCCCTTTGCCCCTCACCCCGCTGGTGTTGTCTCTCTCTAAAATAAGTAAGTAAATAAATAAATAAAATCTTGAAATAAAATAAAATTTGGCTTGTCTTAGGCTTAGCATTAGTACCTGTATGCCTCTAACCATCATTCCCAGAGTGAATATTTTGGAGCACCCGTAGGGCATTGGGCCCTGCTCGGGGTGGGACCCAGCGTGGAACCAGGTCTCTGTAAGTGGGGGGCAGGGATGTTTATAGGTCCCCTCACCTCCCCTGCATAACAACACCGGAAAGTAGGATGCCCCTCCTCATTTTGCAGAAGAGGAAACAAGCCCAGAGAGGTGTTCACACAATACGTAGGATGCAAAGGTGGAATTTGAACCTGGTTTTCTTGCTCTTTCCCCATGTGTACAAGGTTGGGAAAGAAGTCAAGAGAGCCAGAGCACTTGTTTTGGCAGGACTTCTGAGATGTGGTGACTCTGGGCAGGTGCCCCCTTCCCCTAGGTCTTGGTCTCCCCATCTGTGATGATGGGTATCTGCTCACTAAGAGGCCTCACACCTCCCCCCCATGTCCCCATGGTAGCATCATGCCTTAAAAATCTTTAAAAAATTTTAAAAATTTTAATTATTTAAGTAATCTCTGCACCCAGCGTGGGGCTCGAACTCATGACCCCTAGATCAAGAGTTACATGCTCTTCTGACTAAGCCAGCCAGGCACCCTGCCAGATATTTTATGTTCGTTAACACTGTCCTCAGGGCGCCTGAGTGGCTCAGTTGTTGGGCGTCTGCCTTCGGCTCGGGTCGTGGTCCCAGCGTCCTGGGATTGAGCCCCGCATCGGGCTCCCTGCTCGGCGGGAAGCCTGCTTCTCCCTCCTCCACTCCCCCTGCTTGTGTTCCCTCTCTCGCTCTCTCTCTCTCTGTCAAATAAATAAGTAAAATCTTTAAAAAAATAAAACAAAACAACAACAACAAAAAACACTGTCCTCTCAGCTACCCATGAGGCTGGCACTATTGGAACCCTCAGTTAACAGACGAGAAACTCAGAGATGTTAAATAATTTGTCGGAGGATACCTACCTGGCAAGTGGCAGAGCTGGACCCCCGCCACCTCGCCTCCCAATCTGAAGTCTGACTTTGTAGCCTGGACTCCTCATAGTCATGCTGGGCCACCTGTCAGGATCTCCTTAAAAGGGAGAGTGAGAGAGAGAGAGAGAGAGAGGGAAGGAAATTCCATCCTTTGAAATGAGCTAGGCCCCAGGGCCAGGCATTTTGTGTCTGGTCTCTCACATGATAGGACCTGCCAGGTATACAGTAGATGCTCAATGCATATTTCTCTCCTTCTTGCTCCTTCCCAGCATGTCTTGGGCCAAGGGCAGGCATGTGAACCCTGGTATCCCACTGGCCGCTGTCTTTTCTTAAAGTGGTGAGTGGGATGGGCCTCGATTCTTGTCCCTGGGGCCCAGTCTGGCAGATTGGTGCGGGCTGGGCCACCTGCTGTCGGGGAAGAAGGAAGGAGGAAGGCCACAGGGCCTCAGCAAGCTTGCAGGATGTTTCTGGCGACAGATGGGAAAACTCCGAATGTGGGTGCTTTGCAAAACAATCCCTGCAGCCTCCACCAGCAAATGCTGCGAGGACAAATGTGCTGGCTCCCGTCAGGCAGACGTGGGTTTGCATCTCGCTCCCACCACCTGCTGATTGTGTGCCTTTGGGAAGTGGCTTGGCCTCTCTAAACTTTGGATTCTTCACCCATAAAATGGAGGTAACGCCAGTCCTGGGGGATTCAATGAGAGAATTCATGGGAAGTATGAATAGCCCAGTCCCTGGAGCAGATGCCAAATATTAAAGTATAGATACCATTACCTGGTCACAGATGTGGAAAATGTGGTCCAGCAAGTTTTCCAGGCTTCTGACAAGTAGTGATTGTCGGGGCGCCTGGGTGGCTCAGTTGTTAAGCGTCTGCCTTTGGCTCGGGTCATGATCCCAGGGTCCTGGGATCGAGCCCCGCGTCGGGCTCCCTGCTCAGTGGGGATCCTGCTTCTCCCTCACCCTCTCCCCCTGCCTGTGTTCCCTCTCTTGCTGTGTCTCTCTCTGTTGGATAAATAAATAAAATCTTAAAAAAACCCAAAACAAAACAAGTAGTGATTGTCAGAGCTGGGGCTTGAATACAGGTCTGGGCACAGGATTAACTATCTTTATGGGGCAAGCCTAAAGTCAGCCTTGCAGTGGGGGATGCACATCTTAGGTCAGGCTCCCAAAGGGGTGAGCTTAAGTGCCCTGGTCCCATGTGAAGCCCCTCCCTAGGAAGGGGGAGCTCCAGCTCACTTAGCTATTGTTAGGCAGCCCAGGGGAGTTGTTAGGGTCCTTCACTGGGAAATCCTGCTCATCTCTCTAGGAGTACTTTCTGAGAAGTAGATGGGCACTCAGTGTCCTCTCTAGGTGAGTGCCTGCCCATCATCAACTCAGATAATCGTCTGGTGGCTGAGATGAGGGCAAGTGGCCATGGGGAGGTATGAATTCTGTTCTTGTGAGGCCCAGCAAAAAGGGCATTTATGAGGCAGGGCCCTGGTGGGAGCCGGGTGGCTGGGGGTTGACAGGTCTGGGGGTGGGGGCAGTAAAACACCAGATTGTTTAGGTTACTGCTCGGCTAAAAGTCCAGTCCTGCAAGGGGCAGGAATCCCACTTTGATGGCTAGTTTGGGGGGGCAGGTGCATAACGTTCCTCACCCCAGAACTCCCATCAGTCTGTATTGGCTGGAGTCTATTTTTATGGGTGGAGGCCAGATCCCTCAAGTTCAGACAGACAATGAGAAGGTTAAATAGGTCATCTAATCTCATGGCAAAGGGTCAGAATGGCACAGGGCCCTCCTGAGCCCTTCCTAGGAGCAAGGACTCGCTGTCGTGGAGAAAATGTGCGCTTTGCAGACGGATGGCTCTGTGGGAATCTTGTCTTTCCCCAAGCATTGTTTTGTGACTTCAGCCAAGTCTTTTAATTTACCTAAATGTTGGTTAGTCTGCAAAATAGTGAGAATGACATCGACTTATCATGGGTGGTGACATTGGTGGACTTCCATAAAAGCAGTGATCATAACTGACACCCACTCACAACTTTTGGAACACCTGGGTTGGCCTTGGCAAAGGGAAGCAGAATCAGCCGGGGTCCCTGCCCTCACGGAGCTTGGCATTTGTACCATCCCTAGTGGGATGAGGCTGCCCCGCAAAAGCTCCTGGGTTCTGAGGGCTCCCCTGGGCTACATATGCAGAATCAGGGAGGGAGGGTCCCTTCGCCTCCTGAGGTCTTCTGTCTGTCTCCCAGGTGCGTATTTAGGGCCCGTCTGCCATTGAAGAGGGTTCTCCCCAAATCCAGACTAGGACTTGTGGTCTGGCAGGTGTGAGGGGCAGGGGGGGCTCAGTGAGAATGGGCTTGCTCCTCTTGGTTCCCCATGTAGGGCAGAGTCTGATGTCAGGGCTCCTTTCGTTCTGCAGGGTCCCCAGGACTCGGCGATGACCCGACCTCTGCCCTCAGGGATGTTCTAACTCCCTGGATGCGCACAGGGTGGCACTGAGGAGCCACACAGTTTCAATGTTGGTCTTGTAGGCGCAAATGCCGGTCCGGTCGGGCCCGGGTGTACTGACAATAGCCCAAGAGGCCGGAGGAAAGCTTCTGGACCAGACTGATATCTCTGGGCCCCAGGGGAAATTGTGGAGGAAGGAGGCAGGTAGGCGATGGTGGTGGGAGGGGCCGAACCTTGGGGGAGGTTGGGGGTGCTGCAGCCGGAGAAGGGCTTTCTCACTTATTCGTTCATTCAACAAACATGAATTGAGCACCTGCTCTGTGCCTGGAGTCCCATGCGCTATCTGGCCACTGCCTTTTCTCAAAGCTGGATTCTTGTGCCTGGGTCCCAGTCTGCCAGAGGTTCGCCCAGGCCAGGCCACCTGCTGGCAGGGAAGGAGCAGGGAGGACGGCCAGTTGGGATTCAGCAGGAAACGAGACAGACAGACATCTCTGCCCTCATGGAGCGGACATTATCGCTAAGGGAGACACACAAGGTAAACAAGTAAGATACGTGTTTGATGGTGGCAAATGGTGAGACAGAGAAGCAAGGGATAGGAAGTGTGTAGGAGATGCTGGGATTCAGATGGGTTGACCACGGAGGGCCTCATTTAGAAAGAGCATAGGAAAAACACCTGGAGAATGTGGGGGGAGAGGCCTGTATGCTTCTCTGAGGGAAGAAGATGAAAAGGCACCTTGTGGGACGTGGGGCGTGAGGAGGCCAGGCCGGCGGCCAGAGCTGTGTGAGTGAGGAGGCGGGCAGGAGGCAGAAGGCCAGAGATGAAGAGGGAGCGGGACAGGCGGGGCCCTCAGGGTGGTGGGAAGGCCGCTATGGGAAGGGGGGGGGCAAGGGAGGGCTCTGGGCAGAGGAGTGGCAAGACCTGCCTTCGATGTTCACAGGCTCATTTTGGCTGCTCTCTTGAGAATAGGCTGTAGGGGGCAGGGCAGAAGCAGGGAGACCACGGAGGAGGAGGCCTCGGCAATCATCAAGACGTTTTGTTTCCCACTGTGCCGTCAGCACACGGCATGCTTCCTGGCACCGAGCAGGCCCTCAGCACATCCGTACTGAATGATGTGTGAATTAAGGATGCCCAAACACCAGTTCTCAGACTGGTGCGTGGGCTATGTGGAGAAGATGCAGAAAAACAGATCTTAGGCATTGCTGCCGGGGATTCGAATCCAAATGGTTTCTTTCTTTCTTCCTTCCCTTTTTTTTTAAACTAATTAATTAATTATTTTTAAGATTTATTTATTTATTTGCGAGAGGGAGTGTGTGTGTGTGCGAGTGTGCAAGGGGTAGGGGAGGGGCAGAGGGAGAGAGAATCCTCAAGCAGACTCCCCACTGAGTGTAGAGCTCAATGTGGGGCTCGATCCCATGACCCTGAGATCATGACCTGAGCTGAAATCAAAAGTCAGATGATGCTTAACCGACTGAGCCACCAGGGTGCCCCTCCAATTGGTTTCTAATGGGAAAGAGGAATCTGGATGTTCAGTACAGTCTGCTGGTAATTCTAGGCGTTGGGGCTGGCCTTCTGTGTCAGGAATACTCTGGCTGCAAGTAACAGAGACTGACCAACAGTGGCTTAAACAAAGAGGGTTTTCTTTTTATTTACAAGAATTCTGGATGATGGCTACTGGCATTGGGCTTGGTCAAATGATGACAGGGACAGTGCTCTGAGATTCTCTTGGCCTTTTCCTCATGTTAGCAAGATAATTGTTGTGGCTCCAGGCATCACATCCTCCATCAAGGCAGGAAGAATGGAGGGGCAGGGAGGTGTTACCCACATCTGCCTCTTTCATCAGAAAAGCATAAACTTTCCCAGAAGCCCCTGTAGCCTTCCTCTGAAATTTCACTGGCCATACCTGGTCACACTCCCCCCCACCAAGCTGCAAAGGAGGCTGGAACCGTGGGAATTGGGATTTACAGCCTCCACAGTGGGAGGCAGCTAGAGAGAAGGGGAGTGCACGCGGGTGGCTGCCACAGCTCCACCGGACGATGTGGAGTGTCATCTCCATGGCTTGCCGCCTCCATGGAGCAGCTCTGGGGACCACTGAGTGCAATCTCAGCCATCCTCTCTGAGGGGCCTCCTCCATCCTGGATGCTCTGTCTTGCTTCTTTTTGTACGTCGGAACAACATGTAGACTAAGGGGGGAGACTTCTTTGGGGGAAATGGTGGTCTTTATTTGGGGATTGGGCTTTAGGATTGCGCTCACCTGGCAGACATCTAAAATAGCATTTACCACATTCTCACCAAGACACGTTCAAGAGCCTTTTAGAGCCTGATTTACACACACACACGCGCACACGCAGACAGTATGTTTATTTACACTGGCAGGCACCCCACCCCGGAAAAGGGCACATCTTTGGTCATCCTCAAACCACTTAGTTAGGAGTTAAGACCAGGATGACCCCTTTCCTCCTGAACATCCCACTTTTAGTCCAAGAATAAAATAGCATCCCAGCAGTAGCTTTTTCTGGCAGTTTTGGTGGTGGGGGGGCAGTGTAAGGAAATGCTTTTCTAGAACTTCCCTATCACCTTAAATGATGGGTTTGCAAAACCAGAGGCAGGGATTTTATTCTTCACGGGGTGGGGGCAGGGAGAAGAAACCAGCCTGGTTTATTCTCTAAATCTTTAACAATGGGCTAGAAGCAAAAGGTTGAAACATGTAGTCGCATGTGGGGAGGGATTTTTGAGGAAGAATGAGTGAATTCACTGGAGCTGGCTCAGGTGGTGGAAACCAAGCAGGGAGTGGGTGCAGGGGCTGGAAATGGGGACTCAAAGGAGCCTGTCTATCAGGGTAGCGGTGGGGTCTTCAGACCACTGTTAGTATTTCCAGAAGCCCACCGGAAATCACTGTATATTTGTTCTCCATAGGTTTCAGGAAAAGGTAAAATATATATATATATTTTTGGCCAGAAGTGCATCAGAACGGTGGGGTAAGAAAATGCAGGTTGGCAACGATATACCTCTCCAGTGACAATGGCAATTACATAACCGACATAATTTGCTGGGCAAATGTCTTCCCAGGCCTGGGGGCCCTGGAATGGGGTGGATAATGGAGAGCCCTTGGGGCCACAGAGGCAGGGTGGGGAACCCCCAGGGCAGAGGTTCATGGCAGTTGGGGGGCAGAGGTGGCTTCAGGGATGATGTTTCCAGTATTTACTGTCCCTGGCTGCTTACAGTGTGGTCCTCAGACCAGCAGCCCAGGAGCTGGTTAGAAATGCAGAATCTCAGCCCCCACCCCAGATCTACTGAATCAGAAGTGGTCCTCTAACAAGATCCCCAGTGATTCGTAGGCACAATCAAGTTTGAGAAGCACTGTTCTGGACTTCTGGGAGCAGGAAGGCCACAGTCCTCATTAGATGTGGTTGCCAGGCCCAGACAGGGAGGCTGTGGAGAGGAGCAAGCAAAAGCGTGGGTGTGGGGGAAGCGGGCAAACTCCAAGAAGCTGTCCTTGTTAGTACACTTGCAGCCTGGCAGGATGTGAGCCCTGAGGCTGCCTTGTGAGCTGCCCCGCCCTTCCTCCCCGAGCGGCACTTGAACCACAGTCCCCTCCGCTGGCTTTCAGAGCAGGTGTTCAGAGATGCTCTGCTTAGCTGCCCCACACCTGGCCGCCGGGAAAACCACAGTCGGGGAAGTTTTCTGAGAGCAGGGAGCTGGGCTGTCCAGAGAAGCAGGGCCCCGTGGGGCCTGGGCAAAAGGGAGGGCTGGTCAGGCCAAAGAGGGGCCTTTCTCGCCTTCCCAATTCTGCCAGAAAAATCTCAGCAGAGCTCAGAAGCTCCTTCAGGGAGAGGTACCTTGGGAACGTTTTCTCGGCAGCAGCTTCGGTGAGTGCTCAGAGGGAAAAGCCTGGGAGCTTAGGGGCCTCCCAGCTTCTTGGTGGGTGGGAAGGAGGGCCCAGGCCCTCTGGGGCATTTTCACAAGAGCAAGCATGAACATCACAGATGTCCCCAGGCTGGGGGCCCAGGGCTGCCAGATGCAGAAGGGCTGGAGGAGGGCATGGGGGCCAGGGGTGGGCTGCTCAGGCTGGAGCTTCAGCGACCCTGCTCTACAGTGCTCTCTCTTCACTGGTTAGCGTGGCGATTCTCCGCAGGTTTTCCCTGACTTTGATAAATTCGGGGGCATGGTCCTCTTCCTTTTCTGGTGGTTTTTCCAGCTAATGGAGAGAAGAAGCAGAGGTGTAAAGTGGGTTGGGGGGTGGAATTCCTATTCCCCAAACCACAGTATTTGCACCAGGGATCCTCTCTGGGGAAACAGAACTGGGGATCAGCTTTGCCACCAGCCTGGTAGCTGGGGTGACAGAGCATGAGACTAAGTTTTCCCTGTGAAGCCTGGTGCAAATCGCTAGCTTCGGCTGGGCCTCAGGTTCCTCGTCTCTAAAATGGGAACGCCACCTGGCTCGCGGGGTGGTAGTGAGAATGAAATCAGGATCAGCATGCGATAGATTGGGCTGATAAGGGAACTGAGGTTCAGAGAGGGGAGGCCACCAGCTCAAAGTCACACAGCAGAGCGAGTGGCAGTGTGAGGACTTGGGCCGGTGGTGGACTGCTGGTTGAGTCCTCGTTTTGCATCATCTCTTCCCTCTTGCCAGCCGTGGCCACACGCAGGCTCCTGCCCCGGGGCCGGGAGACAGTCCCGGAGGAGGCTGGGGCCAGGGCTGGGCGCTCCCACCCACCTGGTTCAGCCTCTGCTGCCGTCTCAGCAACTCCTGCTCAAAGGGGCACTGCAGCCGCTTGGCCTCTAGCTCTTCCTTCTTCTTCTTGATGAGCTGGTTCCGCCTGCGGTGCTCCAGGACACGCTGCAGCTCCGGCTTTCTGTCCACGCCCAGGCCCCTGGGTGGGGGGAGCCGTCAGGAGACCCCAACTTCCCCCCACCCCAGCCTCAGGGCCGCACCCTGTAGTGACACCAACCTATGCCCTTGTGTTGTACAGCCCCCTGGCAGCCCTGGGAAGGGGTCCCATTCCTGACCCCTTATACGGAGGCTCCTAGGACTTAAGACACCAGCCCAAGTCACAGCTGCGAAGGGGCTGAGTGAGGAGGATTTGTACTCAGGCTGTCTGATGGCAGAGACCAGATTTTATGTCATTTCTGGTTATGTGCCCAGGATAAGTTTCTAGAGGTGGGATTGCTGGGTCAGGCTCTTTTAAAAGATTTTGGATACATATTTCCATCTGCCCCTTAGGAAAGGTTCTCCAACTTATACTCTGTATCAGTGTACAAGAGCATCTATTTCTCCCCACCGTCACCATCCAGTCTTTTTATATGTGAGAATCTGGTAGGCGAGAAATAAGATCTGGTTTTCATGTGTGTGTTCTCTGATTCTTAGTTACGTGGAACAACAGCCTTTGAGATGTGCACCAGTCATTTGCATTTCTTCTTTTATGAACTGACTATACCTATCTTTGTTCATTTTTTGTTCCATATGGATTTATAAGTGATATGTACATATTTTTTGTGGGTTTTATATTGCAAATGTTTCCCTGATTTGTCTTTAGGCTTTTGTCTTTTCTACGGTGGTGATGTCTTTTGACATTAAAAGGGATGACACTAAAAAACGTTTGGAGAAAATGCACATGCTATACTAAGCAAGAAAAAAAGAGCCCACGGAAGATAGAAAATGACACCTGCTGGAAGGTCTTGCACAAAGCTGAAAATTGAACGAGTCCTAGCCCCCGCCAATACCAGAACGTGCCAGTAGAGGGAGCTTCAGGGGCGCCGCTGCCTTCCTCCTGGTGCTAGCCAGCTGGGCGGTATTTCCCAGGCCTCCTCCCCATTCCCTCCGTTACTGAGTCCCAGACCTGCCACCTCAAGCCTGTCTCTTTCATTGCACCCTGGTCTCCCTGGTCCACTCATCCTCCACCCTCTCCCCGTGATTGTAACACCCCTGCTTGAGACCCTTTCCTGGTCAACACATCTCCTCTGGCCAACCTCAAAGTCAATGCTGCAAACACCCTGAGCTACTTGTGTTTCCTGTCTCTTTGCACATGCTCTTCCCTTTGCTGGGAACATACTTGCTTCCACCAGCTGATGCCCACCCCTAGTCTGGCTGACTCCTGCCCACCCTTCAGGCTTCAGCTGAGGCATCCTCTCCTCCGTGAGGTCACCTTGGACCACTCCCAGGTGCGTCCTCTGAGCTCCCAGGCCCATTTATACCCTCATTATAGCATGTGATTATGCATCCATCCCCACTGTAAGGGCAGGAACTGGGTCCCATTCCTTCTTGTACCCCAGGTCTGGACACAGTGCCTGGCACATAGTAGGTGCTCAGTAAATGTATGTGGAGGGCAGGCATGAGTGGGTAGCTGGGAGGGAGAGCAGGGCTCTTGGGGACCACCAGTGACTAGACCTTCACAGTTTGTGTGGGTGACTATGTGGGGTACCCTCAGCCCTCCTCAGCCCCTGGGAGACCCAGCATGACCATGGGGGCCTTCTATAAGGAGCACCTCTGCAAGGCCCAGCAGGCTTGAGGAGATGCTTGCCAGGCGGAGGCAACCGAGCTCCATTCCCACCTTCTATGGTTCATGAGCAGCTCTCGGTGCAGCTCCTGGTGGCTCCGGGAGGCCTTCACAGGGTTCAGCAGCTTCTTGGGCTTGATGAGCTCTGGGTTCCTTTCTCTGTATTCGGGCCGGGCCATCAGTCCCCCGATGTCTGCCCGCTCCCTCTGGATCTCTGAGTACATTGAGGCTGTAGAGACAGGTGGGGGTGGAGGTTGGTCAGAGCGGGGTCTACAATCTCACCCACCCCCGTGGGGCACAGATGAAGGCTTTCGATGTTAGATGGACTTTGGCCATCTGCCGCTGTACAGTCCTGGGCTGACTACCTGACCTTCTGAGCCTTGGTCTCATTTGTGAGATGGAAATAATTGAACCTGTGTACAGGGTTGTTGTAAGGATTGGAGATGCTGTCTGTAAAGTGGGGTGTGGGGGTGAAATGATACTGGGGTACAAAATATGGGTTGACACATGCATATGTTTTTGGCCTGACTGGAGAAAATGATATCCTTTTAAAAGAATTATGTTTGAGTTTCTGTTTTTCAGTGGGCTTTAATCAGAAAAAGAAAAGATACTTAAAAAGAGCAGTATGCACTTGTTAAATTTGGATGAACATAGTGATCAAAAGGAATCTTCAGGGCGCCTGGGTGGCTCAGTTGGTTGAGCGACTGCCTTCGGCTCAGGTCATGATCCTGGAGTCCCGGGATCGAGTCCCGCATCGGGCTCCCTGCTCGGCAGGGAGTCTGCTTCTCCCTCTCCCACTCCCCCCTCTTGTGCTCTGTCTCTAAAATAAATAAATAAAATCTTTAAAAAAAAAAAAAAAAAAAAAAAAAAAAAAAAAAGGAATCTTCACCCCATATTGTCCAGTTTCCTTCTCCGTCATTCCAAATTCTCTGTGGAAGCATCCAGCTTTTCAGTTTCTCCAGATCAAAGAGGAGAGTATGAAATCCCAGAATGGCTATGTCTCTAATTACAAAGTGATGGTTGTCACCTTTAATGCAGATATCGGGCTTCTTGATGGCCTCACTTCCCCCACAGCAGCTTGAAATTTGTCAATTTACTTGAAATTCAGGCAGAAGGGCTCCCTCCTCTACAAGTTGGCTCTGTATTCTTGCAATGCCTCAAAGCAAGCTTGTGTGTGTGTGTGTGTGTGTGTGTAAGACAGAGACAGAGACAGAGAAAGGAAGACTTCTTAAGAAGAAGTCTCCAGGGGATGACACAGCCTGGCCATCAGCTTCTTTTAGTAATTCAAGTGAAAATTGAGGCATTGGTTCTGTTCCCTTCATGAATCCTGCTTTTCTGAGTTTGAACCTCTACTATATGCCAAGCAGCAGCATAAATAGGAGTTCTCCAAGTAAACTAGCTAGGGATGGTGGTGTGCACAAAAACTTGCAAGTAGGTAATAGCTCGGTGGGGTTGGAAAATGCAGGAGGAGGCGGGCAGTAGGGTGTAAATTGCAAGGTGACATGTCAGGGAATGTCGGCATCAAAGGGGAGATTATGTTTTGTAAATGGTGGCTTACCAGACACATGTTTGGCATTTCTATTATTACCCATTGCAGGGTGCTGTTTGGAGGATTAAGTGAGATCACATTTGTAAAGGTGCTGTGTAAACTGGAAAAAGTGTTAATTATTACAAGATATTTTGGAAGTAGCCAGATGAAGTGTCAGAGCATAAAACATATCTGCTAATTTTTTTTTCTTGAATTCACATCCTCAGAACTGTTTCTAAAATGATGAATTCTAATTAATTATCTTTCTTCTCTTTCTTCATAAGGCTGTTTGTTTTCAGGTTCTATCCTTCCCAACTCTTTGGTTTTTAGAGATTGTGGTAGTATTTGATAGTTAAAAATGGGCACTTGACAAAATAAACAATTGGCTATATCAGCTCCCTCATCTTTTTTTTTTTTTAAAGTAAACTCTACACCCAACGTGGGGCTTGAGCTCATGACCCCCAGATCAAGAGTCGCATGCTCTACCAACTGAGCCAGCCAGGTGCCCCTAAAAATGTGCATACTTTCTTAGTCTGGGGGCTTACGTTGTCCGGGACCAACGGGCATTAGAATACCCTGATTCAGACTGGAGTTTGGGGAATTTTCCCCCCTTCTGCTGCCTATTCCCATTACCAGTTCCCACCAAACCTTTATCTGAGCAATTTTCAGCTATCCTCTTTACTTCCTAAGTGCTCAGCTCTCATCCTATCCAGCCCATTATCACACCATACTTAAGTAACTGCTGCAGCTCCTTGGTTACTAATCCTGCCTGTAGTCCTTTTGTGTCCCCCAACCTTCCAGAACGTCATAATTTTCATGAGTCACACCATCTTTGAAGTAACTAACTATATTGTATGTTACCAGAGCCATAAGGCAGGAAACAAATACATTGTATAACTTTAGGAAAAGGGAGGGCAGAATTAATTTGCTTAAGATATCACTACATACCCAGAATTCCCAAGTGGATTAATAGAAAAACACTTGGAACTAATGAGACAATTCAGTGGCGTGGCCAGATACAAAGTAAGTACACAAAACCAAGAGCTCCTGCATAACAGGAATGACCATTGAGGAAGTACACAATAAAATTTTTCATTCATTCTACATTATGTTTTGAGTTCCTACAATTTGCTAGGTTTCGTGGTAGATACCGGACGCACAGAGGTGAACTAAGCAAACAAGGTTCCTGCTCTCACAGAGCTGACGTTCTGTTAGGGAGGCAGACAGTAAACATGTACACATACCAATCAAAACAAATGATTGCAAATTGCCACGAGCCCACTGAAGGAACCGGGGGCCTGGGATAGAGACTAACAGGAGGGCCCACCTTCAGCCAGGTGCACTGGGAGGGTCGCTCTGAGGAGGTGACATTTCAGATCTGAGGATTGAGAAGAAGGAGGGGAGGCTGTTTGGGGCAGAGGGAAGGAACAGCCTGTGTGACTCATGTACCTTGAACAAGCTTAGTCTGTTCAGGGAACAAAAAAGCACAGTGTATCTGGAGTGGCGTGAGTGAGTGACGGGGAGAGTGTTTGGTGTGAGGGTGGATGGTGGGTTCAAGTTGGGGAAAGAGCGCGTCTCATTTGATTTTTTAAAAAGGTCATTCTCTCTGGTGTGTGGGGGAAACACTGTCAGCAGGTTTTGAGAAATTTTTATAGGACTCTGGTTTCTTTGACTTCCACGGGGCACTCGCTGTCTCTCCTTCCTGTTAAATTTCAGAGGAAAAGCCTCTGATTGGCGGGGCTGAGACTCTTCACCCCATAGGTCACCAGCCAGCCCATTGGGGCCAGGCCGCACCGTGGCTGCGGGACCCTTTCCGCTGAGTCCTGCTTGGAAGAGGGGCCCTCTATGTGTGCAGCCAGTCCTGCACCCAGGTCCAACCAGTGACCAGCTCTGGCTCCAAGCCTGTTTGTTTATTTTATTTTTTAAATGAAATCAGCATGTAGTTGTGGGGTTGGTGTCTTCCTGAGCCTTGGGCGGTGAGGTGGTTCAGGCAGGGATCCTGAAGGATGTGTTGGTTCTTCCGGCCAAAACTGCAGGCTGGGAAAACCGCTGCCTTTGCCAGCTCCAGAAGTGACAGGTGTCAGGTCTGTGGACACGCGTGTGGGGGCCCTCCAGGGCTCAGAGAGCCACTAAGCCAGCCTTCCTGCCTTTTAGTTTAATTAAGAGCCCCCCTCCCCCGTTTAGAAGGGCCTCACACAGGTGCTGCAACCACAGGGGCTGCTCAACAAAGCCCTGATGCTAGGCCAAGAAAATCCGGGCTGCCCTTGTGGGGACGGGGCAGGTGGGCCTCCTGAGCAGAGCTGGGGTCCAATCCCCGGGCTGCTCTGGCCAGGTCTGGCAGGCAGCTGGGGTGTCCTGAGAGATCAGAGACCCTCAGATCTGATGATGGGGGCAGAGTGTGAGGTCGCCTCTGAAAAGACAGAGATGAAGGCCCAAGGGAAGAGGTGGCAGAGAAGAGGAACAGGCCAATGGAGGGGAAAGTTAAAAGGCTAGTGAAGATCCTTTACCGCTTGTCAAAGAAATGCGGAATGAAGCTTAGGTATATAGACACCGGAGCCCTAGGGACCTGGATTTGAATGTTGGCTCTGTCCCTTCTTAGCCTTGGGCAAGTTTACCTCTCCTCTGCAGCAGGAGTCCACATACTAAACCTCTGGACCAAATTCAACCGCTTTGGAACACAGCCTCGCCCACTCATTACTTCCGGTCTACATGGCTGCTTTTGCGAGAACAGCAGAGTCCAAAAGGTGCAACAGCTGCCCTTGTTCAGCGTCCTTCTTCATGACATTGCTGCCAAATAAACGAGGGGACATAGCACAGAGCTGAAGCTCAATAGAGCTACTTAGCTGGGCAGCCAAATACAGCAAGGCAGGTTGTGCACTGCACAACTGTAGGGCCTCACTCCTGTAAGTTAAACTATGAGTGGAGCCCCTGGAATTGCGCAGTGTGGCCACCCTATTAGCTCTTATTAACAATTACTAATAAATTCCAGTCCTAGTCTTAGAGCTTTCTTATCCTCTTTAAAAACAGCACTGATTTCATCAGTGGCTCTTAACCCTAGCTACGTATTGGCATCACCAGAGGAAGTTTTAAAAATACCAATGCCTGAGTGGTACCCCAGGGATTCTGATGTCATTGGCCTGGGAGGGCAGCCTGGACTTTGGGATTTTAAAAAGCTCCCCCAATGATTCCAATAGTCAGGCAGCTTTGTAAACCATGGAGTTATTAAAAAAAAAAAAATCAGTCTTTGCTGAGTGATTTCAGCTGCCTGACTGACCGGTTATGGTGGGCAGGTGTGGTTAAGGTCATAGTTCTTAGCCACTGGGTGACCTTGGATGGGTCTTAATCTCGAGGACCCGCCTCCTGTGTAAAATCATGATGCTGTGAAGACGGGATGAGCTGAGAGGGGCAGGCACAGCCAGTAGGTGACAGCTAAACTGAGCGTCTTGCATGACTGCAAGATGGGCAAATCTCGCCTACTCTGCAGACGGCGGGACGGCATCTTTGGGGGTAGGGTGGGGTGGGTAGTAAAAGGTCAGGGGAGAGATTGGCAGCTTCTCCCTTGGTTCTTCCCTGTTTCTGCTGATAACCCAAGAAGTCCCACAGGGGCCCTGCTGATAACCCAAGAAGTCCCCAGGGGCCCTGCAGACACCAGCCCCATGCCAGGCAAGGCTCAGCTGGGATCAGTAACCAGTAAGTGCTCCCAGGCTGAGCCCACCCGCCGCTGGGGCATGTATGACTGATGTTAGAGTGGTGGCTTTGAAACTGAGCAAACCACCCTGGCTGCAGGAGAGCAATGAGGAGAGACTGAAGGGAAGTGGCAGTGGTGGAGACCCAGGTCCCAGTGGATCCTGAGCTGTCTAAGGCCTTCATGTCCCCTTCATCTGCCTCTCTGCCCTGGTGGCTCTGGTTCTGTCTTTGATGGCATTAGTTATAACACATGACACATGAGCCAGTCAAGCTGCAAGGTTAAGGCAAATGTTTTGGAGGAGACAGACTGGGTTTGGAACATGGTAGGTTACTCCTTACTTGCTGTGTCACCTTGGGCAAATAGCTTCACATCTCTGAGCCTCTGTTCAATGGGGATAATGGCCATACCTACTCGAGGGGCTGTTTAGAGGGTGAAACGATAAAATGTGCATGTTGTGGTTAGTCCAGTGCCTGGCACAGTGATGCTCACAGAAGGCAAACTTCTCTCCTTTCCTGAGGGGACCTGTGGTGAGCATTCAGCATTCGGTGAAGGCTCACTCACCTGCTTCTGGATCTCACAGTTGCCCTGGGAGGCTGTCAGCTGTACTGTTTTATTATGCCCGTTTTGTAGATGAGAAAGCTGTGCCGGAGGTCTGGCAGCTGGAGAACTCCTAGCTCAAGGGAAATCCAGACTCACCGGGGAGCCCCAGCCCAGCCCTCACTGCCTTGGGCTTGAGCCAGAATCCACAGGCCTGTCTGCCCAGGGGCTGGCCTTTGTTTAGGACGGGGCCAGCTGGTGGCCTTCCCTCCCCGGGTATTGGTCAGAGTCTTCCCTGTTCTCCCTCCCTGCACCCTTGTTCCTTATTACCATTCAAGCTGCGGGTTCAGAACACACCTGGGACCTTCTTGCCTCAACACTTCAAGAGGCGGGAAGGGTAGAGGAGGAGAAAGGCTTTTTAAATACCCACTGGCAAAGGAGAGAGAGATGTTCAATGCAAATGACAAGCACAGCCTCAGCCACCGGATTTCCCAGCCCCTTCTTGCTTTTTTTCCTCCCAGTAGGGAATGTGCCCTTTTGTGTTTCACTGACCGGAGACCGAAGAACAATGTTCTTGGTGGCCCCTGCCTGGAATCAGAGCTCCTTGTTCATTTGGAGGCAGCTCCCCCCCCACCGCCCACCCCATGGGAAAATGGTTCAAAAGTCCTAACCATTTTGCCTTGAGTCCACCGTGACCTCCCAGCTTGTGAGAAGAAGGTCTGGGTGGGCATTCAGGGGTTTGAATCAATTCCATAGTGGAGTCCGGAGCTGGACACGGAAGGCCCTTAGCCAGGCTGGTGCAGAGTGGAGGGCAAGTGTCAGCAGGCCAGGTATTCCTGCCGGCCCAACAGTGGCATGATGCCAGCCATTCTACTCGGGAATATGCCTCCAGGGGATCGATCCTGGCAGGTACTTACCACTAGCGGAGCTAAGTGCCACTCAGGATCCCAGCCCCTGGGGACGGAGCTCTTGGGGCTGCTCACAGCCGGGGGAACCAGCCAGGTTTGGCAGCAGTTCCAAAAAGTGACACACCAAACCCCTGATTTCCATCTCAGTCCCAGGCTTGCCTCTCCTGCAAGGGGCTAGAGCCACATTCACCAGGCAGTTACCACGTTACCACGCACGTGGGCCGCCTGTGTGCGAAGCCCCTTGCAGCCAGAGCTGGGGAAGTTGGCCCCACAGACTGGGGAGGTGGCTACTGTTGGCCACCCCTTTCCACAGATGAAGGAAGGGAGGCTCTGAGGGGTCATCTAACTTCCCCAGATCACACAGCCAGTGAAGGAAGGAGCTCGAATTGAAGCAGGGAGCTCTGTCTCATGCCAAGACCTGGGGTCTCTGACTTCAGCCCTGCGGCACCCGGGCCTGTTGTCTGTCTAGTAATGAGGATTAAACCCGCTACTCTGTGTGATAAAGGACTTGGGTGGGGGACAGAGCCCAGGTCCCCCAGCTCCAACAGCTCAGCTCCCCTGCCCTGGGGCTCCACAGCCCTCCGGCCCTCGCACCTCCTCCCACACGGCCCCTAGCTCCACAGCAAGGGAAACAGAAGAGAAATGGTCTTACTTCTCAGCTGCGTCTCCGGGCAGGGCAGGGAACTCGGGAGCCTCGGCTGGGTCCCTCACTCCGCTGGGAAGTCCCAGGCGAGCAAGGAGGGCCGCCTCTGAAGGGCGGTTCTTACAACCCTGGGGATGGCGGGCGGCTGCAGTGTGCCAGTGAGTGAGGCAGCTCTGCATTCCTGTTTATTCTGGTATCAATAAAAAGGAACTGTTACTATAGTAACAGATATTTCACTTGGTGCGAGGCCACTTCCACAATGCGGAACACCGCGTCCAAGCCACATGCCCGAGAGGCACAAGTAAATACCTATTTGGTCCGCTTGTGGAGACGGAGAACCCTGCCAAGCTTTGTCTGAGCTGGGTGGCTCGCACAGAGGCATTTCCCTTGTTTCCAATGGGAGGGTCAGTGAGAGTGCATTCCAGAGCCTCCCCAGGGGAGGGGGAGCCGAGCATCCGCCCCCCCGCAGTGCCCAAGGCTTCGGGAGGAAACCGGGCTCTGAGGTGGGAAGGGAGGGCGAACAGACATGGGTTCAGTTCTTGGTCATCCACCGGGTCAGGATCTTCATACATCTTATTTACTCCACACTCTGAACTTCAAATGAACTTCAGAGAGGAGCAACGGGAGTTTGCACAGTTGAGAGTGTGAGGCAGGTAGAAGCTGGTGGGATCTGGGCCGGAGCAGGCCCTGGAGTCCGCCCAGGGGGCTCAGGCACCAGCCCCTTGGTGAAGGGTCTTGTTTGGCTGCAAGGCCGTGAAGCCCAGGATGTACATCAACCATGAATAGGGGCATTGTGCCCTCTTTGGCCTATGTCATTAATTTGACTGACATTTGTTGAGCACCTACTGTGTTCCTGGCCCTGTTCCCAGTGCTGGAGGTACAGTGTGAATGACAGCCTCGGGCTCAGGGAACCTGTATTCATGGGTAGGGGGAGTCAGACTAAAAAGGAGACAAACCAGAAACTTTGACCTGTGATGAAAGTCGGGCTGAAAGTAAGGCTGGGTGAGGTGGAGGGGAGGGGCTGAGCTCGGGAAGGGTGCATACAGAGGTGCTGACCTTTTAGGGAGGCCTGGGTGGTGAGAAGGAGTCAGCACTGTGATGTCCGTTCCCATACGAGAGCATTCCAGGGAGTGGGCAGAGCCAGTGGAAAGGCCCCGGGGTGGGAGTGAGTTTGATATGGTGGAAGAAGGCCAGTGGGGCCGGAGTGTTGGCATGAGGGGGAGGTGGGGCTTGGGGCTGAACAGGGAAGTAGGGGGCGGGTAGCGCATGGCCTGAGAGGCTTGACCAAGCCAGCCATTCTGGAGCTGCTTAAATAAACCTAAAGGGTCATGAATTCTTGGGTATAAAACAATTTTCTAGAAACAACACATGTTCCATTTTGTTCCTTCTTCCTAAATTCTGCCTCTCTTGAAGTACTTTGAATGGTATCCTCCCCAGACTTCCTGTCCTGCTGTGGCTTAATTTACTAAATTCTGGTGGTGAAAGACTGCCATTAAATTCTTGTCAAGCCACTCTTTGTTGCCACATGTTGTCTCACTGTGCAAATGGTTCTTCTAGGCATTTCCCAGGGCCCATAGCGGCTGATCTGAACCAATCCAGGTGCCCTCCAGCAGCGGGGGGAAGAGGAGGGATCCTGGGGAACTGACAGCTTCTGATCCCCACCTGGAGAAGACAGAGCCCCCTACTCCAGCTTACTCCAGGGGAGCAGACTCTGAGAGTCCCCATGCCAGCAATGACCTTCATCTCTACTTTGTATTCTCTTTATTGGAAGACTCTGATGGCAGCCCCAGAGCAACGGAGAGCCAAGGAGGGTGGGCAGGCATCCCCCAAGCTTGGGCGCCATTTTCCCCAGGCAGCTGGGACTCACTGTGTCTCTTCCATTAAAGTTCTTCTCACTGTCCAACCTGTGTACAAACCCGTCAGGCTCACCCACCCGACTGCCGGGCTGGGACTTTACCTTATCCTTCTTAGTATTCCTGTCCCAGTACCAAGGTGCTCAATAACTATTGTTGACTTATACACACCAAAGACATTGACACTCCTATTTATTTATTTTTCAAGATTCAGAAGTTAGTACGTATAGTACCTAGAGGACCAGTCTGGAGGCATATATACTGAACTGCTAAAGTGGACTTGGGTGGGGGACAGAGCCTGGGTCCCCCAACTCCAACAGCTCAGCTCCCCTGCCCCGGGGCTCCACGGCCCTCCGGCCCTCGCACCTCCTCCCACATGGCCCCTAGCTCCACAGCAAGGGAAACAGAAGAGAAATGGTCTTACTTCTCAGCTGCGTCTCTGGGCACCAGCCCCTTTGGTGAAGGGTCTTGGTTGGCTGCAAGGCCATGAAGATCAATGTTCTAGATCAATGTATCTCAAATGTCATGACTAGCCATCATTTGTGAGATGAGTGTTAAAATGGAATTAAAATGGGCCATCTCCTGGATTGCTGTATTAGAACTTATGAGGGAGGGGCCCATAAATTTGGATTTTTAATACATCCCCCTGGGGATTTGTTTATCTCTGGGAGTTTGAGAACCACTATTCTATGGCATGAAATTACAGGCCCTTCTCCTTAGTCACAATATTTCTCTCATGTTTGTGGTTTAAACAGAAAACCAAGCATACATTGCTTTTGCTCTCAGGAAACAATAAAGATTAAAAATATGAGAAAGAGCAACCTTTTCTGGCCACCTATAGTTATGATTCACATCTGGTTCAGTCATGTCCATTTTGCATATTGGAAAATAGAGGCCTTCCAGGCAAATGAGCCTTTTAGGAGTTTACTCCAGGTTACCGTGGAATTCAGTTCCAGTTGCTGCTTCCTGCCTTGGTGGGTGGAGCTTTCCCTGGAGGCCTTCCCATTCTCCCTAAAGGAAGGACTCCGGAATACCAGGGGCCTGGAGATCAGACCTCTTGCTCAGCCCCAGAAGAGCTGAAGGGGAATCCCAGACGTTGAGCACACCCCTCCCACACTCCCTTCTTGTCCCTTTGAAGTTTGTTTTCTTGGGAACTTAGAGGCTCCAAAAGGAAGAGGGGTAGTGAAGACCAGGAGAGGCAGTCAGGAGTGAGAGCTGGGGAATTTTCCTGCTTCCATCGTGGGCTGGGGCTGCAGCTTGCAGTAAAAAAAAACAACAAACCTCCAAAAACATCTTTCCTTTCATTTTTGCTCCCCTTTATCCAAGCTCACAGGCGCCTGGAGCAGCTTATCTGGGTGCACAAACATCAGACAAGAAGTTCCCATGGCAACTCAAAACTTCCTCCTCAGCACTGTATTCAGTCTAAATCTCCAGGGTCCCTTTTCAAGGCCTCAATGAGGTTTCTGAGAAGCCACCCACAAAACAGCCTTAGGATCCAACCTCCTCCCCACCCCCAGCATGCTCAGTTGAAAGGACGCGGAGGGGGGTAGAAACTGTATTGGCAGAAAAACTTGTCATGGGATCTGTGGAGAGATTATAAAAGGAATGAGAGTTGCCTTTACAACGGATTTGAACCAGGAAGAATTTACCCGGTGGAGGGATTTCAAGTGTGCAAATGGGAAAGTATCCGGGATAGGGGAAGAACTAAGTTTTGTTTCAGAAAGCTGGCTCTCCACTCAGCGGCAGTGAGGCCTGGCGAATCTGGTCTCTTAGCTGCAGAGGGGCCCTGGGGTGCCCCCTAACCCCAGCACATTTTAACTCATAGCCAGGCCAAAGATGGACAGTGGAGCTAAGGATGGGGAGAGAGAGCGAGAGAGAGTGGGGAACCTGGGCAGACCATAGCTTGTCAAGCCAAGCAAACTTCCGTGATTGCTGACAGTGGGGTTCCCAGATATAGCAAATAAAAATGCAGCACGCTCCATTTAAATCTGAGTTTCAGATAAGCAATGAATATGTTTTTAGTATAAGCATAGCCATACAATAGTTGGATTATATGTACACTAAACTATTATTTGTTGTGTATCCGAGCTTCAAATTTAACTGGGTATCCTGCATTTTATCTGGCAACCCTGACTTGCAGGCAGGGATGGAGGCTATGGCTGCCCCCTCCCCCCCCCCCCCCCCCGCCCCCGCTACTGCTGATATCCACGAGCACCTGGAGCGGTTCCTCTGTCCACACTGCAGAGAGATGCCTCCCTCCCTCCTGAGAACCCAGCCTGAGCTCCAGGTAGGATGTAGGTAATGAACCTCAGGGGGACCTTTACTACAGCGCTGCGTAGCTTCCCAGGTATGGCCAAGCATGAGTTACTCCCTTCTAGCTCCGTGGTTAAGAGCATGGACTGTGGTGTCAGTGCAGATACCACTCCTTGATCCACTGCTAGACCGCTAGGTGACCTTCAACTCCTCATTTCCTCATCTCTGATATGGGGTGGACATTCTTTTGAGGAATAAAGGAGATACCACATGGCATGTCTTCACACTGCCTGTTGCAGAGTCTGGGCTCCAAAGTGGTCGCTGTTATTTTGATAACCCATTTAAAAGCAATAAAAATTTTCATCCACATGAAAAAAGTGGGATTAAAGACCAGAGTTGATAGGACCTCAGCAATGTGAAACAATGTAAAACAAACACAACCACACACACAAGCTATGCATAGCAAAGACTTTGAGGAGATAGCCCCAAATGTTACCAGTAGCTGCTTACAGTTAGTGGGATTGTGGGTAAGTCTTCCCCTTCTTTATTCTCAATTTCCCAAAATATTCATGGTGAACATGTAATACTTTAATATTAAAAAAATTATTTAAAAATAATTTGTGGTGAACAATTTTCTAGAAGTGTTCTATTACTTGGTGCATGACTTGAGACTACTGTAAATGAAAATGGATGGTTACCACCTTGGATTTGACTCCATAACCCCATCCTTGGGGGCTCCTAAAGGAGGGGCGCTCTTGCCTCTTCACTAAATGGCCCAGTTGGATCCTCACCCCGACTCTTACTTCCTGCTCTTCCATGTGTGAGACAACCAAGTAGTGCTTCTAGAGGTACGTGGCCCTGGGTTTGAATCTCAGCTCCACCCCTGATGTGCTGTGTGGCTTTAGACAAGCCATGTTATCTTCTGAGCCTAAATTTCCTCATGTTTAAAATAGGGGTTAGGCACATGCACATGCACCGCAATGTTCATAGCAGCAATGTCCACAATAGCCGAACTGTGGAAGGAGCCGAGATGCCCTTCAACAGATGAATGGATAAAGAAGATGTGGTCCATATGTACAATGGAATATTACTCAGCCATCAGAAAGGATGAATACCCAACTTTTACATGAACATGGATAGGACTGGAGGAGATTATGCTAAGTGAAATAAGTCAAGCAGAGAAATCAATTATATGGTTTCACTTATTTGTGGAACATAAGGAATAGCATGGAGGACATTAGGAGAAGGAAGGGAAAAATGAAGGGGGGGCAGTCAGAGGGGGAGATGAACCATGAGAGGCTATGGACTCCGGGAAACAAACTGAGGGTTCTAGAGGTGAGAGGGTTGGGGGGGTGGTGGGTTAGCCCGGTGATGGGTATTAAGGAGGGCACGTACTGCATGGAGCACTGGGTGTTATACGCAAACAATGAATCATGGAACACTACATCAAAAACTAATGAAGTACTGTATGGTGACTAACATAACATAAAAAAAAAAGGAGGTTAACACTTCTTACCTCCCTGAGAGGAGGGACATATCTGTTATATTTATGAATACATCCATGTGCCTTGTATGGGGGTAGTGCATACTGGTGGTCAGTATATATTGGTGGAAGGAATAACGGAATTACATTGATGAGTTGACAGATGTACAGCATTTGGCAAAGCGAGTGGCAATAACACGTGATCAGCATTATTGGCCATTATTATTACTAGTCTCAGGAGATGTGCAGAAGTTGGCCTGGATAGGCCTAAGTTGGCACTGTTTTCTACCCCACAGTGGGATAGAAGCTTTCTCTTAGCAGGACCATGGGCGAGCAGCTAAGCTCTTTAAAGCCCAGTCTCCTCATCTGTTAAATGGGGATGACAATTAGCAGTGACCTTGTAGGGTACTTAAGAATGAATGAGCCAGCAGTGCCTAGCACAAAGTCAAAGGCCTTGCCCCCTCCCTGGCTTGTAGCTGCGAGTGGTACAGATACAGGGCAGGCAAGTAGGGCCCGTGGGATGACTGATATGTCTGCTATTCTGAATAGGTTGCTAGTGAAAAATGTTGCCTTTTGAATGAGGCTCATCGCTGCAGCTCCGGGCTAGGCGGAGCACAGCGTCTTCAGATTAGATAGCCCCTCCTCATCTTTGTGAGAAGATAGGAACTGGATGGGAACACTTAGGAGTGCTTTGAAATCGGATTCATGGAATTATAGAGCTCCTCCCTTTCTGCCTGCCCCAGCTCAGCCAGATTTAAGACCCTCCCCCAGGAAGGCGCCGGGAGTCCTGAAGTCTTCGCCAGTTCTTGCTTTTGGACTTAAGAAAACCGTTGTTCCAATGTTCCCAAGCAGTAGCTCCGTGTGGGGATCTCCGCCGGGCGGAGCCAGTCTAAGTAAGAGAGGCAGTCGGTCCCAGAACGGACGTCGCGGGGGGCGGGGGAGGGTCAGGGGAGTTGGTGGGTCGGGGCCGGTGCAGATGTGCTGCCAATGACTCCCCTCGCGCCTTTGGCTCCAGGGGTCAGCCCGCAGGACCACTGGGTGGGGCGGGCTCCTTGCCCACGGCAGATCGGCAGGTCGTAGCTGCCCCCGTGAGCCCAAGTCCCCTGACACTTTCTAATCACTTACCCCAACTGGCAGGGACCCCGCTTGAGAAGGATTTTCACCTTCCCTAAACCTCTCTTTCCAAGCACAAGGTCCAGAGGGAGCCGCCGCAAACGCTTACTGCACACCTTCCTTTTCTTCTTTCTACATCGTCGGTTTTCCCAATTATTTTTACATGGACTATATACCATGTTTGTTTCATTTTCCTAAAGAAAACATCTCTTATTGTCCTGAGTAGAAAAGTAGTATGTGCTTACTGCAAAGAAGTAAACAAAAAGGCAAATAGGAGAGAAAAAAAGAAACACCTTGTCATCCAACTCTCATCCTTGAAAATAACCACCGTATGTTTCCTTCTAAATCTTTTTCTCTTTACATGCATAATATATAGAAAAATGGTTTCTCCCCTTCCTCTAACTTGCTCTCTTGCCCTTCCGCCGCTAATGTAATACCTCGCTGGACATCACCAGCGGCTATGCGTCTGTGCTTCTTCGTGCCCCACTACAAGCAACTCCGGTCTTACCCATTTGCCACTCTCCCACGCTCACAAACGCCTTCGCGCGCATTGGAGACCCGCCAGGAGATGGAACCTTGCCGCACTTTCAATAGTTACGAAACGGAGTGAGTGTGTATGTGTGTATTTGTGGGGGGGGGGGCACGCTCGCACACTGCAATAAAGCGATATATCTAATGATAGGTCCCCAAAAGGAAGAATGTAGGAGGGAAAGAAGGAATGAAAGGAGAACGTGGAAAAGTAATTTAAAAGAATGAAAGAAGGGAGGAAAGCAGAGCAATGAAGGGGGGGACCGAGGTGCTCGGCGGCGGCGGGCTGGTCAGCCTGAGCGCGGGGTGCCCGCCCTGCCCTCTCGAGCTCTCCACGACGTAGGGGCGGGGAGGCCTTGCCCTCACTTACCGGACCGGAGCAACACGGCCCGGTAGAGACCCGTGGCCTCGGCGGGGTCCCGTGGCCGCTCGCCCAGCCTCTGTGCCATGCGCCTGTGCGCCCGACTGTGGAGCCGGCACTGCGGACCGGGAGCGCACCGGAGGATAGTACTCTGGAGCCGGAGTGCCTCCGCAGCGGTGACGCGCGAACCGAGGCCCAAACCCTGCTGCAGATCGAGTTACCACCGAGGCGGGAGCGCCCGGCGAGGAGGCGCCGCGGGGGAGGGATAGAGGGCAGGGACAAGGGCAGGTAGCCTGCCCGCACAGCAGGGTCCGGTGTGAAGACTCCTGACCCCCGGGTTCCAGGGCCAGGGAAGAACCCGATGTCCTGATTTCTGGCCTTGGTCTCCCACCTACTCTTCTCCATTTCTTCATTTCCCTGGCCGCTGGCCTCGTTGAATGCTACAAGCAGGTGTGGGATTCTGAAGTGGCATCCCTGGGATCACGTCCCAGTGCCACCAGTTAATAACTGTGTGATCCCACGATTTAATTACCTAACCTCTCAGAGCTACAGTTTTCTCATCTGTAAAATGGGGATAACCACAGTACTTATTATTTCCACAGAGTTATGAGGGTAATATGTATGTATATGTAGTATATGTATTCTATATACTGACTATATGTATTCTATATACTGACTATATATATATAGTCGACTATATTATATATAGTCAGTATATGTATTATATATAATCTTAGAACAGTGGCTAGGGCAGAACAAACACTATATACTGGTATTAAAAAAAGTGTCTTGGGGTGAGGTGGCACTGAGAAGCAGGGAGCTTTACTGTAGGAGGCAAGATGTGGTGGGACTCCACTAGACTGATTTCTCCCAGTTTGTACAATTCCTTTAATAGCCAGAGATGGGAGGACCAACCAAAAGAATCTAAAGGTGGAGGAGCAAAGTCAGCCAGGCAGATTTGGAAGATATAAGAAACTGACAATTTTGATTGTCTACTCTGTTTGGTGCTGTGCTGTTTCTTCTAATATAAAAACTAACGTTCATTGTGTACTTTATGTCCTATCTCATTTTAACTTCACAATCTTATGAATTAGTGTCTATTAGCCTTCCAATTTTGCAGATGAAGAAACTGAGGCTCAGAGAGGGTCAGCAATTTATCTGGGATCACACAGTATGGATCTGGGACACACTCTGGTAGTCCAACCTCAGACTTGGGTCACTCTGCTCTGCTGCCCCTCTATTATCTCATTTATGCTGCACGGAAGTGCTGAAGGGTAGGTATTATCTCCAGTTGAGAGATGAAGTCATTGAGACTTAGGGAGGTGAGGTGGCTTACCCATGCTTACATAGCTAGTTGAAAGATCCAAGACTTAATCCAGTTCTCCACTCACAAAACTAGTGCCCCTGAAATCTATAGACCCTCTGGAGCTGTCCAGGGTACTGGATGGCCTCTGCTCAAGGCTGTGCCTATGTGCTCCAGAGAATCTTGAGCTGGCTGTTGGGAGTTTTGGCAAAACAGTACTGTCTCCCTGTGCCTCTGTGTCCTCTCCAGCCTTGGTGCCCCCTAGGCCAGCTGTCAGCCAAGTCCTCTCTAGTTGGTCCTTTGCCACTTTCCAGGCCCAGCTTCTGCTGTGACTCAGAGATCTCTGTACTTCTCTGCTCTTCAGTTACCACCCCCAGTCCCAAGGACCCAAGTGACACACTTTGATCTTTGGGGACGTCACTGATTGGTCAGATGATCATGTCTCATCAACAACCAACCATCATGAGTGCCAGGCAAAATCACAGACATTTGGCATTGACTATTCCATAGCCATTCTTTAGAGGATGAAATTATATATAATTTATTATTAATCTCATTTAATCCACTCTTTGATCAAGTATGATTATGCCCCTTTTAGAGAGAAGGAAAATAAGGTTCAAGTGACTTGCCCACAATCACATAACTAGTTAGTAATGGAGCTGAAATTGGAACCCAGATGGTGCCAAAGCTTTTGCTGCAGGGGGGAAACAAAGCTAGCTGTTGAACAAGGTGGGGTGTTCAGGAAAATTGTGACTAAGTAATGAGCTTTTACAGAACATTTGAAAAGGATTAACTCTGGCTGCACTCCTGAGGAATTCTAGGTGGGTCTGACTTACCTGAGCCATTTAGTCTCTGCTTCTCATTTTCATTATGGAATATGGCCTGAGGAGAGTATTCTTTCTGTGAACAGAAGGAAAGTAGGTGGAGTGAGGACCCTCTGTTCCTTGGCAGGGGAGGACTGAAGAGATATTCATAATGTCCCTGAGTTCCCACAGGAGGGACTGATCAGGGTCAAATTCCTCTCCAGGGAAACAAATTACTATCATCCTTAGAGAGTGTGTGTATGTATATGCATGCACACGTGCATGTTGTGGCCATTTATGAGACATGCTCTTTTAAAAAAATAGATTTTTAAGAACAGTTTTAGATTTAGAGAAAAATTGAGAAGATAGTACAGAGAGTTCCTTATACTCTGCATCCAGTTTTTCTGTGAGCATCTTATATGTATGTAGATGTACATGTATGTAGTATGGCACATTTGTTACAATTAATGAGCTAATATTGACACGTTAGTATTAACTAAAGTCCATACCTTATTCAGGTTTCCTTAGTTTTTACCTAATGTCCTTTTTCTGTTCCAGAATCCTATCCAAGATACGAGGTTACATTAGTTGTCAGGTCTCCTTGAGCTCCTCTTGGCTGTAATAGTTTTTCAGACCTTCTTTGTTTTTGATGACCTTGACAGTTTCAAAGAGCACTGAGATCCATATTCTTTTATGTTGAGTTCTTATCCTTGCTGTTGCTTTTACCTGAACTACCTTCTCCTTACCTTCCTGGTAAACTCTTTATCCTTCAAGGGCCAACTCAGAAGGCTTCCAGGTTTGGTCCTCAAAATCAGTTCTTAGACCTCTTCTCTCTATATACTGTCATGACTCTATTTTATTTTATTTTTTAAAAGATTTTATTTATTTATTTGACAGAGAGAGACACAGCAAAAGAGGGAACACAAGCAGAGGGAGTGGGAAAGGGAGAAGCAGGTTTCCCGCAGAGCAGGGAGACCAATGAGGGGCTCAATCCCAGGACTCTGGGATCATGATCTGAGCCAAAGGCAGACGCTTAATGACTGAGCCACTCAGACGCCCCAATACTGTCATGACTTTAAAAACAATTCTAAGCCAATGATCCCCAAATGCATAGTTCCAATCCAGACTTTCACTCTGAGCTTAAACTTTGGCCAACAGGCTGCTTGACATGTCCACTTGAAAGTCTAATAGGCCCTACTCACCATGGTCCAGACAGAACTATTGATTACTCCAGCCCCCCAACCTGTTCCTCCCCTGTCCCCCCATTTTGTCAAATGACTCCACTCTGGCCCTGTGGCTCAGACAGGAGCCTGGGGCTCTTCTTTGCCCTGTCACAAGCCCACAGTGCTTAGATCACCAAGGCATGATGAGTCCACTTCCTGCCATCTTTTCCATCCATCCATTTCTTCCAATGCCCCAACCCTAGCCCAGGCACCACTGTGCCTGGACGCCTGCAGTTGCTTGCCCTCTTTCAAGTTTTTCTTCACACAGACTCCAGAGCAAGCTTTTAAAATGTAACTCAGACTCCACTCTTGCCCTACTGAAAACCCTTTGGTACCTTCCCTTTGCACTTGGGATCAAACTCACATGACTTCCCCTGGCTTTTAAGGCCTTGCAACCCAGACCCTACCTGCCACCCTCTCAAATACCACCTATCTGTTCCTTCATATGTTCAAGGATTTGGGATGCCTTAGTGAAGAAAACAGACAAAGGTCCTTGGCCTTGTGGACCTGGCATTCTAGTGGGGGAGCTAGACAATAAGCATAATGAATGAATAAGTAAAGTAGATAGTATGTTAGAAGGTGACAGGTACTATGGAAAAGAGGGAAATTAGAGGAGGGGGGAGAAGGTTAGTGGTAAGTGGGGGCCGTATGTAGTAATAACTGGCTGCCCGGAGGGTCTCATTGAGAAGGTGGGATGTGAACACAAACTTGCAGGAAGTGGGAGAGTTAGCCAGACAGATATTTTGGGCAAGAGTGTTGCAGACAGAGGGAACAGCTAGAGCAAAGGTCCTGAGGCTGGAGTGTGCCAGGAGGCTCAGGGAAGAGCAAGGCTGCCAGGTGGCTGGAGTGGAAGGGACGCAGGGGCAGTCACATGAGGGAAAGTCAGCAGGAAACAGGGGCCACCTTCCTTCACACCTCACACTCCAGCCACTAAGAGTTCTGTTGGGTTCTCCAAAGCCGTGCTGTTTCTCACCTCCTACTTTTGCACTAGCTGGTCCCTCAACCCTTGTGTATTCCCCAGCGCTGCCCGGCTCCTCCTGCTTATCCATTAAGTCTCAGCTGAAATGCCACTTCCCCAAGGAGGTCCCCCTCAATCATGTGCTCCAGCACCCCAAATTTCCCTTATATGACTCTTCACCACTGAGTTATTGTTTGAGCCCCATTTCCCCCATCAGACTGTACAAGTCTTGAGTGGGGGGGACCGGGTTCGCAGCTGTCTCCCCAGGGCGCACTCCAGAGCTGGGCTTGGCCTGGATGTCTGATAAGGATTTGTTGAAAGAAGGAATGCAGTGAATGAGTGAATGAGTGTGTGCACCCACACAGGGAGCTCTGGACTGTATGGGGAAGTGGGCAATTCCAAAGAGCAAGCCAGGGTCAGAACCCAGGGAGGACCCTGCTGTCTGCCCAGGGATTATTCAGGTGCACAGAAGGGCCTGGGGTGTTGACATTTCCCCAGGGTGTTCCCATCTTGAACTCTGCCACCCTGGGGGGCATAGAAAGGGAGGGTGTTTGGGATTTGGCCAAGCCTCTTTTGTGGTTTTTGACAAAGGGATTAAGAAGACAAGTAACTTCATCTCTGGAACAAAATTCCAGGACATAGAAAAAGAACCTGCTCCGGAGGGCTCGAAGGGGATCTGAGCTTCTTCTCACATCTCCCTACAGACCTGGGAAGTGGGGCTGGGGCCCAAGGGCAAGATTAGCATTACAAAGCCAGAATTTCATAAGGAGCAGCTCCCAGATCTGGAGTTCAAAGAATTGTCCCTTGCACGCTCGCCAACCCCCCTTGCATGAAAGACTTGTTGGAAAATCAGGCCATCCCGTGTCCAGTAACACATCAGTGATTGAGACAGATTCTTCTCTCCCTTCAATGACTGGAGTTTGGTGAGTGAAAAAACACCCCACTTGCATGCAACCCCTTGCAAAGGCAAAGCTGAATTGAATTTGCTGACACATTACTGGTCATTAATAGTCTTTTTCAAGGACTGTTCTCATAAATAAACCAATTCTCATTTGCTCACACACTTTCAGGGTTGGAAGATGCTACTTAGTTATAATTTTGGTTAGTGAAAGTTAACACACACACTTTCCAGAGGAAATACTATTGTGTAGGGAACAACATACCCAACTAAGTGTGTAGCTCAACAAAGTTTTACATATGTATTCACCCAAACAACCACCTCCAAGATCGAGATATAAAATACCCCTTGCACCCCAGAAGGCTCCCTTGTTCCCCTTCTCAGTCATTGGCCACCGTTTCCCTGCATAAGCACTAATTCTAAATGATGCCACCATAGATTTGTTTCTCTTGTTCTAGAACTTCATATGAATGGAACATTTACTCATTGGGGTCTGACTTCTTTTACTCGAGAGCATGTTTGAGATTCATTGATGTTGTTATCTGTATCAGCAGTTCCCCTGTGGTTGGACATTTGCGTGGTTTCCAGTTTAGACTATGACTAATAAAGCTGCTATGAACAACTTTCTATGACTTTTTGGGTACACACAGCACTGGTTTCTGTTGGGGAAATACCCAGCAGTGGAATTGCAGGTCATAAGATAGGTGACTATTTACCACTACTAGATACTGTCACCAGTGATTTTATCAGTTTGTGTGTTGTGCTTTTGACATCTTCACATCAATTTTGTTTTAAACACATACAGGTCACTTCTGTGCCCAATCCTTTGGACTGGTTGGGGAGGGAAAGGAGGTATTAGCAAAATTGCATCTTAGATGAACAGAGAGGGGCCTGAGTTCTGATCTTGGAAGAGATGAGGGTAGGACCTCAGAGTATTTGTCCTCGTAACCTAGAGCGTGTCAGACGGAAGTGTGTCTCTGGGTGTCCTCATTTATCCCCCCCCACCATTAAACTGGAAACACCCCGAGCACAGGTGCTGTGACTTATTCAGGTCTGTGTCTTCAATGTCTGGCATGGTTCCTGGCACATAGATAGGTGCTTAGCACAGAAAAGCAGTTTAAAATTGTCACACATATTTACTGAGCACATCCTAGAGCCGAACTCTGTGAAAAGACTTTACCAGTGTGGTTGCACTGAAGCTGCACGATAGTCCTTTGAACTCAGGGGAGAGGGGGGCTCCTGCTGTATGGATGAGGAAGGAAGCTGCGGGCCTGAGCAGGTTAGGATACACAGCTTGCAAGTAGCAGCTCTGCAGTGAGACTGGAGGTAGTCTGACTCGGGAGTCTGCAGTGTTTGCCACATTCACGAATTGTGTGTGTGTGTGTGTGTGTTGGCAAGAACCTGCACCCCATTTTACAGAGGAGGAAGCTGAGGCTTAGAGACGTTAAGGAACCCTTCTCTATGGAGTCAGCTGGGCCAGCCTCCCTGCAAAGCTAATTCTTTTTTTTATTTTAAAGATTTTATTTATTTGAGAGAGAGAGTGCCTGCAGGAGCTGGGGGAAGGGCAGGGAGCCCTTCTGTGACAGGGTGTCGGGGGGGCTCTCTATCCCAGGACCCCAGGATCACCACCTGAGCTGAACTGACTGATCTACCCAGGTGCCCCTGCAAAGCTAATTCTTAAAGGTGGAATATTTTTAATATGGACCCTTGGTTGCTGCTCCCCAAATCCTGCTCCCCACTCCTGAGCGCATGGCCACCGGGTGTCACCGGGTGTCTCCTGAACCTCTGCCTTAGCACCTCACACTCACAAAGCCGCCTCCCTGTCCTCCATCGCCCAGGCGTGGAGAGAATCAAACCCAGCAATCCCTCCTTTAAAGTGCTGGGTACTGTTTGGAGAGGGCCAGACCCCGGGACTTGCTCCTTCCCAGGGGTCCACTTAGTCACACTGGTGTTGGGTTCTCAGCTGAGTGCGGTAACCAGGGCACCGTCTTCCATCAAAGGAAGACTCCGTGGTTCTGGTCTCCAGGGTCTTCTGACAGCTCCATTCATTTCAGCCCCTCGGGCCTCAGAGACCCGGAACTCTGCCCTCCCGCAACCCAAGCTGGGGCACGGGGCCAGGAGCCACCCCCCCTTCCCCAGGAGCCAGAGGGGCAACCTTCCTCTCCTGGCCTGGACTTTGTGGTTGTTTCATTATCCTTGAAAGCTCTTAAAGTATTTCACACAAGTACTAGATATATAAATGTAAACCTGCTGCTTTAAACATTTGGAAAACCTAAGCGCATATAAATTGAAGAGTAACATTTCTCCTTACTGCCCCCTCTCAACCCCATCGCGCCCCTGCCCCAGACTTACCACTTGTTGTTGATGCTGTGTGTGTGAATGTTTTGGTCATTTGTCTGCAGCTTGCTTTCTAAACTCTATAATATGTCTTCTAGATATTTCCATGCAATACATGTGCATCCTCTTCACTATTTTGATCTACTGCTGTGTAAAATATAGTGTGATGCCCATAGTTGTTTTTTTTTTTTTCCCAACCGATCCCTTTTAGCTGGACATGTAGGTTTTTCTTCCAATTTGTCGCTATTACAAATAATTCTGCTCCAAACATCCATCTGCTTGCCTGTCTGTGCGTGGATGTGGGCGATTCGCTAGGGCAGACACTACGAAGTGGAAATGCCGGGCCAATGCTAAATTTTAGCAGATGCTACCAAATTACCGTTCAGAATGGCTATACCATTTCACACGCCCACCCTCAGTGTCTGAGATTACTGGATTGTCTACACTCTCACTAATTCTGGGTGTTATGAATCTTTAGGTTTGTCTACTGAAAATGAGTCTATGATATTACGAGTCAGGATAGTGGGGGGTGATAGTGGATGGGAAGAGGCATGAGGGGGCTTTTGGGATGCTGTTGATGTGTGTTTTTTGATCTCAGTAGTGGCTACACAAATATTTTCAGTTTCTCAAAATTCATTGAGTGTCATGCTTATGATAGGTGCACTTTTCTGTATGTATGTTATTCTTCAATAAAATGTTCAAACTATTTCCTTCCTCCCCCAATCTGGTGGGTGACAAACAATATCCCATGATCATTTTATTTTGGAGGTTGAGCCTTCTTCTTTTTTTAAAAAAGATTTTATTTACTTATTTGAGAGAGAGAGAGTGAGCGAGAGAGAGAGCATGCATGCATGCTCTCTGTGGGGGCGGAGGGGCAGAGGGACAAGCAGACTCCCCACTGGGGAGGGGAGCCCGATATGGGTCTCGATCTCAGGACCCCCAGATCAAGTGAAGGGGGAGGGGCAGAGGGACAAACAGACTCCCCACTGAGCAGGGAGCCTGATACGGGTCTCGATCTCAGGACCCCGGGATCATGACCTGAGCCAAAGGTAGAAGCTTAACTGACTGAGCCACCCAGGTGCCTTGGTTGAGCCTTCTTTTGTTGGTAAATTGGCTTTCTGGGTTCCTTCTTCTGGAGTATTTTACTTCTGGGTCTTATGGAAACGGTTTGTCTGACAGAGGAAACCCCCTTTCAGAAAGGGGAAAAGGTACTTGACCCTCCCTGAGCACCAATCATATACTCTCATGCTCACAGCACTCATTCAGGGTAGGTGCCATTCACCCCATGAGGCTGGGGCTCAGAGCAGTGAGGTGACATGCCCAAGGTGATAAAATTATCTGACTGCAGAGTCCTACCCTCCTTGTTACCCTTTGAGCTGCTCATGTGGCAGGCATTGGGCCAACCATGCAATAGGCATGATTGCAAGTAACCCCCTGCAACAGCCCAGTGAGGTAGCTGTATGGTCATCCTGTTTTACAGATGAGAACACTGGAGCTCAGAAAGGTCAAATAACCTGTGCAGTGCACCCCGTTCGTAAGCGGAAGAGCAGGGTGAGCCCAGGTCAGCCTGGCTTTAATGCTGTGATAAGGCAGTTCTATCCAACAGAATGTTCCTCAGTGATGGACATGTTTGGTATCTGTACTGACAGTATGGTAGCCCCTGGCCACATGCAGCTGTTCTACCCTTGAAATGTGGCTAGTCCTTCTGTGGAACCGAAATTTTAGTCTTATTTAATTTTAATTAATTTAGGTGGCCTGTATTGGACAGTGCGACTTTAAACAGTTGGGTCACGAGAAGGAGAGAAACTGCAGGGTTACGGGTGCAGGTGACAGAGCGGCTGTCCCAGTGGGAAACCAGCCAGCTCACCAGGAGGGACCCACTCCCAGCAGTTCTCACACAGCCCACACACAGCTGGCTCTCTTTTCGGGCACCGGAACCAAGCTCTGCAGCAAGAACCACAACTATTATAATCAGATGTGGTCTTAACAAACCTCTTAACTCAGTTTCCTCATGCATAAAATGGGTATCAGAATAGGGCTTTTTTTTTTTTTCAAGATTTTATTTATCTTTTGAAAGAGAGAGAGAATGGGGGGAGGGGCAGAAGGAGAGGGATAAGCAGGCTCCCTGCTGAGCGGGGAGCCTGACACAGGGCTCAATTCCAGGACCCCGTGATCATGACCTGAGTCAAAGGCAAGTGCTTAACCAATGAAGCTACCCAGGCACCCCAAAATACGACTTGTTTTAAGACTAAATGAGAGAAGGTCATGATCCCAGGGTCCTGGAATCGAGCCCTGTGTCAGGCTCCCCGCTCAGCAGGGAGCCTGCTTATCCCTCTCCTGCCCCTCCCCCCATTCTCTCTCTCTTTCAAATAAATAAATAAAATCTTAAAAAAAAAAGACTAAATGAGAGAATGTACAGTGGCAGCACATATTTGACATTCAGTAAGCTAGTCGACAGTCAGACTGTTACCACAATGATGCGTCGTAGGCTCACTTTTAAACTTTCAAGATTTTTCATTACATAGTGATAAAACATATTCATGCTAAAATTTAAATAATGCAGATGGGTATAAAGTGGGACCTAAAAATCTCCGAATACTTTAAACCCCAATCCTCCTCCCAGTGACACCGTTGTGGGAAGTTTCTTATGTGCCCACATAGGAATTGGTTCCACTTTCATTAAACATCTCAGACCATTCTGATCTATCCTTTTGAAAAGTGCGAAAGGGATCAGACTAAATGCACTATTCCATAACTTGCTTTTGTCACTTTATGATATCTCAAGGCTGTCTCAAGGGTCAGCAATGTTTCCATGAGCACTTAACACACGTCTTTCCGTATATGGGTAAGTTCACCCGCCAGAGGGAAAAATCTTACCAGTGGTATCGCTGGGGTAATGGTTGGGGTATTTTCAACTGTGAAAGATCTTGGCATATGTAAAATCTCCTTTTAAACCTCTCAGGATCACTGGACTTTAAAGGAATGTTCTAGTAGGTTCTTCTGACAATATTCCTCAAACCATTGCTAATAATCACCTCCGGAATGCATTTGCTGGGTGGGTTTGGAATTTTGGAGAAAGTTTCTCTTTAAGCAGATCTGGTTTCTAAGGTCTCCTTGGTGTAGGGACATGGACGGGGAGGGGAGGGCAGGAGAGGGGACTTGGCAAGAGGGCACCCGGGAGTCAGGGACCTGGATCCCTACTAATCCCAGCTCTGGCTGGCTGCTGGAGTCTGAGGGCAAAAACTCTGCCTTTCTGGGAGAAAAATCCTGTAGGAAACACTCTAGGGGAGCCACTGAGCCTGTGGATCTGGGTGGGGAAGGGGGAGGAGAGGAGATATCTAGAAGGGCCTTGCCAAGGACTGGACAATGGCGATTCTCAGCAGGCGAAATCCAAACAGCCCACAAGTGTAAGAAAAGATGGTTGGCCTCCCCAGAAACCAAAGAAATGAACACTGAAGGAACAATGCAGTATTATTTGTCACCTATCAGATTGGCAAAAATTAAAACAAAAATGGTACCTAGTATTGGAGACCGTTGGATACCTCGTGCGGGGAAATGGACACGCCAGTCCTCCTGGAGGGAGTGTTGAGAGGACAGTCATCCTGAAGGGAAACGTGTGTGCTCCGATATCTATACTCTTCCATTTCTAGGAATTTGTTTTCAGGAAACAGCCAAACATATGCATAAGGGTACATGCTCGAGGATTTGCATTAACCAGCATAGTTCATGATAGTAAGAGGATTGAAACTAGGTAAATATCCAGAGGTAGAGAATTGATTAAAATAAACTGTGTTATCTCCATAAAAGGTAACAATCTTTGGCTAAAACTGATATTGTAGACTCATGTTTACTAACATGGAAGATGCCCACTATCTGTATATGAAAATCAAGTGGAAAAAAAAAAACAGGTTACAAAATAGTATTTGTGATTCCATTTTTATCAGTAACAAAATTAGCTATATGTATATTATTACATATATAGTGTTATGCTATAGATAGGACATATTATATATACATATACATATGTTACATTTATCAATTATATGTCTGCATGTATATGTGTGTGTATGTGTGTCTACATATGTATATTATGTGAATTTTTGTGGGAAATGTTTGGAAGGGTAGAAGGAAAATGTCTCCAGTGATTATACTCAAGTGGTGGGAAATTTTATTCATTCATTCATTCATTCATTCATTCATTCATTTTTGTCATTTTTTGCATTGCTGAGGGGTTTATTTATTCATTTTTTGGCAATTAGCTTGTATTATTTTTATAATAGGAAAAATAATATATTAATATTTATTTAGGAAGCAAAGAAAGCTGATAACTCTGTCTCAACTATGTTAGCCAGTCTAAGTGCAACTGTCCCCTCACACCAAGACTGTCCCCAACTCTTGTCCACTTTAGAAGCCCCCTCTGATCCCAGGGCTGTCTGTAATTACAATAATAATAATGAGGAGGAGGAGGATAATGATGTCAATGTATTAAGCACACACTGCAAGCCAGGCATTGGCTGGTACTTGATGCACATTCTTTCATCAGATCCTCATAGTGGCCTGAGACGTAGATACTCTCATGTCTTTGGATTTCCTAGGAGGGCCTGAAATGGGGACTCCGTGCAAGTGATTTACTGGGGGAGGACATTCATAGGAAGTCTGTGAAGGAGTAAGAGAGGGAAGCAGGATGGGGAAGGAGAAATTCAGCAAAGGGGGGGGTTCAGCTGAAGTCTGGTCTCAGCCTGACCCCATGGGGAAGTCTGGACTCTACATGTTGAGGCAAGAGGACTGGTCTTTTATCCCTCTATGTTAGTTGGTCATTGGCTGTAGGACATGGGAAGGGATAACCAGGCAGATCGGGTCAACCTCCCAAGTACCTCTGGGTGAGTCACATCCCATCAGCTAATCGTTCTAAGAAGAGTGTATCTGTTAGCTGCCAACGCTCATAGCACCTGGCAGCTGCGTGTGCTGGACGAGTACAGGGGATCTGAGTGGAGCACTAACCTCCTCCATGTTATTATCCCCATTTTACAGATGGGGAAACTGGCTCGGAGAGGTTAAGTGACTTGCCCAAGGCTACCAATGGTAAGAGATGGAGCCTGGTTTTGAACTCAGGTCTGAAGCTCTTGTATTGAGCCCTAAAGCCAGACTGCTGGCAATTTCAGAGAGGAAGGAGACTGAGGCTGTGGGTGGATGCCCTCCCAACATCCCCTACCCCACCATGTGCCCCCTCCACCTGCTCTCTGTGCTTCACATTAGCACCTTGGGTTGAGAAGCACTTCCAACCTGGGCTGTTGAAGAAGGGAGCCACAAAAGGCCTTTGTGTTTCTGCAGAGGGCCCTGAAGATTGTATATTGGCGGAGCTGGTTGCTAGGAGACATTTCTCAAGAAAGGTTCCTTTGGAAAATGAGCTCAGGCTCTGCCCATAGCCTCACATCATTATAACTGGGAGAGAGACATCCCAGCCTGTGTTTCCCCCAAGGTATTAGATGTGGATCCAATTCCTTCTACTGGTTCTTCCAGGCCTCCAGCTCAGAGTGTATCCCAGCTGAAAACAGCTCCTGGGCCAGATAAACTCAGAACCATTAGGTAATCATTATCTAATTACCATTAGGTAAACAGGGAAACTGAGGCACAGGGAGTTGAGGAACTCACGTAGTGAGCTGGTGGCAGGGTCATGGCTTGTGTGTCATTAATGCACAAGGCAGCCCCTGCCCCCCCCAACTCTCTGAATCCTGTGTGGGTAAAACAGCAAGAACTCAGTATATGAGGACCATGCATTCCCCTTTATGAATCCTTGGGTTTCAAAGCCTTCTGGGGGACGAATGATTACTTTGCTCAAGTGGAGATGAGCAGCTGGTATTAATTGGGCATCTGCCAGGTGCCCAAACTGGAGTAGGTGTTTTAGGGTCTTTGTCTGCTAAATCTGACCTCTGGACCATCTTGGGGTCCATTTCTACTGGTTGTTTTTTTCTTGACTAAAGATCACATTTTCCTGTTTCTTTGCACGTCTAGAAAATCTTGATCTTGTACTGGATGTTGTGTGTGTGTGATGTGTTATAGAATCTGGGTTCTGTTTTCTTCTGAAGAGTGTTAAGTTTTATTTTAGCAGACAGCGTGATTACTGGCTGATCCTTTTGAAATCCCATGTGCCTCATTTTACACTTTGTTAGGGAGGATTCATGCAAAGCTGGAGCTATCTCCTAAGCCTCCCGAACTTGGCAGGACTCGCCTTTACACTCTGTCCTCTGAGGATATAGAAGGATTTGGCTTCGGGCTTTGTTGGGGCTGGTCTCGAGCAGCACCTACACCAGAGCGTGGTCCTCACTGCTAGGGTGCAGGCTTTCTGGTGTCTCAGTTTGAAGCCTGTGATGAAGGTCTCTCCAACGTCTCCCAGCCTGCTTGCCCCACAGGATCTATTTGCTCTCCACCCTCAAAACAGCTGCTCTCTGGTAAGCCTTGGATAGTTTCACCCTGTGCAAGCAGAGCCCAGCCTTTGGGCAAGGACTTGTGGGTCTCAGGGGTCCCCCACACAGACTTCTGGGGCCCCCTGGCTATGCAGCTCTCTCCTCTCCAGTGTCCTGTCCTGCAGATTCCTTCTGTTTCTGTTGTCCCAGTTGCCCAAACTCTGGTCCCTGCCTCCTGAGCTCAGAGGGACTGAGGTGCTCTGCTTAAGCTCCAATGCCCTGTGCCATGCTCAGGAAATTGTTCCTAGGACAAGAGCCCAGGTGATGAGGGGCTCACCTCGTGAGTTTTCCCTACCTCAGAATCACAGTGCGTATTGTCTGCTGCCTGATCTCTGATTTTGTCAAGTGTTACGTTATTTTTGGTGGGAGGGCTGGGCTGGTATCAAGTCCTTCGTTATGGCCGGAAGGGGAAGTCCAACTCCTAGCTGGGCTCTCTCTCTCTCTCCATTTGTCTTGGAAAGTTTACAAGGACCCTGGGAAGAAGGGCTTACTATCCCCATTGAAGAAGCAAGGAAACAGGTTCAGAGGGGTACAGTTAGTTGCCCCACCAGCAAAATGGGGCAAGTTGCTGAAGAGTTTGCTGGACCCCAGAGCCCATGTTTTGTCCCTGTCCTGCTGTCATTGGAAAAGCTAAAATCAAAACTAAATTTCACTGTTACCATCAGCAAAACGGCAGCATTTTCTGAGCCAGCTCCCATATCTTCCTACATCCCATCCCTCCCTGTCTACCTTATTCCTGTTTCTTTCTTTTTTTTTTTTTTTTTAAAGATTTTTATTTATTTATTCATGAGAGACAGAGAGAGAGAGAGAGAGAGGCAGAGGGAGAAGCAGGCTCCCAAGGAGCAGGAAGCCCGATGCGGGACTCGATCCCAGGACCCTGAGATCATGACCTGAGCCGAAGGCAGACGCTTAACCATCTGAGCCACCCAGGCGCCCTACCTTATTCCTGTTTCTGCCACTGACCCCCTGTTCTGGCTGTTGTCACCCTTTGTGTGGAGGATTATAGTTGTCGCCTATGGGGCCTCCGTTGTATTCTTCCCAGAACACTTTTGCTGCCTTATTCTCTTGCTCCACTGACTTCGGGGGCTCCCTGTGACCCAGAGTGGCCCTTCCCAAAGGGTAGAATTAAGAACTTAGGGAATGCTATAGCCCACAGGTCTCTTCTTGGAGATTCACAGCTGGAAGTGTGACCATGCAGAGGCTCTGTAGGAAAGAAACCTGTTTAATTGGGCTTCACCCAGTCTTTGGCCCTGAAACCCTTGGCTCATCTAACACCTATTAAAATCTTGGGGAACATACTAGAGAACGTTGGACCACAGAGTAAAGGCTAGTCTTGTCTTTTCTTGTATTTTTCTTTTCTTTTCTTTTCAGGCTAGTATTTTCTGTCTGCATTCCAGTCCTACATTTCAACCTACTCTTTCAATTTCATTTCCAATGACTTATCACAAGTCACCCTTCCCCTCCATACCTGTTTCCCCCTCCAGCCTTCAAGCCCTTCTAGCTGTAAGAATGATATAAGCCTGCACCTGTTGGGAGTTTCCATGAGGGGGGACTGGCCCAGGAATGAGGTTGACCAGAGGAAAGTGGAGCCATGAGGAAGAGGGGGACCAGGTCTTGAAGACTTCATTTAAGACCCTGGTTCCAGCCTTGCCTGAAGCCATTACTCCTAGACTTTCAGCTACAAGAACTGATAAATTATCTTTCCTTCCCCCTTAGCGGCAACCAAAAGAGTAAACAGCAGCCTGGGAATCCTCTGTGGGGCTCTTTCCAGAACAGCTCCTTCCTCATACATTAAGTAACAATTACCCTAAGAGCCAGGCACCTCACCTATACTAAACCTGCAAAGTGATATAAGTATCCCCATTTTACAGATGAAGAAACTGGGGCTCAGGGAAGTTGAGTCACTTGCCCAAGTCCCACATCTGGCCGATGGCAGAGCTGAGATTTGCCTCCTGCACCTGGAAGGAACCACCAAGTCCATAGCATCCAAATCTGGCCTGGAACCTCCCTCCCCAGACTCTTGTGGCCATGGTATGGGGGACGCCTGGGCTTTCTGGAACGGGGCAAAGGCAAGGAAATCAGCAGTGAGACCTGGCTGCAGATCCCATTACGCCAATGGAGATCACGTTTCCTCTGTTCCGGCACCATGAGCAGGGCAGAGAGGCGGGCAGGCAGCCACTTCCCTGGTTATTCAAGTAGAAAATTACAGGTGCCCAAAATAGCCTGGGCATTCTTTTATTTATGAATAAGCGGCAAGTCCGTGAAGCTGGAATGGGGGCTTATATGTATTTCTTTCCGTTGATCACTTTCTTGAGATCTGCAGAGATCTCTGGTTCTTTCAGGGGACTTTCTCAGGAGTTGCCAGGATTGGGGTGGGGTGTTTTCAGGGTACGGTGGTGAAAAAAAGAGAAATGAGGCCTCACCACACAGGAGCTGAAGATGTCCCGGTCCTAAGGCTTGAGTTCCCAGAGGGTATAGGGGTTGAGATAGCATACATGGGTCTGTCCCAGCCATCCCCGTCTTGCTGTGTGGCCTTGGGCAAATGACTTAACCCTTCTGGGCCTTCATTTCTTCTTCTGTACAATTGAATGAGTCCTAAGCTCACAGGAATGTTTATTTTCTTCTGAGCATAAAATTAATACTTGCTCATTATAGAAAATGAAGCAAGTGCAAACAACAACAACAAACAACCTACAGAAAAATGACCATTATATCCCTTCATTGTTCCTCCCCAATTAATATAATCAGGATTAACCTTTGGTATATATCCTTCCAGTCTTTCTTTCCATGTATGCATAAAAAATGGCTGGTAGAGCCTAATCCCTGAGCCACTGTACTCTGAAGAGGGAACCCTCATTTACGTTATAGTCAGGAAATATTAATCAGTCAACAAACAGTATTGAGCCCTGCTCTAGGCCTGGGTGGCTTGGAGGCAGCTTTCTCCCAATACCCACCCCCCCGCATCCTCTTTCTGTTTCTCTAGCCCTCTGGCAGCAACCCCAACACTGGGTCCTCACTCAGAACCACCTGAGGGGTTGGTGAGGAGAAGAAGTCATTTTGCGGGTCTCAGACATGGATGTGGGGCCAAAACTGGGGCCTGGAATCTGCTGGTGGGGACATGTGTGACCTTCCCGTGCCACCTCTGCCTCTCCTCCCTGCTGCCCTCCCCCAGGGCTGCGTGTCGTCCAGTTCACGGGTGAAGAGATTAGAACCAGTGCCTGGCACACAGCGTCCAGTCGATACATCTTAGCTGCTGATAGGACTGTGACATCATTAGTAGTCCTGGTGGGGGCTAGGCAGCCTGAGGCCATTCCCTCTCGGAGACTCTGATTGGTAATGAACACGAGGAGAGAGCTGAGTCACTTGCAGGATGGAAATAACAGCATTAATGATGACCACGTACGTCCATTTATCTGGGCAGCACTGCACCAGATCATTCTTTTCGCTGCTTACAGCCACCAAAGTAATGCGTGTCGTTAGTTGTCACTCACAGGTGAAGAAACTGAGGCTCAGGGATTTCAAGTGGCTCTCCCAAGGCCACATGGCTGGCACGTGGCCAACAGGGACTTGATCCCAGGTTTGTCCTGTGCAGGATCCCTCATCCCTGAGGTTCAGCCTGTCCTGGGGAGGAAGGCCTGATCCCTGCCCCTGGGGAGCTCACCCTCTGGTGGCAGATGCCCTAATTTAGAACTTTCCTCCAAGTTCCCTGGGTTTGCTGAGGGGTCGAGGGAGAAGGCTGCAGGCTCTGGGGTTGGACTGCCTTGGTGTAGATTCCTACTCTGACACCTCCTAGCTCTGTCACCTGCCTAGCTTCTCCCAGCCTTAGTTTCCCCTCTCAAAAATGGGGATAGGGCGCCTGGGTGGCTCAGTTGGTTGAGCGACTGCCTTCGGCTCGGGTCATGATCCCGGGGTCCTGGGATCGAGTCCCGCATCGGGCTCCCTGCTCTGCGGGGAGCCTGCTTCTCCCTCTCCCACTCCCCCTGCTTGTGTTCCCTCTCTCGCTGTGTCTCTCTCTGTCAAATAAATAAATAAAATCTTAAAAAAAAAAAAATGGGGATAATCAAAGTGGTGGCGAGCGGATGGAATTGCTCAATAAATACAGCTGTTAATAACTTTATCACTGATGTGATTCCCAGAGGACTTACTGAATCTCCAAAGGCCACCTTCCCTTCCACCTGGGTGGTGGGCAGGGCTGTGGCTGCTTTCGCTCAAGGAAACCCTGGCCTTCCCCGAGCACTTGGAGTTGGTTCCTTCCTGTCAGATAGTGCTGCCTTTGGTTTGGGCTGCTGCAGACATGCACCCCAGTGTGAAGGGAGGTGGCGGAAAGAGTGGGTCCTGCCCCAAAGCCCCCAACATCCTCTCCCTCCACTCTACTTCCTCCTCCCAGTCTGAGAGCAGCAGAATTCTGACAGCCATGCTTGTCCTCCCAGCGACGGGGCTGTCCTGAGCAGGCAGAGCTCCAGCAGGACCAGCCAGCAACTTGAGGTTCGCCCACCCTGGATGGCTCCTTCTATCAGGCAGATACTCTTGATTTTTTGCAGCATCTGTCTATAGGCAGGACTCTGACAGAAACTCAGCCCAGAGTGCCTTGACAGCTTGACTGCGAGGAGCAAGGGGACTGCTGCTTCAGGGCTGGCTTCCTGGGCTCTGGGATGCCCCCCTCCCCCCGCCATGCCATCCCCCCAGCCCTGGGTGATGATGCTCGGGCAAGTGCGTGGCTCAGAGAGTGAGCTCTGAGACAGCCACCTGAGTCTGATTCCTGGGTTCACCACTGACCTGCTGTGTGACCTTAGACAAGTTACCTAACCTCTCTGAGCTCAGTTTCCCCTCCGTAAAATGGGGATAACAGCAGTACCAACCTTTTGGAGTTGTTGTGGGATGGTGCGTGTAAAGTACTTGGGTGGTGCCTGTCACGTGATCATGATTAACTAAATGGGAAATTATCATTTCCTTGAAATGAAGTTGTTGGAAGCCCTGTGGTCCAAGTTGTCAAACTGCTCTGGATGAGGATGAAGGCAGTGGGGAGACAAGTCACACTGTGCAGGTTGAGTTTTCTGCAGCAGAGGTTCTTGACTCTGGAAACAAGTTCCCTTAAGGGTCTGATGGCTGAGTTCCCTCTTGCTGGAAAGTCTGTCCATCCTCAGGTACGCACTGCACTTTGCACCCAACTTCATAGAAACCCACCCACGAGCGTTAAAGTGGAATTTATCTCAAGGAAAGGACAAAGGATGTGCATCCAAATATATCTACCAGGATGTGGAAGAATAAAAAACACTCTCCAGTCAAGGATTGTTCAAGCAAATTGTGGTGTGTCTATATCAGGGGAATGCTATGTGCCCATGAAGAAGGGACTGATGGGAAAGTATGCCCCCCTCCCTGAGCCCCAGAGCCATTACCTCCCTGTGAGGGGTGAGCTTGGAGGCCCTGCTCTCTGAAGGAGTTTCTCTCTACCCAGCCCTGCCAAGGAGCTCTGAGATGGTGGAGCCTTTGCCAGGCAGGAGGCAAAGGCAGGAAACTTTAGCCCTTATGGCCAGTCTGAGGTGTATGTGTCACATCTGCCGCAGACAGCCTCTGGCTCAGCTCCCAGGGAGGCAGGCCAGGGGTCCACTGCCCGGAGGCTCCCGGCTGAAGGCAGAGCCCGCCAGGGGCAGAGGGGTGCCCGCAGACCACAGTGCCAGGGGGCAGCACTGGACCAGTGCAGTCACCCCGGGACGTCTCTCCCTCTCTCCAGTGTTAACCTGGCTGAGCCTGGATGAGACATCCCTGGAAAAACTGCCACTGGAACTTTCCACTTACTCTGGCTTGGCTCTGGAATAGCAGGATTCAGAGGTGAGGGAGCCCATGGCCATTTCAGGCCTGAGCTGCTTAGCTGGCTGGCTGTGAGTCAGACTAGACTCACCGAGAGGAGATGTGTGTAGTCCGTGGGCTAAAAATAATCCTGGTGCCACCAGGGCCTGGCTGTGGGGGTCTGGGAGTCCTGCTTAGGACTTTTTTGCATCAATATTCATGAGTGGATTGGACTGTAATTTACTTTTCTTTCACTGTGCTTGTTTAATTTTGATATCAAAATTATTATTAATTATTTTAAGTAGGCTCCACACCCAGAGTGGAGCCCAATGTGGGGTTTGAACTCACAACCCTGAGATCAAGACCTGAGCTGAGATCAAAAGTCAGATGCTTAACCCACTGAGCCATGCAGGTGCCCCAATATCAAATTTATTTTATCATAAAACGAGGTGGGAAGTGTTCTCTTATTTTCTGTTGTTCCGAAGACAGAGTATAAAACCAAACTGATGAATTCCTTTAAAGTTGAATAGAGCTCACCTATAAAACTGATGGTCTCATGGTTTCTCTATGGGAAGATTAACCCACGGCTCAATTTCTTTAAGTGTTACTAGCTATTCAGGTTGCTTATTTCTCCTCGAGCCAGTTGTTCAACAGTATTTTCTAGATGTTTCTAGAGAGTTTAAAATCTTACAGGCCATATCATAGTCATATCTACTATCTTCTTTAAAGAACCAACTTTGAGCCATATTGATCTGTGTATCACATAGATACAAAGGTCCTTTGTATCCCCTTCTTTTGTTTCTGCTCTTATTTTTATTTTCTTGTTACTTCTTTTTTTTTTTTAAAGATTTTATTTATTTATTTGAGAGAGAGAGAATGAGAGACAGAGAGCACGAGAGGGAGGAAGGTCAGAGGGAGAAGCAGACTCCCTGCCGAGCAGGGAGCCCGATGTGGGACTCGATCCCGGGCCTCCAGGATCATGACCTGAGCCGAAGGCAGTCGCTTAACCAACTGAGCCACCCAGGTGCCCCCTTCTTGTTACTTCTACATTTTTTTTTTAGTTGGTTCTGCTATTCTTTTACCAACCTCTTTTTTTTTTAAATTTTATTTATTTATTTAATTGACAGAGAGAGAGAGAGAAACACACACACAATGAGAGAGGGAACACAAGCAGGGGGAGTGGGAGAGGGAGAAGCAGGCTTCCCGCCGAGCAGGGAGCCCGATGCGGGGCTCGATCCCAGGACCCTGGGATCATGACCTGAGCTGAAGGCAGTCACCTAACCAGCTGAGCCACCAGGCGCCCCTCTTTTACCAACTTCTTAACTTTCACATTTGGCTCATTATATCTCAGCCTTCTTTTCTATCTGCTTTTAAGGCTGCAAACTTCTCTTTAGATGCTGGGTTAGCTGTGTTTTGATAAACCGTATCTTTACCCCCATTCGGGTCTGAGGATTTCCTGATACCTTTGATCAATTTAGAAGTGTTCCCTGTCTTCCAAATATATTTTAGTTTCTTTTTTATTTGTTTGTTACCGTACTTTAGTTATGTGGTAGACCTACACTATGATGTGTAGGGTATCTGGATTTGTTTTGTAACCTACAATGTGGTCAACATTTGTAAATACTCCCTGAGTGCTTGAAAACATTTCATAGGTATCTAAAGATACCTTTTAAATCAAGTCTGCTGTTTTTTTTTTTTTTTTAAGTGAAAACCACAATGAGACACCAGTATGTATCTGTCAGTTTCACATAAAAAGCTTGAAAAGTAGAAAGTGTCAGTGAGGCTGTAGGGCTTCGAACACTTACGCACTGCCCCTGGGCATGTAAGTTGCTGTAACCAGTCTGGCTTTATCCAGTAAAGGTGTGGAGGATGGCAGCGTAGGCCACCCCAACATATGCCACTTTGGCATAAGGATGATTTTGAGCTAAAGACACTTGAAAAGCGGCAGGTACAGAAGAGGTGCTCTGACCTCCCCTTGTCTCCCCAAAAGCAGGAGATAAAACTCCCATGTGAAAGATGCTCTCCCCCTCCCAGGAGGAGAGAAACATTCTTAGCACCAGAGATGGGGATTTGAGCAGAGAGAAATCTACACGAATAGATCTCGAGAGTTAGAATAACCCTTGTCTTCCTTTAATCTCTCCATGTGTTTCATGTGTTTTTCCCGCCATTGCTATTCTTTGTTCAGCCTGGGATATAAGTAGTTGGGCCTAACCTGCTTTCAGGGGCTTTGTTTTCCCGTGGGGACTCTCAGGTACCTGTAAAAATCCATAAGCTTTTCACCTAGTAATCTGTCTCAGGTTGACTGGATTCTCAGGCTCAGCCAGAGACCCGAAGAGAGTAGAGAGAAAATCTGCCTCCCCTGCGGGTGAGCCCGCGCGTGCCCTCGGACTTAGCCATCCACTTCTGAACCTGTTGGTTGGCAGAAACTATATCCCTATCGTTTGGAGATCTTGTTTTTTCTTCCTCTGCTCCAGGGCTGTGTGCGGGGGGCGGGGGGTAGAGGGCTTCTGGGGGGGGTGTTGGGACATCAGGAAGGGGACCGCTGGTCCTTGGGGACATCTCCACCCTGCCATCTCAGCGGAGTCATTTGTAGAGAGCAGAATTTGAATTTCTGATTTTCTGGGAGCTGATGGGGAAGGCCTGTGAGGAAGGGTGGTGTTTCCTAATTCCTGTCAGTCACTGTGGCCCGTGCTGTCTGTCTCCCTGAGTGGGTGATGACTCCCTCAGGCCTGATGCAGCCTCTGGCTCAGAGCAGATGCTCAGGAAATGTTTATGGAATGAAGGAGTGAGCTCCCTCGATGCCGGCCTTGGATTCATGCATCCACTCGTACCTGTTGTATGTCAAGGTGCTCTAGGCACGGAGCATCCACAGTGAGCGACAGGTAAGGTCCCTGCCCTTGGAGAGCTGGCATGCTGGCTGGGAAAGCCAGATAGGAAACAGTTAAATAACCAAAGAAGGTAATTTCGGATGGTGGTAAGTTCTGTGAGCAACTGCAAGACTGGGGACTAAGATGGGGATCCTTTAGCTGCGGGGGGTGGGTGGTGGGGAAGGCCTCTCTGAGCTGAGCCCTGCGTGGGTCAGCTGTGGGAAGAGCCAGGGAAGAGAGCACCAGGCAGGGGGAACAGCAGAGGCAAAGGCTCCGAGGTGGGGAAGAGCTTGGCCCAGCGGAGAAGCAGAGTGAGTGAGAGCCTCCTAGGAGGCCAGGCCGGATGGGGGATCACGGAGGGCCTGGTGGTTGTGGACTTCCATGTATCTGTTCCCCAAGGGTTTTACCCAGGAGAATAGACGATTAGATTCTGAATCCAAATAGCTTGCGCTGGCTCTGCCGTGTGGGAAGTCACCGCAGCAGACAGGAGCTAAAGTGAACTCCAGGTCCCTGGAGAGCGGCTGGTAGTGGATGACTGGGTTCCAGCTACACGAACGTATACCTGTAGGTGCCTGGGAAGAGAAAGTTCCATGGGGCGCCTGGGTGGCTCAGTCGGTTAAGCTCCAACTCTTGGTTTCAGCTCAGGTCATGATCTCAGGGTTGTGAGATCGGGCTCCGTGCTCAGCGGGGAGTCTGCTTGAGATTCTCTCTCTCCCTCTGCCCTCCCCCTGCTCTCTCTCTCAAATAAATAAATAAATCTTAAAAAGAAGAGTAGAGGTCTAGTGGGGTGAGGGTCACAGTTATGGGTTAAATTGTGTCCCCCAAAAGATATGTTGAAATCCTAGCCCCCCATAGCTGTGAATGTCACCTTACTTAGAAGCAGGGTTTTGAAGTTGTTTGTAATCAAGTTAAAACAAGGTCATTAGGGCGGGCGCTAAGCTAGTATGCCCGGTGTCCTTATCTGTAGAGGAGATGAGACACAGGAGAATGCCACTTAACCCAGTGGCTGTGGCAGAGACTGGAGGGACACATTTGCAAGCCACGGAACAAGGGTGGCTGGCGACACCAGAGGCTAAAGGAGAGGCAGAGAAAGATTCTCCCCTCGAGGCTTCGCAGGAGCACAGCCCTGTCAACACCTTGATTTCGGGCTTCTACCCTCTGGAGCTGTACGAGAATAGATTTCTGTTGTTTTTGGCCACCTGCTTTGTGGTGGCTGGTTAGGCAGCCCTGGGAAACCAGTACGTCCCTCCGCGCTGCCAGCTGTGAACACAGAGTCACCATGGGCTCTTCACAAACTGGCTGCTTTGGGGTCTGCAGGTCCAGATGGCAGGACTCTCCACAGACATCTGCCACATCATAAACCCCCAAATGACCCCAAAGTATTCCCCAAAGCTCCAGCGCATAAGGAAAGACTCCTGGGTGGTCCCCCAAAACACCACTGCCCAGTTTCTAGCTGAGTTCTGCAGGTTCTGGGTATAACATCCCTTGTGGGACACCCCATGCCCTATCCTGAGTTTCTATGGGAGCAAGGTGTCACCAAGACCAAGCCTGGCTCTCCCAGCTTCCTTGGCCGTCTTGCTGTTTTCATTGGCCTCCGCTTAGATTTTAGAAGACAAAAGGAAAGTTCCAGCTCCTCTGCCCTTTCCCTGTGCCCCAGGCCCTGAGATCTGATCTCTCACTTAAACAAAGCCCCTCGTTCACGTCAGCTCAGGAGACACAGTGTTCTGAAAGCAGATCCTTGGGGCCCGGGAGGGAGCTGCGTTTTTGGATTCTTGCCTTCTCCAAAGCCAGCTTTTGATTTGGCCCATCCTACTCCACCTCCAAGCCCTTTCATGAAGGAAATTAAATTCTCCTGAACTTTAAGGTCCCTTCTCAGCACGGCTCCCCATGATACGGGAGCCACCACCTGCTAGTAACTCTACACAGCAAGGTGAAGCTTTCTTTTGGCTTGAGAGGCAGGGTTTCATCCAGACACTTGAAAAATAAGTCCGTGAGCTGGGGAGCCAGATGTATCTGGGTTCAAGTCCTGGTTCTGGCAGTGGCTTGCTGTGTGATCTTGAGCGGTGAACTCAACCTCTCTGAGTCTGGGTTTCTGCCTTGGTGAAGTGGGAACATCGATGTGTATGTGGCTAGGCCTGTGGTGAGGAGTTCAATGGTTGGAAAGCATTCATATTTTTACCTTTAAGAAGTATTCATTTTACAGATGAGAAGGAAGGAGGCCTGAGAGGCCTGTGACCCCTTAGGCTGCAGAACCATGTGGGGTGGGTTCAGTCCAGCTTCCGGGTGCAGGCCAGGGTAGGGCTGTGTTGTGCAACAAGGTCACTGCAAGAGACCAAGCCAAGGGCATGGCTTCTGGCATGTGCGGGAGGAATCTGAAGGCCACCTTGCCTCAACTCAGTGAAATGGGGGAGACAACCCAGGCCAGGCGGCAGAGAGGGGCTACTGCCCGCGTGTGCGTGGGGGCCTGGTGCGGCATCCTCCCGCCTCCCCTCTTCTCACTGCCTCATTTTGCCCCTAACCCCATGCGTATAGCACAGCCACCAACCCTGCATTGACAGGGGAGGAGACGAGCCCAGAGAGGGAGACCATCTTGCCCAGGGTCACTCAAGGCCTCAGCGGTAAAGACGTTTTCTTGTTAGTGGAGGGGGAAGATAGGACTGAAAGGAGGTGGGTGACATAAGGAAGGAATGAAAATAATGTCCTCCATCTATTACCCAGGAAAGTTTTGCCCCTCATGGCCTGAGCATGAGGTAAAGCCCGCCATCTTGGATCCTTCTCCCCTGTTCCTGTCTGGAGGCATTAAAACACATAGGAGTGGAAAAGGGGCCCAGAGGGGCACCCAAAGGGTGTGGGGAGCAGAGGGGCAGAGGTCAGGAAGATAGTCGTGGGGTCTCCTCATTCTGCTCCCAGGGACTTTGTTGGTGGCTTCTGTGTCTGTGTCTGTGTCTCTTTCTCCCTCTCCATCTCTCTCTTGCTTGGTTCTCAGCTGTTTTTGAATACTTGAACAAAAGCGAGAAAAAAAGAGAATGTTCTCCTTGACCAAAGAGTCTAAAGCAGATACATAGTTGGTTTTTTGGGGGGAGAGTGTTGTGGCAAGGTGAGTGGAGGGGTAGGTGGAGGGGGGAATGGGGAGTTAGGGCCCCACCTGAACCAGCCCCACAGCAGATCCCAAGCCCAGAACCAGGAATCAGGAGGCCCTACCAGGCCAGGAAGACTTGCTGCAGACCAAGAGATTCTTTCAGTTCCTGGGACGTGCTATGCCCCTCATACCTCCCGGCCTTGGCAGGTCCTGTTGTGTCCCCTGGAAGCCTCTCCTAGTCCCCTGACCTCGTTAACCCTTTGTTCCTCAGATCACAGCTTGGGCGTCTGGGAGCTTCCTGACTGCTCTTCTTGCTTTGTGGACCTCCTGTGTCCCGGCTCCTCTGTGTTTCCCTCATCAGAGCACCCGGCCCCTGCCCCGTCATCCCCAGTGACTTAGTTCTCTCTTGCTGGGCTGTGCACCCCAAGGACAGGGCCTGAGTCCTGTCCACTGCTCTGTCTCCTGTGCTTGGGATCCTGGTACCCATAGTGCCCAGCCAATGCTTGTTGAATGAATGATGAACAATCAATCCATGAGGTTTTGCATTTGGCCAGGAAGTCGTACTGGTGGAAAATGTGTGTGTGTGTGTGTGTGTGTGTGGTGGGCAGCCGGAGGTGAGGTGGAGAATGTGGGAATTTGGGTCAGAGTCTTAAAGCTATTGGAAGGAAAGGAGGGGATGTGTGGGAGAAACTGAGGGGTCCAGCCCTACGTCCTTCCTTGCAGCCTGAGTTCTGCGTGGATCCTTCCGTGAGCTTGGCCTTCATCTCCACCCTCGAGTTATCCCCCCAGAGACCCAGCTGCTGTCTGTCTCTCTTTCCCTTCCCTCCTCAATTTATTGGGTACTGATGATATGCTAGGTGCTGGGGACATGGTGGTGAGCCACAGGCCAAACCCCTTCTCCCTTCCTTCTTGGATAAATCACAGAACTAAAGATGAAATTACAGCCATGATCAGTGTGGTGGGGAGAGTGCCGAGAGCATAATGGGATTTGCCCTAGTCTGGGGAACTCGGAGTGGGGGGGAGTGGCGGTGCCATGGGGTGTCTGAAGGAGCTTTATCCCCTTCTAATCTCTCCGGCCCCTTCCCAGCTATCCCTGGTGATCCTCCAGGCTTAGGAAAACCTGTAGCCTATTCATGCAAATACAGCCCTGAGACAAACTTGCTCTCCCTCACCCCCACCTCAGCCTCTTGCCCTGAGTAGACATTTGAGACCCACTCAGGCAAGACTTCCTAGAAGAAGGGTCAGCTGAGCTGGCATTTTTCTTCCTTTCTTTCTCCTTCAATTTCTTTCCCTCCTAAGCTGGACTTCCAGCCATAAGGATGGACAGGAGAAGTTTTAGTCCTAGAAGAGGTGATTGCAGTGCTGAGAGTAATAGCACTGTGAAATAAAAAAGCAGCATTCTTTCCTCTGGGCAGACCTAGCTAATGCCTGGGTACCAGGCTCCACTGGTAGAGAGTGGACCGGATTCCACCCCTTCTAACTGGTTGCCTTTGCGCAGTGCCCAGCCTGTGCATCCGTTTGGGGCAGCCCAGAGCATTCAGCTTCTGAACCCAGCTTGGGGAAGCCAAGGGCAGAGGAGAAGGAAAGCCCCACTGGGAGACCTCAGGGAACAGGAAAAGCGCCCTTTCCCTGTTTCCCAAGGTCTCTTTGCCTGCTTTCAAATGCCCCTTTCAGTTGCTGCCAGTACATAGCTCCACAGCTCCTAGACCTCACCCTCTGTCCCTGGGCTTTCCCGGGGAAGAAATTTCAGCTCCAACTTTTTGCAGGGTTCCAGGCCAGGCTATTGTGAGGGTGGGGAAGGAGGTGGAGAGGCTAGCTCACCGTGAAGGGGTGGACAGTGTGTTTAGCAGTTTGCTTAGGCCGGGGAGATCATGCAGGGGGTGAACAGATGGAGTCAAAAGAGGGAGCCTGGACCTGAATGACAAAGTCTGTGCTCACGATTACAGCATGTGTGCTCATCTCTCCTCCCAGAACCCCCAGGAGTGTGCCCTGCATGTGTGGATGAGGGGAGCAGTGGGGGCGCTGGGCCCCAGCTGTCCTCAGAGAAGCAGTCGGAGGCGGTGGGCAGAGTGGGGGCTGCGGCATGGCAGGGGCACGGAAGCCTGCTAACGAGGTGCTCACGCCCCGCCGAGTGGGTGCCGCTGAGCGGGAGCCATCCATCATCGGCAGGGATAATTGTTCAGGGAGCCAGTGGGGCCCAGCCAGATGGGTGCCTTTTGGACTTGGAAAGAACGAACACTCCCTTTCAGACCATTTATCAAATTTAGCTGGATCTCTCATCTTTTTTTCCATTTGTTTCCGTCAAGGAGACTTTCTTCTAATGAAGACAAATGCAGAGCGATGAGTGACTTGGCAAATGCCCACAGAGTCAGAATACAGGATTCATTCAGGGAAGTGAAAAACCCAGGTGGTGCGGAGTTTGGAGAGATAGATGTCTTAGAGCATGCTAAGTGTCCAACCTTCAAGGGGTTCCAGTGGGGATCTGGGGGGCACAGCCAGCCCCCTCTCTGCTGGAGCTCCCCCTTCAGCTTCCAGAGCAGGGTTAAGAGCTTGACCCACCATTCCCTGACACCGACTCTGTGCCAGGCGCTTCAGCTCATCCTAATGTGCGTGGGGAAATCATGATCCCATGTAGCAGATGAGGAGGCTGAGGCTCCGAGAGGATGAGCAGGTGGCCCTGACTGGGGACCCGGGTGGGACTGAACACTGTGCTTCCTGCTCCAGAGCCCACCTTCACACACGCCAGCAGAGCAGTTCACTGGCCGAGGGGTCCAGGCTCTTCAGACTGCCTGGTTCAAATCTCGACTCCACTGCTTACTAGCCGGGTAGCCTTGAGCTCTCATTTAATCTCCCTGTGCCTCTGGTTGTTTGGGTAATGCAAGTATCCACCTCAGCGAGCTGTGGGAATACTGACTGAGAGAATCTTTGCCGAAGCTTGTGGTGCATTGTGTGCTGTTACGAGTAACGTTTTCTGATACCAGGATATCATTTAGTATCTGTTTTTAGTATTGGCAGCCTTAGCGGTAGACTCGGGATCATGTCTGGGGAGCTGGACTTGGGTAGGCATTGCCTGGAACAGCTTGTGGGCCTGTCCCCTTCCTGAGGGAGGGACACTGGCTGCTGACGGGGGACTGAGGACAGAGGGCCCTGACCCCTGGTCTCCGTGGATCGTCAGCTGGGGTCTGAGGTCCATGAGAGTTGCTTTGAGGGCAGGGATGCCTTTCCCTCCTTGGCCCAGCTCCCAGCACAGGTACCGAGTTAATGTTTGTTAATGGGAGGCTGGGGTGGGAGCAAATGAAGGCTTGTGGACAAATGTGGGCTTGAGCAAATGAAGGGCGGACGTTTGTGCATTCAGTGCATTCTCTGAGGGTGGCCGTTCATGGCGCTGGGGAAGGAGACCCACTGCCCTCCTGTGTGCCTCCAGAGTTGGGCCTGGAGTTGCCGGGCCTTGTGGAAATGGTCTGACCCTGGCTGCATGGCCCTGGCAAGTCCTTCTGCTCTCTGGGCCTCAGTCTTCCTGGCTGTACAATAGGGAGGGGATTGGACCATATCACCAGGGGGTTTCCAGACCTTTTTACTAGAACTATGATTAAGCCCTAAGTGTGGGAGGGGGTCTGAGAAGCCCCCAAGGACAGCACTGTGACCTTTTAGGACAGGCCAGTGGGTGTCACGGACATCCCACAGAGACCAGCTGGGCTCTTGCCTTCAGAAACAGAGCAGTAGGCATTGGGGAGTCGGGTGGGGGGTGACCCACAGATAGGGAGCCCCACAAAGGGCCTGGCCTGGACATGCTCACAGCCTATCTCCGGGCTGGCTCCACCCCTGAGCAGCTGGGGGAAATCGTGTTTGCTCCCGACTCAGGGTTTTCATCTGCCGTGGGGTGTGATAGTAGGTGCCCTGGGTGGCTCAAAGGGAGGGTGTGAAGCCCAGAAGAGGCCGCAGGGATGAGAGGATCCAACCCAGACGGAGTCAGTGTTCACTGAGCATTTATTTGGCCCCAGGCATGATATCATTTAGCTTTTACGACAGTGTGAGAAGGATTATTATCTTTAGTTTATTGAGGCAGAACCTGAGGCTCAGAAAGGTGCCTTGTCTTGTCCAAGGTCACAGGGTATGTGAGGAGGAACTGACTCTGACCCCAGAGCTCATGTTCCCATTCGCTCTGCTCTGGGACCTTCCCCCCGCTGAAGGGCGGGAGGAGGGGCTGGGCCAGGATAGGCCTGGCTGCCAGTCTGGGGGCTGTTCTGACTGGAGGGGGCCTCCTAAGCTGCTGTGCTGAGGAGGATTCTGAGGCCATCTGGGCCTAGTGGGAAAGGGTGCAGGGATTGATTTGTGATGCTTGTCGTGGGTGAGAGAAGAGGGAGAGGCAGTCCATGAGCTGTCTGCGTTTCCTAGGCCAGATCTTGTCAGGGTCTTTTCTAGGCCTGGGAAGCTGTTCTCCAAGGTGACTCTCTGCATATCTACGTTTCAGGCAGGATCTATAGGCTGAGCTCACTCTCCGTTGGGAGAGCAGAGGAGCTGGAAGAGAGTTCCTGTAAGGGGTTGGGTGGGGCCAGGGCACAAAGATCATCTACCTGCCCTAACTGCAGGTGACCCACGCTGGCCACTGCGGGAGGGAGAAGGACAGCCCCAGGACATCAACCTTTTAGGATAATGCTGCTGGGGCTGCTGAGGGCAAGCAGGAGATCCCAGGCCTGATTGTACCTGAAACAGAGGCGGTGGGAAGCAGAAGCCAGCGCAAGGAGACCCCAGGGGTTATCTCACCCAACACTCATTTTCCACATGGGGAAACTGAAGTCCAGAAAGCTTCCTCCATGGGGGTCCATGATGCGTCTTACTTAAAATCTGAAAACTGTGGGATGGGCAGGGTTGGCAGAAAATGTAGAGTCGAGCAGAACCACGAGCCGTCTGCGCATTAGAGCCCCTGTTTATTGGGTGTCAGGCAGCGTTTTACGCACGTCCTCAGCATCATGTCATGGCACCTCCCGGGAGGTGGGGACCAGCCCTACTCTACAGGGGAGGAGCTGAGATCCAGAGGGGTTCAGCTCCTTGGCACAGTAAGGAGCAGGGCCCCGGGCAGCCTGACCACACCGCTGGGATCACAGTCCCGGGCGATGTGGGCTGAGAGCTTGTTTAAGAATCCCTGGGGAGCCCTGCCTCCCCTTTCCCCTGATCCCAGAGGTCTGGGGGGGGGCCCCAAGAAGGAGACTGTTGAGCAAGCCCCTTCCCATGCCCCCTCTCTAAGGCAGACACAGGGGGTCTACAGACCACATTTTCAGAAACACCGCATAGGCTATGCATACAAATCCCCAACTGAGAGTCCAGATGAAGAAGGTGATGGAGAGGGAGAGGAAGAGAATTCTAATAACAGAGCATAGCTTATATATAGCCCACTGTGTGCCGGGCACCGTTCGAAACACTTTACATGCATTTTAATTCATTTAATTCTCACCAAAAGCCTCTGAGGTAGTGACTCTTGCCCCCATTTTACAGATGGGGAAATGAGTCACAGAAAGCCTCAGTAACTTGCCCACAGACACTCCTGTGGCACACGGGGAAGGGGCGGCCACGGAGCCTGTATGTGCAGAAGTAGAGAGGTGTGTGTGTTTGTCAGACCAGCCTGTGAGAGTGGACAGCCCCCAGGTCTGTTGAGATGGAGAGATCAGAAGGCTTTGTCCTTAGCCCAGGCAGGTTTCTCGATGCAAATCTTGGCTGTGAGCTCAAGGAGGGAGGCGGGTGGGCAGTGCCTGGCTGAGGCCCCATGCAGCCTGCAGGTGGGTGGGGGAGGGCTCCCACTTGCCAGATGCAGCCTCCCTCCCCACGTTCACGGACCCGGCAGGACCCTCGGGGGCTCTTACCTTCTTCCCATGGACCGCTCCCATGGCATGGAGTGGGCACCAGGCCTGCGTGGGCCTCGGGGGCCAGGCTGGGGGTCCTCCCTGCTGATGCTGTTCTCAGGAGCCGGGGCCCAGGGGGTTCCCCAGGCCAGGGCCCCCCGTGCTCTCGCGGCTCATTCTCCTCAGGCACAAAGGAGGCTTTCACAGCTGCTCCTAAGCCCAGAGCTCCTCAGACAGGCTTAGGGTGATTCATCCTGTCAGAGGGGCACGGTGTCTCCAGATGGCTCACACGTCCTGTGGTCCCTGTAGCTCCTCACTTCTTATACCCCTGCCTCTCTCAGGAGGGGAAACTGAGGCATCCAAGGTTGGAAGGGGGAGAGAAGCAAAGCGGTCCTCTCACCATGCGGCCGGCAGCTTGGGTACAGCGGGTGACCTCTGGCTGGCCCAGCAGGCAGGACTTGGCCTTCTTGCCAGGCTGGGCACTGATCCGCAGACAGGTCCCAGACAGGGGAGGCTGCGTGGGACAGCCGGGCCGTGGGGCTCGGGGCAGGCTTGTGTGGGGATGTGAACCTCTGGCTGGACAGCCCCCATTAATACTAGATCTTTTAAGACACTTGGGGGCAAGGGCTCTCCCAGAGCAGAGACTCTGAGAGCGGAGTACTTCATTCACCAGGACAGTAGTCCTGGCAGGGAGGGCTGGGCTGGGCTTGGGCCAGGAAAATATCTGGAGGCCGGATTCCAGGCTCAGAGCCAAGTTCTCAAAGTTCCCCCAGCAGTTACCCTCCTCCTCAGTTGCTACCCCTCCTTCCTTCTTTTTATCGCCAGCATGGGACGAGGTTAAGGCCGAAACCAGCCTGGGCTTGAATCCCAGCTCTTTCCTTACAGTTGTGTGACCCGGGGGTAGGGCATGATCCGACCCCTGGGAGCCTCAGTTTCTTCATCTGTGCGTGTGTGTTGCTATAATCACACGGCGCAGGGTTGCTCTGCGGCTGAAAGAGGTAGGTGTGTACTGCTGGGGCCACGGTTCTGTTAGAGCCTAAATCAGATGATGTCATTCTGTTTTATACTACCCCACTTGACCAAAGGGGGGAAACAGTGGCCCCCAACCCCATGGGGGCCTGAGGGTGAAATGAGGTGACTTGAGTAAAGCTCTGAGCAGAGGATTTGGACAACAGCAATTCTCCAGAGAAGTTAGGGGCTGTAGTTAAAATGCCGTCAAGGCTACTCAGGATGAAACCACTGCCCACTGGCAAGTCCCCAGTAACTGGTCTGACTAAGCAGAACACCCTTTCTTAAGAGATGGCTGGGCAGGGGGAACCTTGCAGCCCTCCCTCCCCTCTAGCACATTGCCTGACTAGGAGGTGGTGGTGATTTCTGACACAGATGATTTATGAAATGGCAGTTGGTAGTGAAGGGTCAGGATGAGGTATTCTAGATCCAGCTTTGCCCATAGCATGAAATTCCCCATGGTCCAAAGTTCTGTTCCATCAAGTCTTGCTTGCCTCTCAGACTTCACTTCCCATTCCCTTCTCTCCCTGACAATTCTTTCATACCCCCTTCCTCCTCACCCCAGGGCCTTTGCACTTGCTGTTCTCTCTGCCTGGAATGTTTCCCATCTCTCTCCCTCAACTCCATTTTTTAATCTTGCATGATTCTTTCCTTTTTATCCATCAGGCTCCATTATCACCTCCTCAGAGAAGCCTGCCCTGACTCTATGCAAACCAGCCTCCTGGGCTAATTATTTTTTTCATAGCATTTATCAGCAACTGGAATGATGTTATGTCTGTGTTTATTGTTCAGCTCCTGCACCTGAATGGCAGCTCCACAAAGGCTGGGACCTGGTCTGTCTTGTTCATCAGTGTAGCCCCTTGGTGTAAAATAGAGCTTGGCACATTGCAGTCACACAACATATATTGGTGGAGTGGGTGAGTACATGATGGGGGATGAAATGAAACAGTCTAAGTATGTAGAGTGTCTAACACAGCCCTAGCTCATTGCAAGAGCTCCCTGCATGGCAAATATTAGTCCTGTTTCCTCCGGGCAAGCAAAAATGTGGCTTCTTCCTTTGCTCCTTCTCCTGGGTCCAGCCCCTGCCTCAGCGCCACCCCCCCATTCCCTTTCTCCCTGTTTCAGTCATGGCTGGGGTACAGCTTCTGATTTCCTGCAGTAAGGAGAGCATCCACAAAATTGTAAAGGGCAGTGACTAAGTTGGCTGTCAGCCAGAGCAGTAAAAATGCCATACGTCAACCCTGAAGATCAAACTCCTTTGGCAGCCATCCCATAATTATCCACCAGCTTGGCTCTTGGTGGGATGGGAGGAGAGAAAAGGAATTTTACCTGTTTATTAATTTTTCCCCATCTGCTTGGAGTCCTGCTGAAATATGACTTATGAGCTTCACTAAAAGCCTAGTTGACTGGAGCCCTCGATTGGCTGAAGGTCCGAAGCCCAGCTCCCGACAGGATGTGGGTCTGCAATGCAAGAATTGGACCCCATGCCGTAGGCAGGAATGGGGGTGGTGGCTCCAGAGCCCAGCACAGGGCCTGCCACCAAGGAGGTGCTTGGGATGCAGACACAGAGGATTTATGAAAAGACAGTTGGTCGGGCGGAGTCAAGATCCAGCTTTGCCTTGTCTCACTGTGTGGCCTGGGCACAGCTTGTAGCCTCTCTTTCTCCATCTGTGAAATGGACATAAACACCTGCTCCTTCTTGACCCACAATCTTGTAGAGGGAAGCAAGGCTTACAAAATGGGGGAAGGTTTTGAGAATGTTGACTCAGAGGTTCTGAGCAATTTTCAAAGGTCTCCAGAGGCATTCAGGAGGAGGAGGAAGAGGAGGAGGAGGAGGAAGAGGAGGAGGAGGAGTGGATGTGGGAGAGGAAGGGGAAGAGGAGGAGGAGGGAGAAAACATTGTTCACCCCTGAGTGGTTTCAGGGCAAGTATTTCTGAAGGGTGTTTCCTGTAGTGATGTAGATCGGCTGGGATTCCAACCCTTAATCTGAGGCTTCTTAGCTGTGTGACTTTGGACAAGTCTCTTGGCCTCTCTGAGCCTCATTCTCCTCCCCTGTAAAAGGAGACAACAATGGGCCACCACATGGGGCCGAGGATGAAATGCATATAAACCCCTGCACAGAGCATATAACCACAATTCCCCCTAGAAGTCAGGTGCTGATGTTGTGATGCTGTTAATAATGTGATAGTAAATCCATCGCCCATTCATAAGTCCCAGGCATCCTGTCCATTAAGCACAGCACCCTTCCCCAAACTGGGTGGGCAGGGGTAACCTTGCTACCTTTCCCTTTCTATCTTGGGCTGCCACCTACTGGTGAGGACCAGAATTACAGTTGCTGGAAAGCCCCACAGGGGCTGCGCAAACAGAGGCACACCCGCCCCCCTTTGCCTCCCCATCCTCAGTCTCGGGAAAGAGGAGTGGTGGGCTGATGCGGAGAGGATAGGGAAATAGGAGTCCCAAATTCTGAGGCCCATGAGTAGACTGCAGAGACTCCTGAAGTCTTGTCCACCCCGATGGTGAGAAAAATCCGTCCTCAAGTCTTGTCCGGTTTACTTCCTGAATATCCCTGGGACTGGTCCTCTTTTTTCCATCCCCAGGGCACCGCTCTGGCTGAGGCAGCAGCCTACTCCCCTGGCCTCCCTTTCTCCACTCCCTTCTCCATACAGCAGCCGGGAGGAATTTTCAAAAACTACAAACCTGATTGGCTCATTCCCCAATTTCAATCTCTCCATGTGTCCCCACAGCCCCTGGACAAAGTCCAAGCCCCTGCACCCAGCCCACAGGACCCTTAAGCCTGTCACCCCTGCCCGCTCAGCCCTTGTTACCCACCTCTGCCCCTTCCAGGCCTCTCCAGCTTGCAGGCCTGGTCCATGCTGCTCCCTGGCCTGGCCTCCGGGATCCCCTCTTTGCCTGGTGAACTCCTGTGCCTCCTGCAGGCTCAGTGTAGATGCTGCTTCCTCCAGATGCCTCCCTTGATCCTGCAGTTCCTGCCCCCCGCCCCCAAACATAGCCTTTATCAAGTCCTACTGCCTCTTGATCTTCGTCCCCCTGGACTATGAGCAGGGACTGTGTCTGGTTTTCTTCACTATGGTATCCTCAGTGCCTACCCAGTTCTTGTGTAGCAGGTAATGACTGACTAGGAAACAATCTCATAAGGGGGCTGTAGACCCAACTCTCTACAGCCATTTTCTTGGACTGTCTTGCCTAACTCTGAGCTGGTGGGGGTCGGCGGTGGCGGGGGGGGGGGGGTCTCCGTAGTGGCCACAGTGCCCTGAAAATGGTGTTGAGCATCTGATGGGTATTTGCCACTTTGTGATGCCCACCCTGTGGGGCGGGAGGGAGGACCTAGAAGGGGCTGGCTCTAGAATGCCATCTCCTTGGTAGGTTTTGGTGGTACCGCTGGTGGTCTTTTGGGCTCCCTGCCATCATGTGGAGGATGTGCCAACTGAGGCCTGCCCCTGGTTGAGGAGGGGAGGGGGCATGACCCACTTCGTGTTCTCCAGCATGCACAGCAGGTGGCTTCTCCTACAGGTCCCGTGTGGCAGCGGCAAGTGCGGCTTCCTCACTCTGAGCCTTTCCTCACCAGGAACTCTCTTTATGACAATTCCTGCATATCAGGTGGTCTTGTCTCCTTGCCCAGGCTCAGTTCCATCTGGCTGGCCATGGTCACTGCCTCTCTTAGGATGGATTCCCCAAGAAGCCGACTTGCGGGTGAGTGTTCTCATGCAGGTGATTAAGGATGCAGGTAGGGGAGTGGTAGGGGAGTGGTAGGGGAGGATAGGGAAGGGGACACAACCAAGCAAAGGGACACTTTCAGGTCCACTCCCAGCTTGATCCCACGGGAACCGTGGAGTGTAGATTGTAGCTCCTGGTTGTCCAGCCCCAGGACAGGGAGCTGGGCTTGCACACTCCAGCCGGGCAGTCAGCAGCTCTACTCTACTCTACTCTGGCACCTCCTGGCCTCTCTTTTCTGCCTCTGGGAGCTAAGAATGAGTAGCCCGAGGGCAGTTCTCCAAAGAGGCTCATAGACGCACTCCTAGAGGCAAAAACTGGGTGAGGGGGCCTGGGTGGGCACCAGCCATTCCGCTGTGCTCCCCCACTCCAGGAGACCCTTTCCCCAATTCTCTGATTCATCCTGTTGACATTTTCTCAATCTTCTTTAAAGTGCTATGCAAGACAGCTTCTGGAAAAGTACCACGAGTCTTCTCTTACAACCAGCAGGCCACCCCATGTCCTTTTAAAATAGCGGCCACTGCCCAGAGCTCTGCCTAGCCCTACTTCTGGCCCTGAACTCACTTTAGAAGTCCTTATTGGTTTTTTAAATTTTATAAGGTATTCTTCCTTGTTGTAAAGAAAGATCCCAAACATACAAAGGTGTTTATGGTAGTAATGGAAATTTCCTGCCCCCTTCTTCATTCCCAGGGTGGGTATCTGGCCAGATGTTTTCCCAAACATACATACATATACATATAAATATATATATTTTTTCTCTTTGACAACTTTTGGCATTGTGGATATTTTATCCTATTTCCTGCCCCTACGCCCCCGAGATGGATTGAATCCCCCATTTCTCACAGGGGAGCTCTCTGGCTCAGAGAGGTGGCATCTGCTCACCCAGCTAGCCAGTGGAGAGCCAATACTCAGACCCAGGCTCGGCCTTCTGTCCACCACACTGCCTGCAACAGAGTAGAACAAGGAGTGAGTCAGCCGAGAGAAAAGGAGTGGCACCATCAGGGTCCAGGGCCTGCAGAAAACCACCATTCAGTCCCAGGGACTGGGAAGGGAGAGTGACCGGGTTCAGTGGCGGCCCTGTTTAGCACGGACGGTCAAGTGTGAACAGAAGACCCTGCCACTGGGAACAAAAGGGCAGGAATGAAGCACATTCATTTGCTTATGTAGCCGCCAGGCATCCTACACCACACAAATGGAGTGTCTGTATAGGAGTTAGTGGGGGCTGCCAGCAAACTCCCCCTTTAATCCCTGAGAGTGATCTGCAGTGGGAAAAATGGGGTAATGGAATTACTTCCTCAGCCCAGCCTGCTCCAAGTTGTCCTATCGGGCTTTGAACACTGATCTCAACCCCATTGCAACTGTAGCCCAAGTCCCAGCCCATCGCGTCCTCTGGCCGCAGGGTCCCACACTCTTGTCCTCCTCTCTACCCCAGACCCTCTTGGCACACTGGAAGCCCTGACTGTGTCCAGGGCCCCACCTCACTGGTGTGCACAGGACCTGTCTGCTGGCCCACGGCTCAGGGCATTTGCACTTCTGTGGGAGCTTTGCAGTCTTACTGGCCCACACTCCAGGAGCCCAGGTACCAGTCCTGTCTGCTTCCATGTCCCCCTCCCAGGATTTGGTCTAGGCACCCCACCCATGGCCCTTCTCAGAGACCCCAGGCAGGGTATTCATACCATATCCTTTGGGCCTTACTACCTCCGTGGGCTCCAGTGGCTGGTATCAACGTCTCTTGGCTAAGGACTCACTGTGCAGCCACGGACGGCCACGCTTTCCTCTGTAGGGCAGACAAGAGGTGCTCAGGAATTCCCATCAGCCCCAACACTAGCAGCCCCCCAGCAATGATGGGTGCACAAGCAGCTCAGCTCCCTCACCCTGGCTCAGAGATCTCTGATGTGTGTATTCTACACTGATTCCTGGGGGTCCTCCAGAAACTGAGCTCCACTCACCCACGGCCCTAGGAGAGTCGACAACACAGCCTTTACTGGCTGCCTTCCCTTCCCCACCCCCACTGTTTTCCAGAATCACCTCCCGAATAAATCTCAGGGGCAGCTCCTGGGGAACCACTTGAAGACGAAGACGGCCAGGATGTCCTCCCTGAAGCCTGCCCAGCAGCCTGCCTCTTCCTCCCAGCCTTCCTCACGTGGTGCCCGCCCCACGCCCTTCTGGCTCTGGAGCCTCCAGCTCTCATGCAAGCAGCAGAGGAAGACAACATGCTCCGTGTCCCGTCCTCTGGTTCTCTCCGCTCCTGGGGGTCTTACATCTCATGCTGGGAGCCAATGATTCATTCATTCACCCTTTGGCGAAATCCCTAGGACATCAACCTGTCTTCCAGCAGCCTAACCTGGTGCCCAAAGCTGTCACCGACTCGTCCCAGCTTGCGCCCGAGCCAACCGGGCCTGGGCCAGTTCGATCCCAGGGAGAAACGCGGCACATCAGAAGGTCAGAGAGCTCATTCAAAATCAGCAAAAATAAAATTTAATGGTGTGCCGCAGGTGCGGGCAGTCCGTCCTTCCTTGGGCGCGACCGTGGCTTCGAGGGAAAGCAGACAGGCTCCAGAAGGACCCCTGATGGCTGGCCACCTTGGCTGGGAGGGCACTGCTTCCGGAAAGAGGAGGTGCGCAGAGGGCGCGGACCCCCCTCCCCCCCAGGGAACTTTCCACAGGCCACCTGGCTTCCTTCTCCCCGCTGCAGCTGATGCTAGGACAGCTAGAGGCTTCTTGGGTCCTGCAGCCGCCCTAAAATACCTTCTGGGGAACACAGCCCTCCAGCTCCAGCAGCTCCGGCCAGCCATCGTATTTGTTCGTGTCTGGATTGTTCTTCAAGAACTAGAGAGAGAAAAGAGAGAGAGAAAGAGAGAGTAACGCGGACCATGGGGGAGGCTGTTCAGGAGTCAGACCTGAGTTTTCACTGCGCTTTAAGACCTCCTGCCTTCACTCACTTCGCCCTGGCTTCAGCCCCATGCAGAGCGGCAGTGTGGGATAGGACCAGCCCCTTTCACAGGTGGGGAAACTGAGGTGCAGAGGGACGGCCACGTGCCCAAGGTTTTACAGAGGAGATCAGAGCTCAGTCCTCGCCTCCTGCCCTGGGGGGTGGGGTACCAAGCATTGGGGGGCAGGCTTGCAGAACGTTAGCTCCTCTGCCAAATTCTCCATCAGCCTTTCTAGGACACCCCCAACCAACCAGCACAACAATGAAAAGAGGCAATTCGTGAACACTTGCTCTATGCCAGGTACAAAGTGCCTTATGTATTTATTCCTTACAATAGCCCTAAGAAGGGCATACCATTACCATCGCATTCTGCAGATGGGGAAACTGAGGCACAGAGGGCTAAAGTAACCCTGGGGCAGAACCGCTGTGTAATATTAATAATAAATATAGAGAGAATAAAATCAGTTAAGATGGTGTTTAAAGTGCCTAGGCTTAGTTTATGGAGGAAAAAAATGTAAATAGCAAAATCTACCCGTGGAATAATTGGGGCTAACCCTTAGGGATAAAAGTAATTCTAGATGCTATGTCTCTAAAACCCAGAACCACATGTGTGAGAACAAAGGACCTAATGGTTCTGCTCACATCGTGGTCTCCAGTTCATTCTGGGTGATGGGTCTCCCCATCCCCTCCTTGCACAGGGATGCTCTGGAGCCCCACTCTGCTGCCTGTGTTCTTCACCTGGAGGCTGTAAACAGAGGGCTCCCTCCTTGTCTACTCCAGCACAAGCTACTTTGTATCACCATTTAAAAAAAGTAATTTCTAACCACCTGAATTCATTCTCTTAGAAACTCACACATACAAATCAGGCCAGCATTTTCCAGACAAGGCAAAAACCCTTGCAGCCCATTGTGGTCCCCGCACCTGGAGTCTAGCGTCTTGAGGCGGTCGCTCCCCTGCCTCCCACAGCCCCTCCCTTGCAGGCTGCTGTGCCTCAGGTCTGATTACTGCCTGGGCCTCCTCCCTGCCTTCTCCCTGTGCTGGGCCAGGGAGGCTGTGCTAAAAGCATCAGGATGGGAATCTGTGTGCAGGCTGCCAGACCTGGATGAGAGCTACATCTGCATCAGATCCAAACAAGCTGGTTAAAACCTCTCCTCGGCTCCAGATCCTGGACTGTGGGGTGGTAGCAGAATTGTACCTACTTCATCGCGGGAATTAAAGAAAGCACCGCAGGTAACTTGCTCAGCCGAGCCTGCACGTAGCAAATGCTAGTGTTTCTTATATATCAATCTGCTCTTGTTGCTTTGCCGCTTAAGCCTTCCATGGCTCCCCACTGCCTTCAGGATAGAGTTCACTCTCCTCTGTAGTCCTGTATGTCAGAATCATCGACTCTTAGCTGCCTGCCTTGGAAATCTGGGCAGAGCTGAATATTCTCACCACTAGACAATGGACTACATCAGGCCAGGGAAGATCTGGCTAGTTCTCCCACATTTGGGAATTGCTCTGAGCTGGGGATGCACAGATGGGGGACAGGGAGAGAACGTGCAGCATTTCCCCGGAGGCTCCACCCCATCATCGACTCCCCTTTCCTCCCCTGAGCACTCCTGAGACTCCAGACTCTACTTGGGGTCTGGGTAGTGACTGTTGAACCACATGTCATGGACCACTCCTGACCCCTTCCATGTACTCAGGTGGGCTCTCCTGTGTTTTGTTTTTTTGTTTTTAAGATTTTTATCTATTTATTTGACAGAGAGAGAGACAGCGAGAGAGGGAACACAAGCAGGGGGAGTGGGAAAAGGAGCAGGTCTCCTGCTGAGCAGGGAACCCCATGTGGGACTCGATCCCAGACCCTGGGGTCATGACCTGAGCTGAAGGCAGATGCCAGGTGCCACCCAGGTGCCCCTTGTGTCGTCCTCCTGATGCAAATTTATCCTCTCCCCTCTGGTGGGGAGCCTGAGGCCCGGGGCAGGGGAGTGGAGAGAGAGAGAAGAGGCTTGGCTTAGGTTTCCGTTGGGACCAGAAGCCAGACATCCCGCCCCCTGCTCTACCCATCATGCAGGCTTCATCTCTACATTCCTTTCTCTTTTCCCATTCCTCACTTCCCTCATCCTTTTTTTCTCCTTTTCCTTCTCCTTTCTGGTACTTATCCATTTATATATGACCCAGATCCTTGCAAAATGGTCAAGGCTACTTCCTGCTGGGGGATTAGCCAGTTGGGCCACCCTGACCTCTGAGGTCCCCACACTGTCCCTCCCAAGCCACCCTAGTCCTTGACCATCCATCCCTGGCACCTTACCCCCACCTGACTCACTGGGACAGGGAGGCCGCCAGGAACTCACCTGCTCAAAAGGGCTTTTATCCTTGAGGTCTTTGGCCCCTAAGAAGACCCAGCTATCTCTGAAGCCCAGCTGGTTTGCATAGGAACTGCCCAAGCTGGAGAGGAGATTCCTGGTCTCATCATTCATTCTGCAGAGGACCAGAGAGGACAGTGAGGTGGAGGGGTGGGAGAGGGGCAAGGTTCTCAAGCACTTGGCCTACCCTCTGCCCCACCCGCTGCCAGATGCAGCAGCTGGGCTGTGCAGGGTTGTGCTCAGAAGGAACAGGGCCGAGTGGCCACTAGTCTGGGTTTGCTTCTGTTTACAAATATACATGTTTATTTGGAAAATATGGAACATCACAGAGGAACTAGAAATTATAGTCTCACCCCACTTGACATAATCACTGTAACATTTTAATGTATTTCCTTAGTATCTTTGTTTCCCACGTACTGGGGGATCATACCAATGCTTTTATAATGTTTTGTTTTCACTTAATACTGAAGGGTGAGCATTCTTCCATATCCTTAAATTATTTTCTACATCATTTTTGATGTAGATCCTCTTCTATGTACATATAATGTCACATATCAACATGTGTCATAATTTCTGTAACTAGTTGGTCTTTACTGGACAGGGACAGTGTGTCCAGCTTTCCAATGTTGTAACCGAGGCTGTGATGAGCCTTCATGAACATGTCGTCATGCACTGGTCTGGTTATTTCCCTAGGAGAAGCTGCCAGAAGACAGAGCCAATGGGAGAGCAGGGAAAAGGCACTTAGGACTTGGAAGCATTTGGTTCCCTTCAACCCTTGGCCGGGCAGGTGGACGTTCCCACTTACTTGGTTCCTGGGTCATCATAGGAGGCCATTAGCACCAGCGTGCCCTCTGGGATTTTTTTAAGGAATTTTACCAGGAGGTTAACATCTGGGGGAGGAAGAAAAATGGGGTGCTGGTCATTTATGGGAAATGACCACTGGTCATTCTCATTCTCTGCTACTGCCCTGAAGATCCAGGAGTGACAGGGGGCAGGCTGACAAGGAGGTCCACCTGAAGCTCAGGGGCCAGCAGGAGGCGACACCTTGGGTGAAGCTCCCTGCAGCCCTTGTCCAGGGGAGAGAAAAGTGCATGGAGCAAAGGTGCCCTCATGCAGGTGGTCAGGGGTGGACACTGGGAATTCAAAAGTTCCACAGGAGATTCTGATGTGCAGCCAGGAGTGAGAGACATTGTTCTAAGGGCGCTTGGGGACCTGTACCTGAGGAATGGAGTGCAGTCATGTCTCAGGAACTCTAGGCTCTTTGCACACCCCCTGCTACCTCCTTCTACACTGGTTAAGAACCTGTCTGTGCTGACTTTAGAGGAGATCCACCGCACCACAGGCAACTCAGGTCACTGAGCGAGAACATCAGTGTCCTACAGTTCTCCAGCTTATGCCAAGGAGCAAACCTCCCTTTGCATTTTTAACACCTCCTTGCACTTGTGAAATCTCTGCACTTACCAGAGAGCAGGCCTAGGTGCAGCGCCTGGCAGAGGCATCAGCACCCAGCTCGCTTCAAGGACATGGGTTTGTTTCCATTGTGCTTATTTTTATGGTCACCTTTCCTGCATAAAAACTGGTAACTTAGGGCAGTGATATAATTTCCTTTTAAGATATTTACTTAGGTTAAAAAAATAAGTTTATTCAAAGGAAAATACTAATAATTCAGATGGTACTCTGAATATGGTGTAACTTGTGCAGGGGGCTCTTGAATGGTTGAGGAAGTATGGGCAAGATTGGCCTAGTGGGAAAAGTAGGGGCCACATCTGTCACACGAGGATGATTCGTAGCCCTGCCCATAGCATTTTTGTAGACAGCAAATGTGACCACGACTCTGGGCATACAGAAAGTGCACTATAATGGAATTGTAATTATCAGCAGGATCAGCGACATAATTTTCAGAGCCCAGTGAAAAATGAAAATGTGGAGCCTTTTGTTAAAAAAATTATTAAGAATTTCAAGACAGGTGAAGGCAGAGCATCAGACCAAACCTGCGTTTGCTCTAGGCACAGCACTGTATGGCTGCCCTGCCCACAGGCCCACACCCATGAAGATGAGCCAGTTCTTAGTATTCCCCAGTGATCCCTTGGATCTAGGGGAAGAATCAAATCCTGAAAGCAAGGCCAGCTGCCAACCAGCTCAGTAACACAGAGGCCTGTAGTCAGTGACCACAGAGGCTCTGTTAGGGAAATGGCCCTTGAACTCTTGAGATAAAAGAGGGAACTCTGAAAATCAGTTGGAGCCATTAGCTCCAGATATCAAGATCTGTTCTTGTCTGGGATGGACAGTAATGTTTGGGAAAAAAATGAAGTGTGCCTTCTATTAATTATCCTCTCACTTTAAGAGGTCATTGCCTTCTTTTATCTCTTGCGGGAAGGGGCAACTTGTCCTCAAATGCTTCTGTTTCTGGGTCCCCATCAGCCATAGTTACATCCATGTTCATAATAGAGCAATACAAAATTTAAATTATTTTTTACCCTTTTTGACAACCCACAAAATGGGAGAAGATATTTGCAAATGACATCAGATAAAGGGCTAGTATCCAAAATCTTTAAAGAACTTAATCAAACTCGACACCCAAAGAACAAATAATCCAATCAAGAAATGGGCAGAAGACATGAACAGCCATTTCTCCAAAGACGACATACAAATGGCCAACAAATACATGAAAAAATGCTCCACATCACTCGGCATCAGGGAAATACAAATCAATACCACAATGAGATACCACCTCACACCAGTCAGAATGGCTAAAAGTAACAACTCCAGAAACAACAGGTGTTGGCGAGGATGCGGAGAAAGGGGAACCCACCTACACTGTTGGTGGGAATGCAAGCTGGTGCAGCCACTCTGGAAAACAGTATGGAGGTTCCTCAAAAAGTTGAAAATAGAGCTACCCTAGGACCCAACAATTGCACTACTAGGTATTTTACCACAAAGATACAAATGTAGTGACCTGAAGGGGCACATGCACCCCAATATTTATAGCAGCAATGTCCACAATAGCCAAACTATGGAAAGAGTCTAGATGTCCAACAGATGAATAAAGAAGATGTGGTATATATACATACAAGGGAATACTACTCAGCCATCAAAAAAAAAAAAAGAAATCATGCATTTGCAACGATGTGGATGGAACTAGAGGGTATTATGCTAACCAAAATAAGTGAATCAGAGAAAGACAATTATCATATGATCTCACTCATATGTGGAATTTAAGAAACAAAACAGAGAATCATAGGGGAAGGGAAGAAAAAATAAAACAAGACAAAATCAGAGAGGGAGATATACCATAAGAGAAGCTTAACTCCAGGAAACAAACTGAGGGTTGCTGGGGGCGGGGGGGTTGGTGGATGGGTTAACTGGGTGATGTAATGAGCACTGGGTGTCATAGAAGACTGATGAATCACTGAACTCTACCTTTGAAACTAACAATACACTATATGTTAGTTGAATTTAAATTAAAACAATAAAAATAAATTTTTTAACCGTTTTCATTCTGCCAGTGTCCTCCCTGCTTCTGAGTCATGTGGATGGGAGGGGGAGGGGGAGGGGGAGGGGGAGGGGGGGAGGGGGAAGGCTGAATGCACCCTGGGCTCCTCCCACTGATTGGTGCCAGTTCCTACCCAATCCCCTAGATCCGTCTCCTGAAGCGGACAGTGGTTTACCTCTATTTTACAGATGACAAAACTGAAGTTCGCAAGATGACACCTGCCTCAGCCTGAAGTCTTTGATTCCAGAGACTGGACCTTTTCCATAAACCTGGCCCCGGGCCACCCCGAACACATGCAGGGTCCTGGACAGAGGACACATGACGGTCTCTAGCCCTCAGCCTGCCCCAGTCTCCTCACCTGTCTCCAGCTCTGTCCTGCACCAGGAGGGCCCTCGCGTGCCTGCATGTGGACACCCCCAGCCTGCCCGTCCAAGCTCCGTCCTCCCCCCACCACCCCAGCCACTGCCAAGCCCTGGCCAGCCCTTGGTCTGCATGGGCCCTGATGCAGGCTGCCAGTTGGCACATCCTCGGGCCCTGCAGACCCTACCTGTGAGGTGGGACTCACTGGAGGATGGCCATCAGGGGATCCAGGGGACCCTCTGAAGCCCTGGGCCCAGGACAGGGCACCAGCTGCTCTCTCCAAGCCCAGTGCTGCAGATCACCTTCCCAACGTTCCCAGCTGTGACTGCTGGGCACCCGATTCCCACTGCCCACCTTTCAGCTCCCCCTCCTTTGCTTGCAAAGCCAAGAGCGCTTCTCCCTTTCTTGCTGCCTGGCTTTGTCCCCTCTGGGGCTGTGTTTAGGTGGGCACAGGAATGTAGTGATGCCCGAGCCCAGAGCTGGCCTTGAGATCACGGCACAGGGGAGGGAAACAGAGCTGAGCTGAACTCTGAGAAGGGGGCTGAGCTCAGTTCATCCGTCCCCATGGAAACCCGTCCTTGCAGGACCAAGACGTCTGCTGCCTGCAAGGGCCGCCCTGCTGCTTCTTCACTCCTGGGTGAGGCTCCCGGGCCAGAGGGAGGGAGGCAGGTTGCCAGCTAGGCAGTGGGTGGCATACTGAGTTTGGGACAGATTCCACTGTGTTTTAGATGTCAGGATTGTTGGGTGAGACTCCCACCCCCCAGCATGGCTTGGCCAGGCAGCCTGGGGCTGAAGCTGCTGCTGGTGGGAATGTCCAGCCCAGGTAGGGCAGGGTCCGGTCCCCAGGCTGTGCTAAGGGCGGGGAGGACAGTGGGGTGGTCACGTGCCCAGAGCGCAGCAAGCATGCCCGTGCATGCAGACAGAGAAGAAAAGAGGTCTGCAGAAAGACGCAGAGAGCTTGGAGCCTCAGAGCGATCCCTTCCAGGCCTTCGGAGGCCTTGTCCTGTCCTTGGGCCCAAGAGACACCCCTGTGGCCTTAAAATACCTTTTACCTAGCAAACTGGGCCGTGTGTCCTTGTCCTTAGCACTTGAGTACGCACCTGCTTGGCCTCCAACTGCCAGCACCAGTGTTTCTTTGCCTTAAGGTCCTCTCTGACCTCCAGATCCTCCTCTGTGCCCTGGGGCAAGCCAGGCATGTGGGAAGTGCCAAGGAATTAGGGGTGGGAGTGCCCCAGCTCCCTTGCCCCTCTGAGATCTGAGGCATGTACTTGACACCGGCTCCCGAGTTCCAATTGCCTGCAGCATTCAGCCTGGTAACACACTGTTCTGGCTGTCTCCCTCTCCATCTCGCTTCCTGCTGGCATTTCCTGAGATCACCTCTTCCCAAATAAACCGTTGCACCTGACTCCTGGTCTCAGGACTGGCAGCCAGGAGAGCCCAACTAAATAAGACAGCAGAAAGGAGCTTCAAAGACAGCAGGATGGTCCTCCACCCCTACCATGCTTCTTTCTGGTCATCTCCTCTGGAGACGAGAGCTGAGCTTCCCAGCACTCCGATGGCTCTTTTGCCATAGGAGCTCAGCCCACCCTGTGCCCTCAGTGCTAACAGAGGTGCCTACCTCCAGAGTACATGTCGAAACAGTTCTGCGTCAGCACTAGTCCTGTGGTTCCTGCGGATGAGAGCGCAAAACTGTGATTTTCTGAAACAGGTCATCCTGTCTATTGTTTTGCAGAAAATGGCTACTCTTTAGTCTAAGATCTAAAAATGGAATAACAACGGAGTCAAGTCAGCTCCTATAGAAAGCATGCAGGACCCAGTAACTTCTGGGCTGATCTGAGAGGTACAAGGACAAAATGGTGAAGGATCTCTGGAATCTAACGGTATCCAACCAACCTGGGTCTGTGTTCTGCCTTGCCACTTCCTAACGCACCGCTTAGTATTCTGACCTCAATTGTTGCATCTGAACAGTGGGCTATGGGAACTAAGGGAGATGTATTTAAACTAGGTAGTAAATATACAAGACAAATTTTAGCTGGAAAACAGTAATAACTGCAATCATTATCATTATTCCTTCCTAAATAGGACATCTGAATCCTCCAACTCTTGAAGGCAAAGGGATTTGCAGTGGGCTGAATGTACTCAAAGTTCTGAGTCCAGTCATGTGGATTGTGTTTGTGTATTTTGCAAAGGGTCCAAGTCCTACAGGGAACCAGGTGTTTGGGGGAAGTTGCAGTTCTCACTCTCTGCCACTAGATGGGGGTGTTGCAGAGGGGATGGCAGCTCTATATTTTCTCCCGGGTCCCTTCCCCCCAAGCCAGTTTGTGGATCCCTGAAAAGGGTAGCGACAGGGGTCTAGATAGTGGAGGCTCTCCGGCTGGGTGGGTGGGTGGGGTTTACACTGCAGCCCTTCCTGGATTCTCAGAGCCACCAGTGTAGGGTCCTTGGAAAGGGGTGGGGGGGGTCTATGCACACATGAAACTGTGATCATGTTCATTTGTATATTTTTCTGGAATTAGGGGGAGGCGGTATAGTTTGAACAGTTTCTTAAAGGAATCTCTGCCCCCTAAAAGACCGAAAACCACCAATCTTTAGCAATCCTTGCTGGCTTAATATACAGATGAGACCCTGAGGCCCTGAGAAGGATTCCTTGGACTTCTCAGCTACCATGCAGTAGATGCTTCGAGAGGTTTTTAGTCTAGGGAAGTTAGTTCAGCTGAGTGATTACAACCTGGAGTCAATCAGATCCAGGTTCAAATCTGGACGATTCTATCGGCTGGGTAACCTTGGGCACGTGGCCTAACCTCTCTGAGCCTCCACTTTCTTACCTGGAACATGGGGATACTGTGCACAACTCCACTCTGGCATGGGGAGGAGGTTGAATGAAATAGCACAGAGCGAAGGCTCAATAAATGTTAGCTCTTGGTGTTACTGATGCTTGTTTTTGTCTGTGCTTTATGAGGGGAAGAGGAGGAGGCCCTAGTCTGAGCCTGTCTCCTGGGAGACTATTCAAAGAGGTCTTCTTCTGCAGTGGCCCATTTCAGGGAGGAGAGAACCAGCAGGTTTCAGCCAGATGGGCTGTGGCCAGGGCCACCTCCTGCCCAATGGGGAGGGTTCGGGGATGGGGGGGGGTGAGCGGGGATTAGGTAGAACAGCTGCTGTGCCCTCCCAGGAGGAAGGACCTGCCAATGGAGTGAATCAGGCCTCACTCTCCTTCTCAAGACTTTGGAGGGGGCATGCCCTGCTCAACCTCCTGCTCCTCCCAGGCCCCACCTTTCTCGGGCTCCCCGGAAATTGGCCAGGGCTGCCTTCTGACCTCCTGCTCTGGGTAAGGCTCCATTTTTGCTCCAGGCTTTGACCTTTCCCCCGACTCAGCAGGATTTCTTGGCAGAAGGGAGATGGCTCCCCTAGGAGCAACCAATCCAATCCCTGTCACTTCCTAAGTGTGTTCACATGGTCATGCCACACACACACACACACACACTTGGCCTTTCCCATCCTGAGTGTCTGCTGTGCCCTTTGTCCACCTGCCCTGACTTCTGTCCCAGGAAGTGGCTCTTAGATTCAGGGAATTGGCCTTTGCTCTCCATCTCATCCATGCCTCTCCAAAGGCAGAGAGGAGGGTCTTGGCCAGGGCAGAGCACCTGGTCCTGACTCTGTCCCTGTAAACCCACCCCCTCCTGAAATGTGTCCCTGTTTCAGGCGTGGCCTGTAGTTGCTCCCTGCCAGAGATGCAGGGTAGTGAGGCTGTGGGCCTCCCTCCACATCTCCCTGCCTCCAGCCTCCCTACTCCAAGCTGGAAGTTTCTGGAATGCAGGGCTAGGCCCTCACACCCTGCTCACAGCCTTTCTGAGGCTCCCTATTGTCCTTAGCTTCAGGCCCATACTTCTTAGCAGGATGCTTAGCCCCTCACCCTGCCATCCTGCCTGCCCCCCTTCCCTGCTGCACCTGTCATCCCTCCTTCTCTGGTGCATCCAGAAAGACCCTGTGTGGCCCCCAATCCCTCTCCCCACTCCTTCCTTCTCTGCTCCCTGCACAGTGTTGCCCCAGCCTCAAAGGAGCCTCCCCTACTTTTTTTCTGGCCAACCCCTACTATCCTTCAGGGCTCAGCTGACCAACACCTCTCTCTGGAAGCCTCCCCTGATGACCCCCATCCCCAGCTCTGTGTCCCAGTTCTCGGGGCTGCGCTTCCTTCTCCTTCATAGATGCTCACCCCATTGGATTGGCAGTCAACTTCATGGAGACCACAGGGTAGCTGCTGTCAATATTTGTGGAGTGAATGAATGAACGTGTGCAATCACCTCATCACCTCACATTGTTGGTGGTTGTCCCCCCATGGTTTCATGTGTGTTGGTTTAGGCTGCATGGCCTTGAGGATGGGGTCATGCTTCACAGGAGAAGCATATCCTCCTGGGATAGCTGCACACAGCAGAGGCCTGGTCAGGACTCTGGAGAGTAGGACCAGGTCTTTTAGACTCTTTGTCCCCACAAGCTTCCCCTCCCATGCACTAGAGGATGGCCCCAGGCACGTGGTAGGAGCTGAGCCAGTATTGGTTGAATGACTGTTAACTACCTCCCCATAGCCCCCGCCTGCAGTACTAAGAGCAAGGTGGGGGCTACCTGGGGGGTGGATCAAACAGCTCACCGTTCACCAGGGCAATGTTCAGGCCCCTGCCCACGTTGTTTCTCACAGGACTCATGATCCTGAACAAGAAGAAGAAAAACAAAATACAACAGTTGGTCCCAAGTGTGGAGCGAACACTCTGCTTTTGTGACTCTGGAACTCTGAGGGGGCCCACATGGCGCTATGCAGAAGCATTAGGAAACACACAGAATAATTTGGGCCATCTGTTTTCTCCTGGAAACGAGCGGTGGGCTGGATTCTCTGAGGAATGCTCATGGCATGTTTGGACGAGAACAGTCTGCTTGGAAAAGAGGGAAGGTCCTGCTGGGGGCTCTGAGGTGTTGGAGGTGGGACCGGCCCACCTCCCCCAAGCAGTGAGGCCCAGCTGCTGGGAAGAAGGCAGAAACCAGAGCGTTGCTGCCATCCCGCAGAGGCTGGGACTGCTGGGTGGGGTCCGGCTGTGTTGCTGCCTGCCTAGCATCCACAGCCCGGTCTTCTGGTGTTTCTTGGGAAAACTGTCCTTCTCTACTCTCAGACTAGGTAGTTCTTGGGACTGACCTCGGGTCTTCCAGGCCCGGACAAGTAGAGCATCCTGTGTCCCTGCTCACGGTGACTGAGCCAGGTATGGTCATGTGACCCAGGCCAGCCAATGAAACGCAGTCTTGGGACTTTTATAGGGATAATTTGGATGGGAAAGTTCTCTTCCCAGTGGGGTGCCAGCTTCAGCTGATATGTCAGCCAGCTAGTGGCCTCCCTCCTTCACAGAAAGCAACCCATTTTCATGTTGAGAAAACTGAATCTAACAAAAGAGAACAGAGCTAAAGATGGTGTGAGAGGGACCCCTGATGACATGGTTTAAACCTCTGGATCCAGCTGATCCTGAAGCCTGCTATCTGTGCATTTTGTATATGGGAATCACTAAGTTCCTTCTTTTGCTCAAGTGAGTTGGAGTTAAAAAAAAAAATAGGGATTTTGAACCTAAGATTTCATTTATTTATTTGAGAGAGAGAGAGAAAGAGAGAGAACGAGTGGGAGGAGGCATGGAGGGAGAAGCAGACTCCATGCAGAGCAGGGAGCCCGATGTGGGATCTGATCCCAGGACTCTGGGATCATGACCTGAGCTGAAGGCAGACATCTAACTGACTGAGCCACCCAGGCACCCCAGAATCCCTATTAAAACACCTGTTTCAAGAGAAAATCCTGAAAGCAGCTCAGGACAAGAGGTCCTTATCCTACAAGGGTAGACAATAAGGCTGGCAGCAGACCTGTCCACAGAGACCTGGCAGGCCAGAAAGGACTGGCATGATTTATTCAGGGTGCTAAATGAGAAAAATATGCAGCCAAGAATACCTTATCCAGCAAGGCTGTCATTCAGAATAGAAGAAGAGATAAAGAGCTTTCAGGACAAACAGAAACTAAAACAATCTGTGATCACTAAACCAGCCCTACAGGAAATATTAAAAGGGATCCTTTAAGCAAAGAGAGAGCCCAAAAGTAACACAGACCAGAAAGGAACACAGACAATATACAGTAACAGTCACCTTACAGGCAATACAATGGCACTAAATTCATATCTTTCAATAGTTACCCTGAATGTAAATGGGCTAAATGCCCCAATCAAAAGACATAGGGTATCATATTGGATAAAAAAACAAGACCCATCAATATGCTGTCTGCAAGAGACTCATTTTAGACCCAAAGACACCTCCAGGTTGGAAAGTGAGGGGGTGGAGAACAATTTATCATGCTAATGGACACCAAAAGAAAGCTGGGGTGGCAATCCTTATATCAGACAAATTAGATTTTAAACCAAAGACTGTAATAAGAGATGAGGAAGGACACTATATCATAATTAAAGGGTCTATCCAACAAGAAGATCTAACAATTGTAAATATTTATGCCCCTAACATGGGAGCAGCCAATTATATAAACCAATTAATAACAAAATTAAAGAAACACACTGATAATATACTAATAGTAGAGGACTTTAACACTCCACTCACAGCAATGGACAGATTGTCTAAGCAGAAGATCAACAAGGACACAAGAGCTTTGAATGACACACTGGACCAGATTGACTTCACAGATACATTCAGAGCATTCCATCCTAAAGCAACAGAATATACATTCTTCTCAAGTGCACATGGAACATTCTCCAGAATAGATCACATACTGAGTCACAAATTAGGTCTCAACCAGTACCAAAAGACTTGGATTATTCCCTGCGTATTTTCAGACCACAATGCTTTAAAACTTGAACTCAATCACAAGAGGAAATTTGGAAGGAACACAAATACATGGAGGTTAAAAGAGCATCTTACTAAAAATGAATGGGTCAACCAGGAAATTAAAGAATTTAAAAAATTCATGGAAAGAAATGAAAATGAAAACACAACTGTTGTAAACTTTTGGGATGCAGCAAAGGCGGTCCTAAGAGGGAAGTATATAGTAATACAGGCTTTTCTCAAGAAACAAGAGAAGTCTCAAGTACACAACCTAACCTTACACCTAAAAGAGCTGGAGAAAGAACAGCAAATAAACGCTAAACCCAGCAGAAGAGAATTAATAAAGATTACAGCAGATTAAGGAGGGCATGTATTGAATGGAGCACTGGGTGTTATAGGCAAACAATGAATCATGGAACACTACATCAAAAACTAATGATGTAATGTATGGTGACTAACATAATAAAATAAAATTTAAAAAAAGATTAGAGCAGAAATCAATGAAATAGAAACCAAAAGAATAGTGGAACAGATCAACAAAATTAGGAGCTGGTTCTTTGAAAGAATTAATAAGATCCATAAACCCCTAGCCAGACTTATCAAAAAGAAAAGAGAAAGGACCCAAGCAAATAAAATCACGAATGAAGGAGGAGAGATCACAACCAACACCAAATACAAAAAATGGTAACATACTATGAGCAACTATATGCCAACAAATTAGGCAATCTGGGAGAAATGGATGCATTCCTGGACACTTATAAACTACTAGAAGAACTAGAAAACCTGAACAGACCCATAACCAGCAAGGAAATTGAAGCAGTAATCAAAAATCTCCCAACAAACAAGAGTCCAGGGCCGGATGGCTTCCCACGGGAATTCTACCAAACATTTAAAGAAGAATTAATACCTATTCTTCTGAAGCTGTTTCAAAAAATAGAAATGTAAGGAAAACTTCCAAACTCATTCTATGAGGCCAGCATTACCTTGATCCCAAAACCAAAGACCCCACCAAAAAGAATTACAGACCAATATCCCTGATAGACATGGATGTAAAAATTCTCACCATGACACTTGCCAACAGGACCCAACAATAATACATTAAAAGGATTATTTACTCCGACCAAGTGGGATTTATCCCTGGGCTGCAACGGTGATTCAACACCCATAAATCAATCAATGTGATACACCACATGAATAAAAGAACAAGATCCATAGGATCCTCAATAGATGCAGAAAAAGCATTTGACAAAGTACAGCATCCTTTCTTGATTAAAACTCTTCACAGTGTAGGGACAGAGGGAACATACCTCAGTATCATAAAAGCCATGTATGAAAAGCCCACAGCGAATAACACTCAATGGGGAAAAACTGAGAGGTTTTACCCTAAAGTCAGGAACAGGACACGGATGTCCACTAACACCACTGTTGTTCAACAGAGTACTAGAAGTCCTAGCTTCGGCAATCAGACAACAAAAAGAAAGAAAAGGCATCCGAATTGGCAAAGAAGTAGTCAAACTCTCATTCTTTGCAGATGACACGATACTCTATGTGGAAAACCCAAAAGGCTCCACCCCAAAATTGCTAGAACTCATACAGGAATTCAGCAAAGTGGCAGGATATAAAATCAATGCACAGAAATCAGTTGCATTTCTATACACTAAAAATGAGACAGAAGAAAGAAATTAAGGAATTGATCCCATTTACAACTGCACCAAAACCATAAGCTACCTAGGAATAAACCTAATCAAAGAGGCAAAGGATCTGTACTCTGGAAACAATAGAACACTCATGAAAGAAATTAAGACAGAAAGAAATGGAAAAACTTTCCATGCTCATGGACTAGAAGAATATTGTTAAAATGTCTGTGCTACCTAAAGCAATCTATACATTCAGTGCAATCTCTATCAAAATACCATCAACTTTTTTCACAAAGTGGAACAAATAATCCTAAAATTTGTATGGAACCAGAAAAGACCCCGAATAGCCAGAGGAATGTTGAAAAAGAAAAGCAAAGCTGGCGGCATCACAATTCCGGACTTCCAGCTCTATTACAAAGCTGTCATCATCAAGACAGTATGATACTGGCACAAAAACAGGCACATAGATCAATGGAACACAATTGAGAACCCAGAAATGGACCCTCAACTCTATGGTCAACTCGTCTTCAACAGAGCAGGAAAGCATATCCAATGGAAAAAAGACAGTCTCTTTAACAAATGGTGTCGGGAAAACTGGACAGCCACATGCAAGAGAATGAAACTGGACCATTTCCTTACACCACACACAAAAATAAACTAAAAATGGATTAAAGACCTAAAAGACAGGAATCCATCAAAATCCTAGAGGAGAACACAGGCAGCAACCTCTGTGACCTCAGCCACAGCAACTTCTTCCTAGAAACATCTCCAAAGGCAAGGGAAGCAAGGGCAAAAATGAACTATTGGGACTTCATCGAGATAAAAAGCTTTTGCACAGCAAAGGAGACAGATGACAAACCAAAAGACAACCTACAGGATGGAAGAAGGTATTTGCAAATGACATATCAGATAAAGGGCTAGTATCCAAAATCTATAAAGAACTTATCAAACTCAACACCCAAAGAACAAAGAATCCAATCAAGAAATGGACAGTAGACATGAACAGCCATTTCTCCAAAGACAACATACAGATGGCCAACAGATACATGAAAAAATGCTCAACATCACCCAGCATCAGGGAAATGCAAATCAATACCACAATGAGATATCACCTCACACCAGTCAAAATGGCTAAAATTAACAACTCCAGAAACAACAGGTGTTGGCGGGGATGCGGAGAAAGGGGAACCCTCCCACACTGATGGTGGGAATGCAAGCTGGTGCAGTCACTCTGGAAAACAGTATGGAAGTTCCTCAAGAAGTTAAAAATAGAGCTATCCTACGACCCAGCAATTGCATTACTAGGTATTTATCCAAAGGATACAAACATAGTGGTCTGAAGGGGCACCTGCACCCCAATGTTTATAGCAGCAATGTCCACAAAAGCCAAACTATGGGAAGAGCCCAGATACCCGCTGACAATGAATGAAGAAGATGTGGTATATATCTACAAAGGAGTATTACTCAGCCATAAAAAAGAATGAAATCTTGCCATTTGCAAGGAGGTGGATGGAACTAGAGTGTATTATGCTAAGCGAAATAAGTCAAATACAAATACCATATGATTTTACTCACATGTGGAATTTAAGAAACAAAACAGATAACACAGGGGAAGGGAAGGAAAAATAAGATGAAAATAGGGAGGCAAACCATAAGAGTCTTAATCATAGGAAACAAACTGAGGGTTGCTGGAGGGGAGGTGGGTGGGGGGGATGGGGTAACTGGGTGATGGGCATTGAGGGCACGTGAGGTGATGAGCACTGGGTGTTGTGTGCTATTGATGAATCACTAAATTCTATCTCTGAAACTAATAATACAGTGTATGTTAATTAAACTGAATTTAAATAAAGAAATAAAAAAAAAATCGGTCTCTGGCTCCTTTTGTAGGATAAACTTACTGCCCCAGGGCCTTTACCATCTGGTTTGGATAATGGGTACATAATCTTTGTCTTGTACCTGGATGGAAGCCCTGGCATCTGCTGCATCTGAATTTGATGCCTGGATCTTGATTTTGAACTCTCCCCAGAGGCATTCCCCTTTATAGGAAGCCCAGGAGCTTGGCTGTCAGGCAGACCTGAGTTCAAAATCCTGACTCTGCCACCATTCAGCTGGGTAATGCTGTCTGAGCCTCCATTTTCTCATCTTTGCAAAGGGGATAATTGTAGCCCCACCTCTGGGAGGGTTGGGGGATTGAATGAGAGGAAGCCGGGAAGCATTTAGCGAGGTGCTGGCGGATGGGGAAGCTGTCGGGATAATTGTTATTTGTGCCTCCTCCACCCAGAGGAAAAGGATGCGAGTGGAAGGTGTGGGCCGCTCACAGGGCCTGCCCTTGCAGCCTCCGAATTTCCGAATGAACCATGAAAAGAAAGGAAACGCAAGAAACTTACACAAGGTTTTCGAAGCACATCTTGGGGCCCACGACGTTAGCGGCTCCGCTGCTGATTTTAAAGGCAAAGAAGTTGTCCGGGCAGGGCTTGCTGAGACCACACTTGGTCCTCACGACCGCTGTGGAGGGAACAGACCAACCCTTGGTGGAGGCAGCTGGGGAAGGGGCTCGGGAGGAGTCAGGGGAGCGGCCAGCGGGGGGGCAGGCTCAGCAGGCGAGGGGCCGGGGCAGGCTCCGGACCTAGCGCAGAGGCCTACCTCCCCAAGGCGTCTTTGCAGACCGCCTGAGTGGGCGGGGGGGGGGGGGGGCGGGGGGTGGCGGTGGCGGGGGATTTGCCCCTTTCTGCGCGCGCATGGGGCCTCCAGCCATCCCCGTCGAAGACGCAGGACACCGGCTGTGTGTCTGACCGCCCTCGAGTTTTTCAGGGTTTCCACTACAGCTCTAGCTCCCGCGCAGAGCCTGGTTCTAATTAAGTCCCGCGTCCTCTCCACGTGGCCCTCACAGGGCGGACCCGGAGGCCCGAGAAAGGCGGGGGATGTATGAAAGACCCCCAAACACAGCTGCCGATGCTCGGCCCTCCGTGGACTCCTTGTGAGCTGGGATATCCGTCACCAGCGCTTACAGCCTGGCAGGTTCTAATTTATATTAATGCGTGTTGTGTGTGTGTGTTTTACCACCACCTGACAGTTTGGAAAGTACCATTAGGGAGGACTGGGTAAACATGGAATTAGAGAAAGTTCACCTGCAAAGGGAAAGCCATGATCGGGCAGCGTCTCTGCTCCAGCCCCGGGCCACGCATCTGGCTGGGCTATGGCAGCCCGGGTTTGGAGCAAACCCACAGCCTTCCTGACAGAAGCTGGCGGACGCCGAGGGCTTGCTGTGTGCTGAGCATTGTGGCAAGCACTTTACGTTTATTATCTTGTTAAATCGTGCAGGGAACTCCTGTGCCTGGCACATAGTAGGCACTCAATAAATATTCATGGAATGAACGCATAGAGCATTGGGCAGGGCCGGGCTCCAGGCTGGGAGAAACGATGTGGTCAGGGTGATGAGGATCTTGCCAGCCTCTAGGGAGCCTTTATGTGCACCAGGGAAAAGTGCCCCTCCCGGGGGACACAATCCACTGGTGCAAGACTTGGTAAAGGTGCTCCTTCCTGGGAGTGAATGCCGCTCCGGCCAGGGTACCCTCACCAAGTGGGTAGCCTGGGAGGCCTGAGTGGAATGCCTATCCTAGGCTCTCTGCCCTGTGCCCCCTCTGCCCCCCCCCCCGAGTTTCAGGTATAACCAGAGCTCAAACCAGGACACTGTCACCAGAGTGACGGCCAAGAGCTGAGACACCCACAAGGGGCTGTTAAGGGGAGAGTGGGTGTCTAGGCCTGTGGCTCAGGACAGAGAGGGCTGGAGACGTGGGGACCTGACTCCCCTTCACCACCGTCTGGAGAGGACCCTTCTCAGGAGGCCCAGCACCTGCCCGAAGGTGAGGATGAAGGCTGAGGGTGAGGGTGCGGAGAGGTCCTCTTCTCCTATGAGCCTTGGGCCCTACCTCTGGTCCCCTGTCCCCTCATGGAGAGGCCAGTTTACTCTTGAGACCAGACATTCTCACCTATGATAGAGGGATTGTTCCAGGCCCTGGACACCATCCTAGAGTTTGCTCAGAGCCTAATCAACTGCAGCTAAGTCTGATAAACCTGATGTCAACAGGCTGGCTTAAGCAGGCTTTTCCAGAATGGATTTTCTGACCATCTAGCCTTCATGGTCCAGCTACTGGATGAAGGGGTTGATGTCCAGGGGGCTCAGCCACTGGGAGGCAGGGGATTTGCTCTCTGGGTTCGAGCTGGGGGGCTGCCCCCACCAGCTGCCTCAAACCCTGAGACCCAAGCCCTCTGGGAACCCCTAGTGCTGTTGCTGAGGATGTGAAGCTGAGCACTGGATGGGGAGCAGTCAGGAAATGTGGGCTGCTCTTCAGTTATCTGAGGCGTGACTCGCCAGGAATCTCTCCCTTTACCTTTGCCAGCTGTAAAACGAGGGAGTTGGTATAGATAAGGGCTGTCAAATAGCTTTTCTCTGAACTGTCAGTGGATCTGCTATTAGAGGCTTAATGATAGAGCTGTAGAGGCTACCTGTGGGCCTGGAGGGCAAGGGCTGGGACTGGCAGTGTCGACCAGGAGAGCGGGCAGGGCGGGAGGCAGCACGTGTGCCTGGGTTTGCCATGCCCCTAGCAGATGATGCCTGAGTGTTTGCACCGAGATGCTGTGACACTCTGTGTCTACTTCAGAATATGACTCAGGAGGCTTCAGGTCAATGGAGTCGCAGGTGTGGGGAGGATGGTTTGCATTCATTCCATTATGGTCTTTGCTCTCTGTAATCCCACAGTGCACGGGGGCTCCCATGCCCTTCTCAGGCAAAATTCTGTTCCTGGAACTATGACCTTCTTCAGTCACTACTATGTTGGGGTGGGAGAAGGGGGACTCGGAGATGTTGCCTCTTGAAAGGAGGTGTGGAGAGGGTGGGCTCTGGGCTAGCCTGGAGGTGAACTCCTGCTCCACTATGTACCACTGTGTTGCCTTGGCCAAGAGATTTCTACTTCTCTGAGCTTCAGTTTGCCCACCTATAAAATGGGGATAGTCTGAGCACCTACCCAAGGCGGTGGTGAGGATTGCATGAGATGCCTGTAAAGCTCTGAATATGGTGTCTGGCACATAGTAGGCCCTCCATCATTGTACTGTTATCATCATCATAACTGTCCCTCCTTTCCACCTTCTCCACGCTTTGGGAGCTGGGGTCTTTGCTGAAGCCCTGCTCGGACGGCTGCAGTATCCAGCACTGGAGGCATCAGCATTCCCACTTCCCAGTGCCTGACTCTCCAGCCACCATCTCCCCTGCAGCCCCACACATTCCTGCCTCTGGGTCTTTGCCAGTCCCTCCCCGATGCCTTCTCTGACCTCATTCCACTGGAAGGGGGTAGCCCTCCCGGAGCCCAGAACACTTTGCCCATCTCTCCCGGCACATTGGGTACTTCTACCCCAACAGACAATCAGCACCCCCTTCTGTATGCCTCTGGGAGTGCCTGGATGCCTCACATGGCCCTTGGTACTCTGGAACAGGAACTGTGAACCAAGCCTGGGGTCTGCATGATGATAATAAGCAAAGAGCCCATCTTCAGGGCTTGGGCTCAGTGGGGGTCAGAGTGGGGAGGTGGCTGTGCAGGGCCAGGTGCTGTGACTAGGGAGGCAATCTAGCCTGCAGGGCAGGGTGGGGGATGCTGGGGAAGGGAGAGTTGAACCATCTCCATCAGTCTGAATGGCTGAGAGGAGGCCTCTACTGCTACAGGGCTTGGGGGCTTCAGAAGGTACCATGGGGCCATGGGAGGAGAGAGCTGGGCAGATACTGGACACCAGGATTTCTCTGGGGCCTGCAGGGCCAGGAGGAGCAGCCCTGAGAAGTCTCACCCTAAGGCAAAGGCAGGGTTGGGGTGATACTCACGGATTGCCTGGGATTCCAAACCTGCTGGACAGAGGACACAATCTGGTTAGCGAGAAGGTGCTTTGGGCGCCCCCTGCTGAAGGCTGGGGAAGGGGCATTGGCTGGGCCAAGCGTTCTCCTCCCGTGGAGGATGTTAAATTGAGCTCTAAAAGTCCCATCCTGTCAGGGAGTCCTCCCTCACTTACTGCTGCCACCTCCCTTCGCGCCCATGTGCGCGCACACAGCACTACCTACTCTAACAGAGCATGTTATTAAATGCATAAAATAAAATAGCTTAGAATGGAAACCAACTATATATCAATATAATAATAAAATATTAAAACATAAATTTGTGCTACAGTAATATATGTGCTTCTATATTAATGCATTAAATAACAAGGTGGGGGGTCTGTGCAGCCAGGCTAGGAACCTCTGAAGAAAATGAGTATTACTCCTTTCCGTGGCTGAACATTCATGGTTTTCCATGGCCACTTTTCCCATTGGTTATCTGTCCTGTCACTGTAAGCATTTCTCAAGACTCTGGATCATCACTTTTGTTTTTGTATATCCTGTAATCAAGTCTGTTTGTGTGCCCGACTCAGACCATGAACGTGAGCCACATGTTTCTCATTTTGGGGTCCGTGGGACCTAATACAGAATTGTTGCTCCATGACTGTTGGTTGGAGGTACTGATTCATCAGACTTCAGGTAGCTGAGTTCTGGGGTGTACTTTCAAACACTGTCCTCTCTCTCACTTCAGGCTGGGGCTCTCTCTTCTAGAGGATGCCCCTGAGCTCCACTTCTGCTCTGAGCCTCCTACACTGACCTGGGCCCATCTCTTCCCAGGCTGTCAGCACAGACAAGTCCATCTCTGTAAGAACAGTGCCCTGGGGCTGGGGACAGGGTGGCCACCATGGGTCTATATAATTCATCCTGATGTGAGCCGTGCTTGACAAGAAGTGGATGAGGTGCGGGATCTCGGAGACTCCTCTTATGGGGTGACTGGCTTCTCACTGCTGTGAAGCTGTGAGCTAGCCTGGGCCACTAGAAGTTATTAAGTTTGACTATGTCAGTGGAGGTCGTTCTCTAAATCCAAGGAGGACAAATGCAGAGACATAAATCAAGGCCTTCCCTTTCTTTCCTTCCTTTGAAAGGATTTGGACCTGAGAGACTTGGGTTTCCATTCCTGCTGACATCTATAAGGGAAATTTGGGCAACTTTCTTCATCTCCCTGAAGCTCCCTGAGCTTCTCTTTTCTTAGACTACACATAAAACCACACCATGAGGTCATGTAGGAACCCACTCCACAACCACACCATGGATCACTTCATGGGGCCATTTGTGCAGATTATGTGAGATTATGCATTAAGTAACTGGTATCCATTACTCATCCATCATCCATCCATACATCATTCATTCACCCATCAATCATCTACTCATCCATCCATCACCCAACCATCCATCTACCCATTCATCTATCCATGCATCCATCATTCGTCCATTATCTACCCACCCACCCATCCATTCACCATCCATCCACCCATCCATTCACCCACCCTTCCATCCACCATCCATCAATCCACCCATCCATCATTCATCCGTCCATCCATTCATTTTTCTTTCATTCATCAAATGTTTACTGAGCATCTGCCCTGCACTGAGGCTAGAGAAATGGAGGTACACAAGATAAAATCCTTGCCTTCAAGAAGCTTACATTCTAGGGAATGGTGATCGACAACAACCAAATAGACAAATAAACACCCTAATGATGGCTGATGGTGAAGCTCTGAAGAAAATAGGCTGACATCGGGGCTAAAGTAGAGGGAGGGGGCATGGCTGCAGCTGGGGTTGTTGGGTAAGGCTTCTCTGAGGAGGTCACATTTGAGCAGAGACCTGAAGTTGGAGAAGAGCTGCCTACAGGAACATTTGTGTGAAGAGTGTTTCAGGAAGACGTGATAGCAGCTGCAGTTGGATGCCACTCAGTGCTCAGTTTTGTCTCTCTTGACTCCCTTCTTTTCCTCCCCCCTCCTTCCTTCTTTTCTTCCTCCCTCTGTCCTTCTTTCTTGGAATCACATTTCCAAAATGGCCCTTGATGCAGGCACATGTTATAGCCAGGGCCTTGGAACACTTCTCTGCTCCCCATGGGCTCCAGCCTTCCTGGCAGCCTCCACCCCCACAAAGGCTGGAGTCCCGAAGGCTGTGCACACCCTGCCATGTCTGGCTGTCTCCTGGGTCACCCATAGATGGAGGGAGGAATATCCTTGGCCCCGTCCTGGTCCACAGTCCCTGCACCCAGCAGTGATCCCCACTCACCTAGCCAGCGGGGCAGACGGAGAGTTTTCATGTTGAAGCTGATGTAGCTGCTAATAAAGATCCATGTGGCGACCAGGGCAAAGATAAGGGCCAGGAGGCGAAGCACACCTGTAGCGCAAGGAGATCCTGCCATGAAGCCACATCACAAGGCCACACAGCAAGTTCACTTGTGAGTCCTTACCAAATCCCCACAGTGAGACCATGTCATGAGACCCCAGCAGGAGACCCCGTGTTGTAGCCCACACCTTGGACCAGGTCAGGAGACCACGGGGTGAGACCATGTGTGAATCCATGCAATGACCAAATGGTGAGATCATGCTGCAAGATTACGTGGCCACATTTCCCAAAGTGGGTCCACTGGGAGAAAAGGTTAGAAATGCTCCTTTCTGGGCTCCACTTAGCCATCCAGAGACAGACTCCTTAAGGGTGAGGCCTGGGAATCTGCACTTTTATCCAGTACCCTGTGGTGAGGCCTGAGTGTGTGGCAGCAAAACAGGAGGCCGGGTTCTGCTGCAGACAGCCCGAGGGGTGAGCCCCGCCACAGAAGTTGGGAAGGCTGCGTCCAGCGCTCCAGGCAGCCGGTGCCACTGTGTGACCTCGGGCAGAAGCTCAGCCTCTCTGGGCAGGAGTGCCTCAGTCACAGAGTGGACATGGTTCAACAGCCTCACTTCTGAACCCACAGCTTGTTGGGAGGGAGGTGATAGGTGTCACTAGTAGGCAGCCTCCAGAGCGGCTTGGGGCAGGGGCTGGTCCCTCACATTTTCCATTGCTCCCCCTGAAAGCAGCCACAAATAACCACACAATGCTATCTATAGGAACACACACTGGCCTTGCTGAGGTGGCTTCCCTGGCCTCACAGCCTGACTGCTTCTGCATCAGTGGGGAGCGACCCCACACAGGACAGACTCCTGGTCTCCAGAGCTCCCAGAGCTCCCGGTCTCACTCCCTTCCCTCACTCTCCCATGAGGGCCAGAAGCGGGCTCCACTATGCCTGCCAGCTCAGGGACTTCGGTGGCCCCACTGCCATCAAGCCATGTTCTCTAGCTCCGCCCCTGACCTCTGCGTGGCCCTGAATTCAGCTCTGGGGTCTTATGCTGGCCTCTGGCTACTTGGGGTGGGGGAGAAGGCCCCCTGAATCCTGTGGGGCAGGGCTCAGGTGAACAGATGGCAGATGGTGAGGAACCAAACTGAATGGGGGACATCTTCTGGGGGACAGTGTGGTGGGAGGCACCCAGAATTCTCCCTGGGTATCAGTTCACATTATACAGCCATTTTGTTTGAGGCAGCGGGCGAACAGCTTTCACATACATTATCTCAGTTCATCCTCATGGTAAATCTCTGTCAGGTACTACTGATCATTCCCATTTTGCAGATAAGGAAATAGGCTCAGGGAGGCGGTCACTTGGCTGGTAAGTGACAGAGGCGGCGTTTGAACCCAGGAACGTGTGCTGACTCTAAAACTTGTGCTCTGAACTGGGTCAGTCCCTGTGATACAGGCCAGGTGGGGCCATGATGCCAAAGCTTCTCCAGCCCTTCAGCCTAGGGGCAGCAAGTTGCCTTTTCCCCTCTTCCAGGCTCCCCCTGGATGGGTTTCCTCCTGGAGTTAGTCTGGTCCGAACATTTGAGAGCATAGACAGTCAAACAACCTCTGAGTCTAGGGACTGACTGCATTCCTGATAGAAAAAATGATTCCTAAACCCATATCAGACCTCAACGTTGAGACTTTGAATCCTCGGAACATGGCCCCTACCTGACACTCTCATCTTGTCCAGGTGAGGAGCGGCTTGGGGTCAGCGTTAGCCCGTGGAGAGAAGGAAATCAAATTGGAAACTGGCACCTGGGGTCTGAAAATGAATAAGATGCACGATTAGGGACAGGTACCTTGACTGAGGAGATCACAGACCTTTCAGTTTGGTTCCTCACCATCTGCCATCTGTTCACTCTCTGCCTCCACCTCTCCTTCACTTTTGCCCCTAGAATCTTATATTCAATTCAACATGTCTTTCTTGGGTGCAGAGATTGGCAGGTAGAGGAAGGTGTAGTCTGCCAGCCACTGTCTCTTGGAGGATTGATTTATTCATTCATCCACCCATCCTTCTACCCTTCCACTCTTCCATCCGTCCATCCCTCCGTCCCTCCAGCCAGCTGAGAGACATTGAGCTGGCTAGCTCCAGTAAAACATCAGGAAACAAAAGCTCAAGTGATTTCTGCTGAAGTGCCAACATGAAGAGTAATGAGAACGCTCACATCACAGGTGAGTTTGCGTGGGGTGCTATATATGCATACCTCCTTTAATCCTCACGCTCCCCCATTTTAGGGGTAGGTAAGCCAGGACTCACCATGGTTAAGCCCAGGGTTATTCAGCTTGTAAGGGTCACAGCCAGGATTTGGATGCAGGTCTCTACTGCCCAATCCCCACAGGGTCCCACTGCCAGGGCCTTTGTCCCAGAGGAGAGTTGAAACTGGAGTTTCATCCCTTCTCGAGCCCTAGGTCCCACCTTTCACCTGTGCCACCCCCGAGGTGCTGGGCAGTTACCAGTGATTCAGCAGCTGTGAAGACCCCCAGTAGGTCTCTAGAAACCTAGGGGAGGGGAGGGTAAGGCTGGTGGTAACTGTTGCAAGTCTCTAGCCAGCTGGAGCAGCTCTGACTGCAAGGACTTGCTCCCACTACTCTTCCACGCCCCACTCGAGAATCTTCTTTATCCTGAGAATCCATTTCAACAGACATGGCCTCCAAAGCCCAACCACCAAGGACCCAGATAAGAGACCAGAGGCTTAATGCCTGCCATTGAAACAGTTGGGCTGAGTCAGTCCTTGATATTTAAACAAAAGCAAGAGCAAATCTACATTTCCTTTTGATAAGTATGAAAATGTTCCCACCCACTCTGGCCTGCTGTCTAGGTCCTTCCAGGAAAGAAAGGTGAGCTGGTGCCTGACCCCACCCACAGAGATTTTATAGAACTTTAACTTCCTGAAATTCAAATTATCACCCCCCCACTTTTGTTCAGATACAAGAGTATGCTTTTGAATGTTCATGGGATCTGACCTAGAGTCTGGGAGCCCAGGCCCATGGATGACGTTGGAAGGATGTCCCGTGGAGCTGGGGGCCAGACAGGATGGAAGGATGGGAACAGGGTCAGGTGGATGAGGGTGCACAGATGACTAGACAGACGTTGATATTGACAGAGAGCATGCCAGAGACAGAACTTGGAGAGACAAAGGACAAGGGGAAGCGGGGATGGCAGAGATACAGAGGAACACACAGAGAAAGAACAAGGCAGGGACAGAGGAGGAAAACAGATAAAGGGGCAGAGGTAAAGAGCAAATACTCAGGACATGCATTCACCCAGATTCAGAGGGAGAATAAGACAGTGCCATTCAGAGAGAGACGAGAGAGAGAGGACAGAGATAGAGGCTGGGATACATACCTGGGTAAGGGGCTAGCTTCGCGCTGTCCTGCCCATGTCAAGCAGGGACTCTGGCTTCAGGGCGGGGGTGGGGGGGGGGGGGGGGGGGGGCAGGGGTGGTGAGGGCTCTTCCAGCTCAGTGTCCCTCCTGGCTGAGTCCCCAACTGTCCCCTCAGCACCTGCAGGGCTCTCCAGTCTCCTGAGTCCCCACCCGGCTCACCCTGCCAGCCCGTAGGTGCTCTGGAGGCTTCAGCTCCAGCGTCCTGGCTTCCAGGACCCTGTCTGCTGGGGGTGGGGAGGGAGGGAGAAAGGCGCTTGGGACTGGTACGCAGGGTGGGGCAAGAATTGCCTCCGTAGCCACTCAAACCGAAAAGTTTCTTCTTGTTCCTGCAAGAATGTCTGTTGCAACCTGTTATTCAGGTTACAGAGCTGTGGGGCAAAGGCAGGGGGAGAAAGGTCTGACTGCCCTTGCACACATATGGTGGCCCCAGGGTGGTATGTGGTCACAGGGCTGGTGGGGTGGGAGGGTGGAGGGTGGGAAGGAGGGGATGGAGGTGGAGGGGTGGGGAGGGGGAAGGCAGAACCCATGGTCCACCCTCATTGCCCTGAGCCTCTCCCTTTGTCCTGCCCCTCCCCTTGGACCCCACTGGTTTTCTGGCGGCAGGTCTGGCCGCGTGCATAAGCCACGAGCAGGCTTTCCTTTTCTAGGGCAGGCCTGGTCTTCTGCAGGCCCCGTACAACGCTGAACACAGAGGAAGTGCTCCATGAATATTTGGGGCCTGAATGAACTGGATTCTTGCATAGTCCTGAAACATTAGGACAATGAAACCACTGTGTAGAGAAGGAAGCCGAAGTTCAGAGAGGGCAAGTGACTTGTCTAAGGCCACACAGCCACTTGTGGATTTCATTTCTGAAGCAGTCTCTGAGCAGTCACGGGAAGGCAGGCTGTGCATTAGGCAGGGGGTATGGCTATGAGCAAGACATGCTCTGAAGCATCCCTGAGCCTTTGTACTGCTAGTCCCTGTCTGTCTCTTTGCCTGGAACACTCCTACTTAGACTTCAGGTCTCAGTGGAGAAGTCACTTCCTCTGGGAAGCCTTTCCTGACACCCCCCCCCCCCACAAATCAAGGTTAAACACCTACCTGTGGTCCTGGATGAGGGGAAACCCATCACAGGCCCCCATCCTGTCAAGAGCAGCTGGTCAGTCAGTGCACTGTGATTTCTCTGGGGTTGGGTCATAAGGGGGCATGTGACCCAAGGAAGGCCAATCAGAGTTTTTCCTGGGACGGATCTTGGAAACTGGGGAGAGAGAAGCTATTTTTTCCCTGATGACTCTAAGCTGGACGTCTGTGAATCTGAGGCTGCTGGAGCCCCTTTCTCAGCTACTCCAACGTCCTGCCAGAAGATGCAAATACCAGGCTGAGCATGGGGCAGTGCTTGTGGCCTTGGTCTTGAGAGGACCAGGGAGGAAAAGCGTGTGACATCAGGAAAGAGGATGCACTTTGGGTCTATCAGACAGACCTGCGTTTGTCACTTGGTACTTGTGTGTTTTGGGGCACACCTCTCTGGGCCCTGGTTTCCTCCCGTGTAAAATGAGGGTGCTGCCATCTACCTGTCTTGAAAGGGGTGTCAGGCAGGGAGGCCGCCTGTCTATGAGGGCTTTGCTGGCCTGATGACATCCCTCCCATCCCTCCTCCCTGTTGGCAGGCCCCATTCACCCTGCCGCTTCCTGCTAGAACACCTCCTTGGCAGGATTCCTATCCAGATGTTTGCTCTTCCTACGGAACCAAAATGCCATCATAGCCTGCTTGTTTGTGACATTTCTTAATGGTCCTATAAGAGCTGGGACATCAGTTTCTTCCTGTTTCCTGGAGTCCTCTATACTCAGGTGCCTTTGAGCTCAGCCATGACCTGTCCCAGAGCCAAGATGAATGGAGAAAGGATTACTCTCTGTCCAGGCTAGGAGGGTTGAGGAAAGCACCCTGATGGAGAAATAAATGGGTATTTCTCCTGCTTAAGTCTGGTCTCTGGTCCCTAAGGCCCTTAGGATAAAGGCCAATGTATTTCACGTGGCTTATAAGGCCTTGCATGATTTACACCCTGGCACAAGATTCCTTCCCACCTCATCATCTGCTGTCCCCACTTCACTTTCTGCTCTAGATGCCCAGAGCTGCCCTGAATGAGGCTCTCTCCCTCACCAGCTTTGCACATGCTGTTCTCTATGTGGACTGCCCTTCCCTGACTCACCCACTCGGGCAACTCCTCCTCGGCCTCAGGTCCTCACCCAAGCAGCCCTTTGTCATTGGAAAGACAGAATTCAGAAGCTATTTCCTAGCTCATCATAAGGATCCAGGCTCAGCCAACAGTCACTTCTGAATCAGCCCTAAGCCACGGGCAAAATGGAAAGAGCTCCATGAACATCCTCTGCATTTTCCCTGACATGGGCATTAGCCACAGGTTCAACTGTGTTCTCCACGTAGCAGGTCATTTCTAAGGAGGCATGAGCTGGAGGCCTGATCCGGAGCTTGGAGAAATCAGGTTGCAATTAGCAACAACTGTAGCTCGCGGGCTGCCCTCCTATTAGCTTTGGCCCTTCAGCCTTCCCAGCCCCTGCTGGCAATCAGGTTTCCCACTCTGCCTGGACCCATACCTCAAATGACTGCCTGAGTTCCAGAGCAGAAAGATACCCAAACTCACTTTTTAGCTAATAATCAAAATAATAAATTATCAAGAAAATAATAAAACTAGCTACCACGTATTGAGTGCTTACTGTGCGGCTGGAGTTAGGCTAAGAATTTTACATATATGTCTTGCCGATTCCCCGCGGCAACCCCGTGAGTTGGATCCTACTGTCCCCTCTTCTCCGAGGAGGAAGCCGAGGCCTGGAGGGGGTGAGTGAACAGTCTCAGCTATGGGGGCAGAGCTGAGAGTCACATCCTCAGCTGTGGTCAGCAGATGGGGGACCACACTAGCATCTGGCAGGCCTGAGGCTGACCCACGCTCACCAGATTCCAACAAGGAAGGGCACTGGGTCCAAGGGAGCTCTGTGTGCCTAGGAGTAAGGTTTGACTCTTGAAAAAGTCAGTACTTTAACTGGAACTCAAAGGATAATTCTGTATCAAGGAAAGGTCCTATCCCCAGGCCATGAAGGCTCACATTTCCCTTCATTTGAGCAATGGAACTTTTGGGGCAGGGACGGCCCAGATGAGCATTTGGGCAGCTAGTCCGTGACCCCCATCCACGGCAGACCTAATGAAGCCAGCACAGTGCCTTTTCTGGCAAGGAGCAGAGGAGGGCTTGGACTCTTTCCCACCAGAGTCCAGGGACTGGTACGTGAGCTGCGTCATCCTAAGAGTGGGGACTTCTCAGTGTGGGGCAAGGGCCAGGTGGACTGGGAGCGGGGTCCTCTGCACAGCATTGGCCTTCTGGAACCAGAAGAAACCTGCTGGATGTGAGGAAGCCTCTCTCTCCTCATAGACAAGTCTGAGACAGCACAAGGTCATGAGCTGAACAGGTCTGAGGCCTCCGATTCTGCTTGGTCAGGAGTTATTGGGGGATCTCTGTGACATCTTTTTTTTTTTCTATAAGATTATTTATTTATTTATTTGACAGAGAGACACAGCGAGAGAGGGAACACAAAGACGGGGAGGGGGAGGGGGAGAGAGAGAAGCAGGCTTCCCGCTGAGCAGGGAGCCCGATGCGGGGCTTGATCCCAGGACCCTGAGATCATGACCCGAGACGAAGGCAGACGCTTAACGACTGAGCCACCCAGGTGCCCCTCTGTGACATCTTTTTAAAAAAAAATCCAACTCAATAATTCACCCTACATTTCCTGAGACGCTCCTCTGTGCCATCATAATGCTGAGGGCCTGGGACAGAGCAGAGAACCGATAAGGTTCTCACCTTCTGGAAACACACAGCGTCAGGTGGGAGGGACAGGTATGTGGATGGTGCAGGGGAATGGGTGCTCAGGTAGGGTTCCTTCAGGGAACCTCCTGGCCAGGGGGCTGTCAGAGAAGACTTCCAGGAGGAAGTGGCATCTTGGCAGATGGAGTTCTCCTGGAAAGTGTTCCAGGCAGAGGGAACAGCATGTGCAGAGGCTCAGAGGAGAGGCAGAACCCGAAACTCTGACCGTAGAGACCAAAGTGAAGGGAGAAGGGGACTGTTCATTAGACTAATTATACATTAGGCTAATTATACACTAGCCCTTAAGGGCTGGGCTAATATGATGACCTTGGGCTTTGTTCTGAGGGTGATGAGGGAGTCACAGGAAGAATTAAACCGGGCCAGTGATAAAACCTCAGCTCAGTGTGGAGAAGGTAGCACCTCCTCCAGGAAGTCTTCCCTGACCCCTGGCTCCTCCATTAAGGAATCCCTCCTTCATGCTTCATGGTCATGCTTCATGTCAGCCTAATTTGGGGGCCAGCTTCCTCTCGAGGCAGTGGCTCCTGAGGGCCCTCTTCATGCATGTCCCTGATGCTAGCTCCAAGGCACATAGTAGGTGTGCAGTACGTGTCCTTAGAGGGAAGCGAGTGGCTTTCTGTTTGGGAAAGAAACTAAGGGAGAAAAGACCCCAAACACACCACGGATGCTCCCTCCATCTAAGTGGTTTCTTCCTTTACCCCACGCCCCACAGTGTTCTCCAAAGTGAACTCTGTCCAGAGGACAAGCTCAGACTTTAGAATCTAAGTAGCCTCTTCTGGCTAAATGCAACCTCAGGCCATTTTCCTCATCATCCCTGGAAATTCTGCGGACTAAATGTTGTCTCCAAAGGCCATGGGGCACTATCTGCTCGTCCATGGGCTTCTTTCTGTCCCCACCCCCGCCCCCAGGCAGGATTCCCCACAAGGGACGAATTCTGCATGCACCGGGGTGGGAGGTGGAGGCTGCAGAGGGGGCCACAGGGCCTGAGGGAGACACTCAGCACATAAAGGAGACCGAGGGAGAGGGACAGGACAGAACGAAAAAGAAGCAGAGACCCTGAAAGACTGAGAGTGGCAGACACATTGACAGACACACACATGCACTAGCACGAGGCCACGCATGTGTGCATGCACGTGCACATACACACGGGAGTCAGGTGCTGCTAAGAGTCCTACCTGGGACCAGGGGACATGTGTGGTCCTGCCCAGACCCGGTTGCCACTTGCCCTGAGTTTCCAGTCGTCCCCGAAGGCCACCCTGAATCCTGACCGTGTGCCGCAAACAGCGGAACCAGAGGCTGCCTTTCATTCTCTAAATGGTCCTTCTTGTAAACCCCTGGTATTCATAGGTCATTACTGATCATGTCACCAACACAGACAGACAGAAACTGCAAATAAGGACAGTGGCTTGACCAGTTTGTGCCAGTGACATTTATTTCAGAAGGAAATAAGCCCATTATTTCCATTATGCCCTGTTTTAATTTTATTTATGGTTTTAATGGTTTGTCCAGCTCTGGCCAGTGGTAGAATTACTGGGCCATGTGAGGCCGCACAGCAGGACAGGCAAGGAGGGGTGGGAGGCCCAGGATTCTGAGGTTTCTTATTCCCCACGTTCCTGGGATGCTTCCCAGAATAAGACAAAAAAACACATGTACCAGCTGCTGCTCCAAGACTTCCTTATTTTAAGTACCTTAATCCTCAGCAGCTTAATGAGGAATTTGGGGAAACTGAGGCACGGAGTGTCAGGTCACAGCTGGTGAGAGGCAGAGGAAGAAAAGGATCCCAGGGAGGAGCCCAGGAGCCCACATTCTTAACCACGGTGTCTGACTCCTCTAGCCTGGGGCAGGGCAGTTTTCTGCAAAGGACCAGAACACATATTTTGGGCTTTCTGGGCCGTATGTTCTCAGTTGCAGCTCTTCAACTCGGCCATTGCGGAGGAAAGGCAGGAGTAGCACTATGTAAATGAATGAATGTGGCTACGTTCTAATAAAACTTTATTTATATAAACAGGTGGCTCTGAATTTGGCCCTAGGCCTTAGTTTGTCCAACCCTGATTTGGGTATTGCTCCTCTCAGCCCAAGGTGGACATGATTTCCGGTGCTCCCTTTCCTGAGCTTCAGCCTGCCTGGGTTTGGTTCGACTGTTGGTGGTGGAGAAGGAAGGCTTCTGTAGGATAGGAGAGAGTTCCTATCATTCTGTCCCTCTTGCCACCCAGCAGCCAATGCGCTCCTCAGGGGCGGATCTACCAGCCCCTTGCTTGCTTAGCTCGGCTCAGCCGCCTGTCCTTGGGCTTTGCTCCAAAGTCAGCTGACTGGATTATCATCTGAAGGTGCCTTGCTCAGTGCCCGGCACTCGGGAGGCTCCCAGTCAATGGCAGCTCTAGCCATATTTGCACCTTCAGGTTTGCAGAGGCCTCATCTGGCCTGGGGATTTCGAGTCTATCTAATATGGTGGTTGATTGGTGGGGGGCGGGCTTTGGAGCCCCATCTGGGTCCTGTCATGGAGCTGTGGATATAGTCCTCTCAGCTTGGTTTCCTTATCTGTATGTGGCCATCACAATCCCTACTTTAGTAAACATTAAATTGGAGAATACACCGCACACACAATACCTGCTATGGAGGAAATGTTCTGTAAGCGACAGTTGTTAAGCAAGTAGGCCCCCTTGTTCTCTGCTTGGGGATGCCCCTGTGCCCTCCACCCTACCCCCCAAGGAGGCAGAAATCCCTCCAGAATGAGAGAAAAGTATGCTCTGGATTGGGAATGGTTTCCTCCAGGCCCTGACAGAGCAGCGAGAGTAAGGAGGAGGTGTCTGGCCAAACATGCAGCCCTTTCCCTCCCCAACCGGATGGGGTAATCTCAGGCTGCTAGGCAGCTTTGGGTACATTAGCCTGAGAGGACAGTTTGTGCCATGAGAATTTCTCTTTGCCGAGAGTCTGGCTGTGTGTCACCAGAGAGGGCTTCTGTATCGTGACAGGGCTGCCTGGAGCGTCTGGGTTCAGAGCCATGGCCTGCCGTTGGCCTATCTGAATCACTTCAGCAGGTCAAGCATGACGAAATTCCCCTCAGACCCAGTGGGCGATTCTATTCCTTTCCATCAGAGAGAGCTGGGTCTTGGCCTCTTAACAAGATGGCAGTCTCCACAATGACGTCAATGGGGTTTTGAATAGGCTTTAGGAGATAAATCTTCCCCAGGGACGTGTGGGATCCAGACATCTCTGAAGGAGAAACAATCTTAATCATAATCATAGCGATGATTCTAGTAAGTCTTAATACTGTTAGTTGGCCAGGTTTGAGCCCCGTGTCCTTCCACTTAATCTTCCCAACAGTACTGTGAGGCAGATTCTTTTATTGACTTCATGTTACCGGCGAGGGGCTTAAAGAGATTAAGTGATTTGCCCAAGGTCACACAAGTGAATTGGCTGATGCAATATTGCCATCCATTACTTTAGTAGCTGTGATTAAATGGAGTAGGGATGCTTGGAGCCAGACTGTGGTGGACACCCGCTGCTTGGGTCATCTTTCCAGCACCCATTCCGCCTTTTTCTGGGGCTCACCCCGATTTTCGGTCAGGCGCCAAACTCCCTTCCTCTGCTCCCTGCCGTGCAACTGGCTAGGGATGGTCCCATTCCTGGTTCCAAGTGTGGCCACGTGGCCCAGGCCTAACTCCATTTCTTGGTCACAGAGATGGGCAGGCAACCCATGCTGAGAAGATCACAGCCCTCCCAGGGCTCTTGATGGACTTGCCAGGGAAGAGGATCTGCCTCTCTGCTGGGGTTGCTGGCTTGAGATGACTTAGAACTACAGATGTCGAATGGTATCTACCACTGTGTGGGGAGAGCTTGCCTGAGAATAAAGCAACATGGAGGAAAGGATCCCAGAGATGGAGTCAGAGTCCTGGGGATGTCATCGAGCCCCTAGATCCAGCCTTGCCTGCCAGCGGATCACTGGACTTTTCCATTATGTGAGCCAATATAGGTCCTTTATTTGTTGGGCTGGTTTGAATTTTTTTTTTTTTTTTTTTTTGGTCACTTGCACCCAGCAGAGTACCACCTGATACACAAGGATTTTCTCATTTTCAACCACAGTTACATCCACAGACAGGTGAGGTAACTTGCCCAAGGTAACACAGCAAGAAAAAGGCAGAGCTAGGATTCAAACTCCAAAGGTGGTGCTCTTTCCATGACTTCTACATCTTTGTCTCCCCAGGCTATGCCCTTGGGGAGCAGACCTAGGCCTTCCCACCTCTGTTTCCCGGGCCCTCCCAAAGCAAGAGATTGGTACCAGTTGTAAGAAGAGTCTGCCCTCTCCACAGGGCCTATGCTGCGGGACTCCAGGCTGGCCCGGAGCTGTGCCAGGCCTGCCCAGCAGTAGCCAGGCTGGTCTCACCCGAGGAGGACTACCCAGCCCAAGCACGCGTTGGCAAACCGTGGCTTGTGGCATCCCGCACCCCAGGAAATAACCCTCGGCTCCGCAGCCTTCCAAATTCCTATTGGAATGCAGTGGCGGGGGCCGTGTGTGAACGTGGAGGAGAGCTCAGAGAGACGGTTGTAAACGATGACCATAGGACAGAGCCCCAGTGGCAGCCGCCCCTCCTCACAGGAGACCCGCCCATCTAATATTGGTGGGCCTGGCGTGGCATCAGGTAGGCCGTGGCCAGCCTGAACTGGGAGCTGGCAGATGCCCTGGAGCGGACCGACAGACAGAGAAAGTAGAGCAAACACTGGGTAGAGCCGAACTCCACAACTTGCTCAGCCTGGGTGGGCGTGAGCACCTTGCTGCCCTCATCTCCCATTGCCACCTCCCGCCCTCTCCCTGCGGGACTGCCCGCTCTTCCTCCCTCTCCCCCTTCTCTTGGAGTCTGCAGTGTGCCGAATGCTCACCTCCCCGGCCCTCCTCCTCCCACTGGCGTTCCTCCACAAATTTAGTCTCCGAGAAGTCTGTCCTTACTCCTACCTCCTTTATGGTACATGTCCAAAGTGTTCTGAAATGACGGTGCAAATTGTTTTTCACTTGATGGCTAGAGCCATACTTGTTTTGTTTTGTTTTTAAGATTTTATTTATGAGAGAGACAGAGACAGACACAGAGCGGAGGCTGGGGAGAGGAGCAGAGGGAGAGAGACAAGCAGACTCCTCGCCGAGGTTCTCGGGACCCTGAGATCATGACCTGAACCGAAACCAACTGAGCCACCCAGGAGCCCCCATACCTGTTTTTTTAAAAATCCTGCTGGTTAATCATTGTATCCTTGTTTAACTGACATACAGGAATTGCTCAGTTAACGCTCACTGAATGAATCATCCGGAAGCGTAGTCTTCCACCAGCTCTCTTCCAGCCATGGACTTTGAAGCGACTGCTCTAGGGAGGTGGTGCTGCCTACTGTCGGGGGCATCAAGTTTGCAGCCACATTGCTCAGGCAAGTTATGTAATCTCTCTGTGCCTTAGTGCCCCATCTGCAAACTGGGAGTGACAACAGTGCCCACCTCAGAGAGGTGATGTGAAGATTCAATGTGTTATTACATGAGAGCACTTAGCCCAGAGCCTGGCACATAAGAGGGGCTATTTTATGTGTTTTTGTGATTGCTATCCTAGATGGAGAACTATAGGGATCAATGGGGGATAGCCAGACTTTCACTCCCATCTTACAGATCAGAAAACTGAGGTTTAGTGAAGGGTAGGGACTTGCCTGAAATCACACAGCTAGAAAATCTCTTGAGACCACGCACCTTTGTTGTGACTTTTCAGATCATTATGCTCAGAGACGAATGAGGTTTGGAGCCTTTTTCATTCATTCTTTAAATATCAGTGTGACTCCTGGGACGCCTGGGTGGCTCGGTTGGTTAAACGGCTGCCTTCGGCCCAGGTCATGATCCCAAAGTCCTGGGATCGAGTCCCACATCAGGCTCCTTGCTCAGCAGGGAACCTGCTTCTCCTTCTCTCTCCTTCTGCTTGTGCTCTCTCTGTCAAATAAATAAAATCTTAAAAAAAAAAAATATTGGTGTGGCTCCTGACTGATGCTCAACCGTGTTTTTTGAATGAAGAGATGAATGAACGAATGAATGCCAAGGGGCCCCTGTGGCGGAGGAAAAAAGCCTGCAATGCAGGGGATTGATCCCTGACTTGCCTGTCCCATTCCTTTGCTCCTTCATCTTCCACCCACCCCGCTTCTATCTTCCTTTCTCTCAATAATGTGGACCCAGAAGTATAGCTCTTTCCGTGCTGGTGGAAACGTACCTGAGGGCTCAGGGCTCCCACTTCCCTGCTTTGATGGAGAAGGCCAGATGTTCCTGCTGGTGCTTTGGATCCCTGACCTAGCCAGCCACCCCCCTGGGCCAGCTGCTGAGCGAGGCCAGCCTGCTGGATCTCGGAGGGGCTGGGGCCTCGCAGGCCGGTTCTCTAGCTGCAGCAGGCCCAGAGACAGGCACCAAGTGGCTCGTGGGCACCTTGTGTGGGCCGGCTCCTCTTGGTTCTGCCCTGGCTCTGCCCCACCTGCAGAGAAGCCTGCTATAAACTCTCCCTGCCCTGTTAAACAATCTTCCCAGGAAGGAGGAAATTCATCCAAAGGAGGAAATGAGTTCACAGTCTTGTCTGGCTGAAGAGCCGCTGGAGCCCTGGCTTAGGCCTGGGCTGTGAGAGTCTCTTCCCCACGGAGCTCCCAGCCTTCGCAGAGGAAGGTCTGGGTGGGGGGTTGAACATTTTAACCAGGAATGAAATGCCACAATCGCTTGCCTGAGAAAGGAAAACAGAACGCAAGATGACACCACCTCCAAAACAAACCAACCCCTGCTGACACCCTTTCCTGGCCCTGGGGGTGAAGAGGGGACAATCAGCGTGAGTTAATGAAGTGCCCGTCACCTGCTCGGAGGTTCTAGGCCGGGGTGGCTCCTGCTGGAGGAAGGGGCGGGAGGTGAGCCTGGGGAGGAGACGCACACTGTGGGTGGGGGAGGTCAAGGCAGCTAAAGACAGGGAGCCTGGACGATGGACAATGGACCCCCTTGACGCGGCACAGGAAGTGGTCTGAGTCAAAGAATCTGGATTTCGTTTGGGGCACGAGTTAGAGGTTGAAGCTGGAGAAAGAAGGAGGAGGGAGGAAGAGGAAGAGAGAAGGGCCAGTAGGTGGGAGAATATTAGCACAACAGTGAATGTAGTGTTGATTGCCTCTCTCTCCCTAGGACTCGATGTCCCCCGCTCCACACCCAGCACCCCCAGGCTTTGCTACTACTCATGGTTCTCATTCCAGAGAACTCTGCTCCTTAGGGTGAGTTCTTTCCCAGCAGGCACCACGTTCCACGTAGGGTCCTGGGCGGGGGGGTGGTCTTCCTCTTCGTTGGCAGAGGGTGCTGCTGGAGTTGGTGATTTCCACCCTGACTGCTTCCAGAAAGGACGTGCCGCCCCCTTGCAATGACTATCCAAGCACCTGAGGTCAGACAGCCGGTCAGGAGACCAGGACAAGTGGCCAGGAGCTGGCGTGAGGGGAGAGCAGTGGCTGCTGCCCAGTGGGGAGCACCCGGGCCTGCAGCTCTGGTGCCCGGTGGGCTCCCAGGAAGCGAAGTGGGGGTGCCCTTCCCTGCATCCTGACTGGGTTTAGGCCTGGCTGCTTAAACCCAGTCCGCTGCTGCCTTCTTTCTACCCCTGTCCCCGGCCTACACAGCTCTGCCCGCGGCTGGTGTGTGTTCATCCTTCAGGCCTGACCTCCATGTCAAGGTCCTCGGCCTTGCTTCCCCAAGTAAACAAGCGAGTCACTGATGCAAGCTGCGCTGAGTTCTGTGAGGGAACAGCAGCGGGTAGCAGAGAGCAGGAGGATGCCCTGCAGCAGGTGATCGGGCAAGGCCTCTCTGAGGAGGCAGCTGTGAGGCGCCGTCCTAACAAACAACCAGAAACCGAGGGGCTTCATACAACACATGTTTACCATCTTACAGTTCTGGAGGTCACAAGTCTGACCGGTATCCCTGGGTTAAGACCCAGGTGTAGATAGGACTGTGTTCTTTTTGGAGGCTCCAGGGAGAATTCTTTTCCAGGTTCTGGAGGCTGTCTGCTTTCTCTGGCTCATGACCCCTTCCTCCATATATATATATATATATTAAGATTGTATTTATTTACTTCACAGAGAGAGAGAGCTCGCGTGCACAAGCAGGGGAAGAGGCAGGCTGAGGGAGAAGCAGACTCCCCGCTCAGGCGAGGGGCTCCATGTGGGGCTCGATCCCAGGGCCCTGAGACCATGACCTGAGCCAAAGGCAGACACGTCACCCACTGAGCCTCCCGGACACCCCCCAGCCCCCCCCACCCCTGCCCTTCCTCCATCTTCAAAGCCAGCAGTGTCTGATCAATGATCCTTATTGGGTCCCACCTCCTCCCTCTCTTATGTCTCTCTTCTACTCTTAAGGATCCAGGAAGACACTGGGCCCACCCAGATCCTCCAGGATACTCTCCTTGTCTCAGGGTCTCCTGGTTAGCAACCCTAATTCCATCTGCAACTTTTAATTCCCTTCGCTGTGTAACTAATGGCGCGTGTTGGCGGGGCTCTGGGTTTGAGGACGGGGGCATCTTCCAAGGCCGCTATTCTGCTAACATCAGGGGCAATCCTCTTCCAGTTTCTTTCTTTTTTTTTTTTTTTTAAGATTTTATTTATTTATTTATGAGAGACAGAGAAAAAGAGAGAGAGGCAGAGACAGAGAGAGAAACAGGCTCCCTGCTGAGCAGGGAAGCCGATGCGGGGCTTGATCCCGGGACCCCAGATCATGACCTGAGCCGAAGGCAGACGCTTAACCATCTGAGCCACCCAGGCATCCTCTTTTAGTTTCTTTGTAGCCCTTACAAAGTGCAGAGTGCAAAGCCCTTACAAAGTACAAATACAAAGTATTTGTTCACTTGTCACCGGTCTTGCTTTACTGGAAAGTGAGTCCCATGAGGGCAGGGGCCTCGTTGGTTCTGCTCACTAGAACAATGCATGGTGCCCCCAGCACATGCTCAGTAAAGGTTTGCTGAATGAATGAGGGCCGGCTCATTTCTGCATTGGTGTCAATAGGGACAGCCCTGGTCCAGGGCCCAGAAGCTGTGACCCCTACTCTACGAGGAGCAGTTGTGAGACCCCAGGCCTTCCCTCCCCCACTCTGGGTCCTCAGGCAACCTTGCAATAGCCCTGGGAGGAAGAGAAGGCCCGGGACAGTCTCCCCAAGGACTTCAGGTCTTGGAGAAGTCAATAACCATCATGAAATCATTGCTTCATTTTCCTTCCAATGGCAAAGCCTTCACTGAAGCCTCAGCCTGGGCAGGCCTCCCAGGGGACACTCTCCAGCGTTCACTCAGAGAGGGACCAGCGGGGCCTCAGCACTGGGGCTGGTTCCTGTGTGCACCACAGGATTATTAGCGTAATATCATCTGTGAGTTTGACTATTCTTGCTGAAAGGGCCGGGAAGCCTTCTCTGTCTCTCAGATGATGACGCTGCAGGAGTGGGGGTCAGTGTCAAGTCTGGATTCAGGGTTCGGTAATAGGTCTTAGAAGTGCAATTATTGGTGTGTGATGGTTGATTCATTTCCTTGGGGAGTGTTGGTGCCGAAGGCTGACCCAGTGACCAGGAGGGAATGGTCACCATCCCTCCCATTGCTGACAGGTTCAGGGCACTGGCTCAGGGGAGCAACTGGAACTCCATAGCTTATTTTTTAAATTTAATTAGAAAAATAATACAGTCCTGTCATGGAAATTTTGGAAAACACCGAACAGTATCAAGGAAAAAACATCAGGCAAGTATAACCTCTCGTGGGAGTGATGTTAATATTTTGGCCTATTTCCTCCTCCTGATTGTTGAATGGAACTCTTCCTATGCATCCGGGTTTGGACCCTTCTCTTTCACTTGGCATTAGAGCCGAGGCGTTGCCCACGTCATTGGAAACTTGGAGGTTGATTTCTTCATGATTGCACACTATTGCATTTTACAAAGCACCACCTTTATTTACCCTCCGCAACTGCTGGGTGTTTGATGATTTCTGTGTGTGTGTGTGTGCGTGTGTGGGTGTGTGTATGGGTGTGTGGGTGCAGTTATAAATACACTGCAATGAAATTTTACAGGTATATCTTGTGACCTTTGTACACCTTTATTTCTTCCATTTTTTAAATAATAGAACCAGTAATTCCAGCCTTTCTACCCCACAAAGTTTCATGAGGCAAAAAGGAGAACACGAATATCAAGGGGCTTTCAAAACCATGGGGAAAAGAGCTGTTCAAATAGAAGGCCAAGTTCTGAGCACCGCCTCTTCAGGCACTCTCTCTTTAAGGGGTATGTGTGTGTGTGTGTGTGTATGTGTGTGTTCCTAAAAACTAGGGGCATTAGGGGATCCTGGGCAGCTCAGTCAGTTAAGCATCTGCCTTCGGCTCAGGTCATGGTCTCAGGGTCCTGGGATCAAGCCCCGTGTCAGACTCTCTGCTCGGTGGGGAGTCTGCTTCTCTCTCTCCCCCTGCTCATCCTCTCTCTCTCTCTCTCTCAAATAAGTAAATGTAATCTTTTTTTTTTTTTTTTAAGATTTTATTTATTTGACAGAGACACAGCGAGAGAGGGAACACAAGCAGGGGGAGTGGGAGAGGGAGAAGCAGGCTTCCCGCCAAGCAGGGAGCCGATGTGGGGCTCGATCCCAGGACACCGGGATCACGACCCGAGCCGAAGGCAGGCGCTTAACGACTGAGCCACCCAGGCCCCCCAAATGTAATCTTTAAAAAAAAAAAACATAGGGGGATTAGATGAGTGTGGCTCTAGGGAAAATAGCCACAGAATCAGCATTTATGGACCATTTACTATCTGCACGGCACTCCGTTAAACAAGGTACATGCATAACCAGAATTCATCCTAACACAACCCTCCAAGGGAAGTACTGTTTTTACTTACAACTTAAAATTGAGGAAACTGAGGCATAGAGAGTTTAAGTAATTTGCCCCTGTTGACACAGCTCACAGCTCAGTGGGAAATTGGGAAGGGACACATACCACCCACCCACCTGCACCTCTGAGAGCTGCAGGGTCACCAGCTGGGACCTTCTTAGGGGCTCCGGAACACCCAGGGCCCCTCCAGCACTTCCTGAAATAAGGCACTTTTTATAAAAATCGAGCCTGGCCCTCTGTTCCTGGCAGGCAGAGAAACTAATCTGAAGATTATTTCCCCAGAGCTGGGGTAGTTTCTGATTTAGAATGCTTCGCTCAGAGAGAAAAGCCCAAAGGAACAGAACCTGCCCCCCAACACTCCCCACATGTCTGAGATAAAGCGGCAGAGCTGCCTCACTGTGTGTGTATCCAAATGTGGGTGCCCAAAAGGTGTGAACGTGTCTGTTTCTTGGATACCCGTCAGCATGTGTGCCTGTGTGCCCAGGGGTACACAGGGGTGTGTGTGTGTTTGCGTGGGCTGTATTTAACCTGCTGGGTGCCCAAAGACAAAAGAGGTGCTTTACGATCTTTCTAGTTCTAATCTTTGAGAAGAAACTGGGTCAGGACCTAGGCTGGGATTTCTGTATACTCCCTTCAGCATCAGATCGCGCCAGCATTTCTCACAATCACCACGGGCCTCGGTAACAAAAGGAAGCCAGGTGTGGGTCGAAACCAAGGGGGAAAGGCACAAACATCACTATGCCAGGTGGTGCCACCGGAAACGACGAATAATTTATGGTTTTCCTCGCCCTCGTTAATTGACCAAATCCAGTGTGGCCACGTGCGCCTTGTGCCTTGATCTGCTATGTAATAAAATCAGCGCCTTGGCATGAGAGGCCCAGCGAAGGACAGAATACTAATAGCGTTAGAGAGTCTGTTGGCAAGCATTAATAATTCATGCCTCCGTTCGTTTCTTTTAGTGCGGCCGCTGTTCCTTTGAACAGCTGTAGCAATGAGCTGTGGCGATGGAAGTCTTTCTGTCCATGCCAGGACCCGTGTGGGCGGCTGGCGCAGAAGCTCCTGGGCTCGGAGGCCTGGTCCACGGGCAGCCCGGCCACACTGTGCACTGCGTGGGTCACTCTGCGTGGGGGAGGGGGAGGGCAGCAGGATCAGGTTAGGAGTCTGGCACGGCTCCCACGGAGCTAAAATCAGGGTGTCACAGAGCTGCATCCCTATCTGGAGGCTCCTGGGGGGGAATTTGCTTTTCTCTCTTCTCCAGTTTCTAGAGGCTACTTTCTTGGCTTGGGACCCCTTCCTCCATCTTCACATATCTTTCTCTCTCTCCTCTGCTCACCCCTCTCCCACTTTTAAGGACCCTTGTGATTACACTGGGCCCACCTGGATAATCCAGGATAACTTCCCTATTTTAAGGTCAGCTGGTGAGCAACCTTAATACCATCTGCAGCCTCAATCCTCTTTGCCATGTAACCTAACGTATTCATAATATCTGAGGTGGGAAAATCACTTCAAATGTTTTAGGAATTAGAAAAGTCATGCTTACATGGTAAAATATTCAAAGCAGTGCAGAGATAATAAAAGAACCATTTAAAGGCCCACTTTTACCTACTCTCCAAGATGGATCTACTGTTCACAATTTCTAAGTATCCTTCTAGAATATTCTATGCACATACAAGCATATATATGTGTGTCTCCTTTGTTCTCTCTTTTTCTTTCCATTTCTCTATTACTTCTCTTTTTTGCCTGCTATCCAGGCAGCCATCTGTCAATCCACTCATCCATTCAGCTGATATGAATTTTATTCCACACCACAGGTGTAAGAAATGTCATATTTCTTTATTTTTCTAAATCAAGTTAAATCTCACTCCAAACCACTTGTCAGGGTGGAGGAGAACTTCAGTATTAACCATAATTCAACTTCAGTACCAGCCATAATTCTGGAGCTCCCTTCATCTTTCCTGGTTGCCAAAAAATGGAGGTGGGGAGGGGCTTAGTGATGTTGCGGAAATAGGATCTGGCATGTCCTTTTCTTCCCACGTGCTCACAGATTTCTAAACAGTATTCTGTGAAGGATTTCAATTAAACACTGTGAAGACATGGACACATATAGATGAAAGGTTGCAAGAAATGCAGCAAAGTATCAACAATGTTGTCTCTCACAAGTGGGATTACGGCAATTTTAATTTTCTTCTTGACACAATTCTCTTTCCCCCTACATTTTCTACACGTAGTAGATATCACTTTATAATCATCACAATAAAGTTCATTATCAATACTCTGTGTCCCTCTCCGCTGGCCTTTCCTTCCAGCTGAGTGCCCCATTCCCCAAGATGGTGGAATCCTCGTTGGGTGGTTCCTCCTTGGGTGGAGTTCTCCTTGGATGGTGTCTTCTTTGGGTGGAATCGTCCTTGGGTGGGGGCATAGGTTTAAAAAGTAGGAGGCTGCCCTGCTTTTTTATGCAGCGGGAGAGGCCTCAGGTGGAGCAAGGAGCCTGCTGGTCTGGAGAGGAAGCCACTGGCCTTCATGGCCAGGTCATCACTTTTTTATTGGGGCTCACAGCTACTGTCCTTTCACTCCAGAGGGGAGGGCTCACCCTTCCCAGCTTCCAGGCAGCCATGCTGGCTCCAACCTGCCCTTCTGCCATGGGGTCTGTTTTCACCAGTGACTGTGGAGGAAGTGGAGGTTGCAGAAGTCCAGGGAGCCATGGCATGGGTGGGGTGTGACCTGGAGCTTCCCTCCCAGGGAGTGGGCTCTGAGTGGGTGGGCCAGTCAGGATGTGGACTGGTGGGTCTTCTCTCAGGGCCAGCCTGCAGGAAAGCAGACGCTGAGCACATTTGGGAGTTTCTTCATTCTGATTGTCTCCAGGCACCTTTGGAATGGGGAAGGGAAGGTGGTATGATTCCCCCTTGTGGCATTCATCCACTCAGCTGTTCACCCATAAATACTCAATAAGTACCTTCTCTGGGCTAGACACCAGGCTGGAACCCCTGAGTACAATGAAAAGCAAAAATAGATCTGCTTCCTGACACAGTCTGGGGTGGGTGCCAAAAGACGGGCTCTGCCATTTGTTTCTCACTGTCTTTCTTGCCCTTTGCTGTAATTCTTACCCCTAGAATATAGTAGAAACTCAATAAAAATTCGTGAAAACAATGAAAAATTTGTTTCTTGTTAGTCAGCGGAAACAATCTAATAGCAAAAAAATCTGAAAGTAAAATGAAATGGAAGAATCCCCCCCCACCCCGCCCCCAGTTCTTACAGATGTTTCATCATCATCATCATCATGGATACGGATGAGGCCTTATGTTCTCCATGCTTCCCAACCTGCTCACATATTGTCTTCACTGGGATGGCTGGGAAAGATCCAGCCTCCCCCTTCACTGTAAGCTGTGATGTCTTTCTTTGTAACCCTTGACTCCATTGTCCTTCTTCTTTGCAGGAGGTCCTGATGGATGCTGAGGACTTGCTTCATGACCCCATCTCCCAGGTCACAAAGAGGTCTGGAATTGGGACTCAGACAGGGAGCAGCAAAGGGAACTGCTTGGTTGACAACTTTCTAAATGCCGTTTTCCTTATTGAGCCAGAAGGAGACGCAATGTTGGGCCAGCCTGTGCCCAGGCTGGGGAGAGGGTAATGTGGAGAGTTGGTGTCTCACCTTAGTCTTTGAACCACACCCTCCCCAACGTAGTTGAGAATAGTGACTTGGGTCAAAAAATCACCCCTCATACCCTTTCAGTTAGAAAGAGAAATCACTCCCTGCTACTGCATCACATTTTCATTCATACTTTTACGATTGCTTTCAACTCACTGATAGTCATCTGTGTTTGTCTCTACCAGCCGATGTGCTGAATGACATTTCACAGCTAGCTCTTCAGAAAAAAACATAGGCACACCTATACATAACTAGGTTTATTATATTGCACTGGTATAAATGATGTGTATCAAACACACACTTATTATTACATAAAAATAACACACAATACTCTTTTTTTTTTTTAAAGATTTTATTTGACAGAGAGAGACACAGCGAGAGAGGGAACACAAGCAGGGGGAGTGGGAGAGGGAGAAGCAGGCTTCCCGCTGAGCAGGGAGCCCGATGCAGGGCTCGATCCTAGGACCCTGGGATCATGACCTGAGCCGAAGGCAGACGTGTAACGACTGAGCCACCCAGGCGCCCCTACAATACTTTCTTATAAATTTCATGTGGTTATTGACTCTCACAGAAAGCTTTCCTCCATTTTTGCCGACTCTTGTTTTAGCCAATTTTTGGTTGCAATTCAACCATGATCTGATACCATTAGATTATGAATATATATTTGATCACTTTCTGATTCAGCAAAGAGGTCTTTCATGTCCTTGGATAAGTAAGTGTAGTTCTGTCATGAACTTTGGTTGATATTTTCATTTACATTAATAAGTAAGATAAAAGTGACTTTGAAGATGTATGTCAAAACTTTGCTTGATTGTCAATGACACGAGTGACCCCTTTGCTGAATTACATAACAGTTTTTGAATACTGGAAGAATATTTCCTGATTTTTTGGTTCAATTTAAATGCAATAGCTACAGCACATGGCACACTTAATGTTTGCTGCATTGTGAACATTTCTCCATCACTTCCTTAAGGTCTAGGGTCTAGACTATCAACAAAGCAGTAAATCAAGCTCAAATTTGTAATGCGTGCCAGTTTCTGTGGTATAAACAAACACTATGGCCAATTTGAAGTTGCCATTGCAAAATCACTAAGTGTGGAGTTGGGAGGACATGCACGGTAGCACCCGACTATAGAGCATTTCAACCCTACATAGACAATACTGGCCTACAACTTCAAGATCACAGATAGAAGTGAAATGTAGAAAAATAGGAACTGATGAGTTTTGAGTATGTATCACCTTTTTAAAATATAATTTATTTAGTTTGTAAGTTTAAATAATTTAACTTCTCATAATGGCTGTGTTTAACAATTGGGTCACAAGATTACTGAAAATTTAATAATTGGCTCTTGTGAGCCAATATAAGCTGCCTCCAGCTCTCCATAATCTGACTGACACTTCAAGCTGAGCAGATCCTTATCCTTCTCTGGCCACAGCATTTAGCACAGTCCCTGACACACTGTCAGCCCTCTGTAAGCATGTGTTGATGGAGGAGTGACTTGCATTATCTGTCTACCTAGTTTGTGAGCTCCTTGAAAGAAAGACAATATTATAGTCACTTTGAATCCTCAGTCCCCAACACAGTTCCTGGTACATCGTGGGTACTCAGATGAATGTCCAAGTTTACACCCTAGGGAGCACCTGAAATGTTTCATCTGGGAGCAGAAATGACCCACAGCAGGGTTAACAAGCAGGGCATTACAGAGGGTGGGTATTAATGAATCTCATTTCACTGTCTGTGTTAGTTATCTATTGCTGCATAACAAATTGCCACCTATTTAATGGCTTAAAACAACAAATAGTTACTATCTCAAAGTTTCTGTGTGTTAGGAGTGTGGGCACATTTTAACTGGGTCTTCTGCTCAGTGTCTTACAAGACTGTAATCAAGGTGTTATGTGGGTTGCAGTCTCATCTGGATGCTCCGCTGGGGAAGAATCCACTTCCAAGCTCATTCATGTTGTGATGTGACTAAGGTTGTCACATATTTCCTTGAGGTTGTGTGACAAAAGGCCCCAGGGCTTTGCTGGCTGTGGATTGGAGGCTGTCCTCAGGTCCTAGGGAATGCCCACAGTTCCTTGCTACATGGGCTTCCTCACCATAGTACTTCATCAAGCCAGCAAGGAGAATCTCTTGCCTCAAGGCGGGTGAAATCTCTGTTTTAAGGCCATTTGCCCAGTTAAATTAGACCCACTGAGGATAATCTATCTTTTGATGAACTCAAACTGATTTAGGACCTTAAGTCAGCAAAATTCCTTCATATCTGCCATATTCTTTTGGCTAGAAGCAAGTCACGGTTTCCATCCACACTCAGGGGATGGGATTATATAAGACATGAATACCAGGAGGTGGAGGTCATTGGAGGTCACCAGAGGCTCTGTCTGCCACACTGCTTCGTATCCCTGTCCCCAACCCCACCGTGAGGTATGGCTTTAGCTCTTGAGAAGAGTCAGCCAGTAATCCCTGTATTCTCCTGCCTTAAAACATTTCCCTTGTTGAGGTGGTTGATGTATGTAATTTTCGTATTTATCTGTGCTCATGTGGGACACACGGGAGGAGCCAAGTGGTTTCCCTGGTGCCAAGTCTAGTAAACCCAAATCCTTCTGTACCTCTGAGGCAGGTCCCGAGTGTTCTATGATGTCAGGAGGCCTCAGGGAAAGAAGAGATTGTCAAAACAAACACCTCAGGTTTAGGAGTGAAGGTCACAGTGGCAGGAAAACTCTTCCCCTTGATTTTACCTTGGGCTGTCATGGAGAAGAGAGAAAATTGTGAAATAATGCCATGCAAGAGGTGGGCTCAGTAACTCCATTGAAATGCCCTCCAATACAGGAGGGGTGGGGAGGAAACATCACCACCTTACTTCCATCTGGCCACTAGAGAGGGCTTATGGCATCAGTGAAATCATCCATCTTGTAAGTTCCATTGGTTTGAATTTTTAACAGCAATACCCTCCAACCTTAAGGAGGACCAGACCTTGAAAAAGGGGGTGTTGGTATCACTCACAACTATAAAATTTGGGGTGTGTGCATCTTTATCTAGTGTTTCTGCAGTAAATACTTTTTGGTCCCCAATTCTGTGCCAGGCTCCATGGGAGGCATGAGTAATAGGGTAGAAAACAAGCTTGCCCTCCTGGAGTTTGTGGTCTGGTAGAAAGTCAATGAAAGAGTTATACAACAAGATAAAGTGTGACAAGTGCTTTGAAAGAGACAAAGTGAAAAAAAGAAAAATAACATAGGGAGTGCTGTTCTAGAAGGTGTGGTCTGGGGAGGTCTTGAGGAGAAGTGACTTTACAGTTGAGATCTGAAGATGAGAAGAGCTCAGTCACTCCTAATGGGGGGAAGAACTTTCTAGGAGGGCAGACCAGAGTATGCAAAGTTCCAGACTGGAAATGTTCTGAGCATAGTGAGTGAGAAGGAGAGGAGTGCTAGGTGAGGGAGCAGGTGCCAGATAATGAAGATATATTTGGGAGACAGGACTGAGAGCATTTGATGGATTGGAACTGGAATATGGCTCGTGGATATTCCTATAAGAAGTGAGGGCAGTCAGATACTGACATAGCTTTCCAATCCCCACATTCCTGCAACCTTCCTTCAGGATAAACCAGTGGCATGCTGGTTAACAGGCTCCCCGCTCCTTCCATGAAGAGCCCTGACTTGTAGCATTTGCTGATTTCTGTGCTGTAAGTACTTTCACCATGGCCAACTTTGAGCTACCAGCCAGTTTGCGGGAATCCTGAATATTTAATTTTAGAGCTGGTAGGAGTCTGCTCCAGCACACCAAACCACCTCCAGGTCCCAGCACATTCTTCTCTAGGGAACAATTCACCAGGTGGTAGCTTTGAGGCCTCCAAGCACTCCTGCCCTTCTCCGACACCTCTGTACCTGTTTCTTTATATTTTCCCAAAGCCATCTGAGGTGGCAACCACAAAGGAAAACACACCGTCTCCTTGCTGACTGCTCTCAGGGAGCTGTTCCATAGGTTTAACGACAATTGTCTAATTATGTCTTAGATGCTCATTCCAGAAAACCTGATAGATAAATTAGTGCAATTAATTGGTCTTTGCGGAGCATTTAGGAGAACCCAGGCCGTCATAAGAAGCCTTCATGTAGAGAGTAAGTCTAGCTGAACCTGTTGTGAATGGAGAGAAGCAGGAAGGAATCGCAGCCCAGGAGTGAGCAAGCAGAGGGTAGCTCCTGAATCTGATTCTGCCCTGAAAAGCCCTGCTCCTTGAATTCCCTTGGACGATGATCCTTTAACGCCGTAACACATTCCAGGTCTGACCTGTCAGCATCCTCCACAGCTCAGTTTGTCTTTGGATTTCCCCGTTCTTTTGAGCACACCACCATCGTCCTGGTGTCTCAAGCTCAAGAGCTTGGAGGTAACTTTGACCCAGCTCTCTCTCTTGCCCCTGCATGGATTCCATGTTGTATTTCTCATGTCTGTTTCTTTAGAGTCGTGCTCTGCAGCTTCTGCTGCCTGGTCTCTATCCACTTTTAATCCATTCTCTGAACCACAGCTGCCCAGACTTCCTATGTGGCCTGCAGGGCCCTGGGAGGCAGTCAGTCCTTCCTCTCTAGCTTCATCTCCTGCCACCGGCCCCTGCGCGCGTGCTGCAGCTGGAGGAAGTGTTCAATTCCTCCAAGTCCCCACGTTCTGGCCTTTGCACATTCTGTTTTCCCTGCATGGAAACCTCTCTCCTATTGGATTAATCAGGATCAGTTAGGTTATGCGGTGATAATGAATTAACCCCTATATTTCAGTCACTTAACACTTTAACGTTTACGTCTCACTCCTGTGAAGATCGGGTGGTCCTTTTCCCTTTGGAGAGGTGGTCCCCAAGTCACTGGCACAAAGGAAAAGAAGTTGGAGGAGGCACCTGTCTTTTAACTAACCCAGCCTGGAAGTGCCACAGGTCATCTTCCCTTCCCCTCTTTGGTCCACAATAGGTCAGATGGCTCCAACCTAACAGCAAGGGAGGCTGGGAAATGTAGGTGAGCACATAGGATGCTTGGTGCCACACCCTTCTCCTTTTCTGACCCATTATTCAGATCATCGTGTCAGTTTCTCTGGGAAGCCCTCCCTGATCCCCCAGCACTGGGTCAAAGTTTCCTCCTATGTGTGCCCCATGTACACCTTGCTCCTGGCACCTGTCACCCTGAATGGGCCAGTCAGATGCCGATCCCTTGCTCGGCTGTGAGCTCTGCAAGGCAGAGATCTGGTCTGTTCCTTACCTGGGGCTCCCTCCCCCGCAGTGCTCAACATAGTGCCTGCCATACAGCAAGGCTCAGTGCATGATCCTGGAGGGGATGGTCAGTCCTAACCCCAGCATTCAGGGCTCTCTCAGTTCTGACCTGGTCCATGTACTTCTCTCTGTCCCTCTCACCCAGCTGCTCTGGGTTTTAGGTCTTTCGTGCATAGTATAGTGCGTAAACCCTTGGCCTTTCTGTCAGGCAGCTCTGAATCTGATTGCCAGCTCTAGTATTTCCTGGTTACGGGACCCTAGACAAATCACTTCACTGCTCTGTGCCTCAGGGTCCTCATCTGTCAAATGGACTTCATGATACCTATTTTTCGGGGATTCCGTGAAAAAATAGTATAGTATAGACTATGGCAAATATGATACTTCACTGATTCTCAGGAATGTGTCTCAGGAGCTTTTTTTTTTTTAACCTTTTAAAACATATCTGAAATCAGATACATCTTAACAATTGCTGTTATGAAAACACTGTGTTATTGTTCAGTTCCCAGCTTTTGCTCTTTCTTGGTGGTGTGTCTTAGATTCCGTGAAATATGGTGTATCTTAGATCCCATGATAGATGAGAGTTAATAATTGATCTTTTTTAACGTTTTTTTTTGCCTTTTAAAATGATCTCCACCTCTGGCAATTTTTTTTTTTTTTTTTTGGTAAATCTGTGGCCATTTCTCTCATCCTTCCAACACATTTGATTAAAATGAGTGTGAAGGGGCGCATGGGTGGCTCAGTTGGTTAAGCGTCTGCCTTCGGCTCAGGTCATGATCTCAGGGTCCTGGGATCGAGCCCGCATCGGGCTCCCTGCTCCGCGGGAAGCCTGCTTCTCCCTCTCCCACTCCCCCTGCTTGTGTTCCCTCACTCGCTGTCTCTCTCTCTGTCAAATAAATAAAATCTTTAAAAAAAAAAATGAGTGTGAAAATTGGAGCGCATACCTTCTTATCAGGACCTTCCAGTGGAACAGGCGTGGTAAATTTTGCAGCTGAGGCCTCTCCCCATCTGGGAGGCCTCCCTGCCCCTCTTGCATGCAATTGTTTCTCTTCCTTTCATGTTTCTCACAGTGTAGTACTAAGTAGAGTCTGCCTTGGACTTCATTAAAAATTAACTTACTAAAATTAGTCACACCTATTTTTTAAGCACTGACTTTTTGAGCTATGCTCTATACAATGTACTTCCTTACTGAATCCCCAGAAAGTATGAGACAGGCATTATGTCTCCCATCCAAGTACTAACCAGGAAGACAGGCATTATGTCTAAGATGAGAAAATTGAAGCACAGAGAGGTTTGGTAATATACAAAAAGACACACAGCCAGTGAATGGCGGAGCATGCTTAACGGGGCCCTGTCTGATGAGAGACACCACTAAGCAGCTTCTCATTTATGCCTGATCCATCCCTGGGTGGTCCACGGCCCATGGCACAAAGTACAGGGACCACGACACAGCAGGTACTCGAACCACATTACTTGCTAGGGAGCCGCGGAGGTCATCTCGAATTCGCACCTTAGTATACTTAACAAGATAAGACCTCAGTTCTCTGTATCAAAAACTATGAATTCCTCTAACCTTTGCCCCAAAGAGAAACATTCTATTTTTTTTTTTTTTTTGCAGCCTTGGCCCTTCCCAAAGCCATCGGATCAAGTGTTCCCATTGTTCCCTTTTGAATCGCCCCCACCGGTACCCAGCGCAATCACGCTACCTCTCCCCGCTACGGCAGCGTCTCCCCAGCAGCAGCTGGTGCTACTGGATGGCTGCCCAAGAGCCCAGTAAAGGAAGAGCATACTTCCAGTCCCCGAGACGCTTAGCGGTACCACTCACTCCCCTCCCCAGCGCATGCCCGTGGCCGCCTCTGAGAGCCAGATCACTCCAGCCCCTAGAGCTGCTGGAGAGGCTTAAAAAAAAAAAATCTGTGGGGGCGCCTGGATGGCTCAGTTGGTTAAGCGACTGCCTTCGGCTCAGGTCATGATCCTGGAGTCCCTGGATCGAGTCCCACATCAGGCTCCCTGCTCGGCAGGGAGTCTGCTTCTCCCTCTGACCCTCCCCCCTCTCATGTGCTCTCTCTCTCAAATAAATAAATAAAATCTTTAAAAAAAAAATCTGTGACCTCTTGACATGCTCTTGTGGGCACAGAAAACCAATCTTTGCCCGTGAGCAGCGAGAAGGTGCTTACGGAACTGAGAGATGATGCCAGATTCTGTCCTTGGGGAGCAGGGACAATAGAGAGGTGTTGGCGCCCTTATTAAAAAATGGCCTTCCGGGGCGAGTCTCAGGGGCCTCCCGCACACCTCAAGTGAAGCCCGCTTGCAGGCCCGCGGCTCTGGTGCACACAGGCGAGGTCTCGGGAAAGGAGGGAAATAAAGAGAACGAGCATCCACAGGTACCCTTGCCTTTCATGGTGGCAGCAGGGCAGTGAAGGCGCTGAAGGCCACAGGCTCAGGACGCGGTCACAAGCCCTGGATGGCCTGTTGCCCAAACAGGCTGCGGTGTTGTGCCTCACGGGCCGAGGCTCCAGGCGCAGGCGGGGGCAACACCGCACCTACCTTCTCCTCTTCCTCCTTCCTTTCCCTTACGTGCTTCTTGGTCTTCCTTCGCCCTTTCTTCAGGACTCTTCTGTAGAGGAGAAGGTCAGGCCCACTTGGGGCAGTTTGTGGGTTTGGCTTTGCCCGAGGCTTCCCTCCCCAGACTGAGCCTTGGAAGCTGGATAAACTCTGGATAATACAGAGAAGACTCCTGACGCTGGTAGAGGGTGAGGAAATAAGGAGGTGAGGTCTGCATCCTTCCAGACTCTGACGTTCTAGTTATCTACTTGTTTATCAACCTGCGGGATGGTATTTCATCAAACTATGGTGGAGATGAGTGTTTTCTGCTTTGTCTTTCCTGCTACATTTACCTGGCCACCCTGATTTGCCTCCTTAACTTTTGAAACCTTCCCCTTGCCTGTCCAAGATGGGTTCAGTGGTTGCCATCCCAGCTCTCAGAGCTTATATAATCTCAAGAAAAAGTAGGGAGAGATTGCCAGAGAAGAAAGGGAGAAGGATTTAGGGGAGATGCTGAGTTGAAACATGGTATAAAGGGCTGGGGATGAGGGTAAAGGAGGGAGAGAGGAAAAAATGTCCTCGAGGCTCGGGCGTGGAGGAGTTGGGGAGATAATGTCTGGAGAGGTTGTTGGGTGTGAGAAACTGGGGAGAAGAGGCACGAGTACTTGGGGATGACTAACTGGTGGCCCTCTCAGATTTCCTGAGAAACACAAATAAGAAGAGATCTTTAAAAATTTTCATTTAGAAGCTGGACCATGCTTATTTGCATATGACTATGCAGACTGGCCAGGGAGGCCCCTGAATATATGAAGGTTACAAAAAATTCATTAGCTCTACTGTGCTCAAGTCTGTGCCAGGTGCCCGGGGAGCAAAAATAAGAACTGATCCATGCCCTGGAGGAATTTTTGGAATTCATTCGTTCTAAGAGGCTATGAGTCCAAGATTCTAAGATTTCAGAATTCCATTTTGCTGAAATTCTCCAAAATTCCCCCAGCTGGGCTGGGTAGTACATTTCTAGCACTTAGAGCCAGGGAGCAGAATTTCTGGGAGAAAGCACTCTGCATCCCCTCTTCTCTCTCTTAGGATGAGTCTGGGCTCTGCAGAGGTTCTGACACCAAAGTCCAGTTGCCTTCAGGAGGGTCCCTGTCACTGACAGAGTGAATAAATGTTCCCAGAACGGAAAACTCACTGCGGTCGACCCATTGCTCTGGCTCCATTTCTGATCTTTGTCCCAACCCCGTCTTCACTCTCCACTGCTTCTCTGCGAGCCCTTGGCCACCAGCACAATGCTTGAAATCTACTGCCCACACCAACCTTGACCTAAATCCATAGAGAGCTAAGTAAACTCTTCACCTTGGGTCCTGTTTAGAGTTTCTGTTGAAGGATAATAGTTTAACTAAGTCTCAGTATCTTGATGAGAAATGGTTGTTCAGAGAAAATATTGACAGGTTTTGTCCCCATTAGAAGGCTTCCATGTATATAATTGGCCAACGCTCACTCGTGAGTCTTAATCTCTTAGGGACCAGCCAAAGTGCAGAGATCTCAGCAGATGGGCAGACAGGACCTAAATAAGTGGGTGTGTCAGCTGTCTCTTTGGGCTCCACTTTCCCTTTCCATTTCTCTGAAGTTTTCCCTCACCTGTCAATATTTTGGTTGATATTACAAACAGGTGTATCCAACACTGGTCTGCTTTGGACTGTCATTTGCTAGAAGCAATGGCCTTAGCCTCTGTAATTCTGTTGGCCATTGATAATGACAACAGGCAGCCCTGATACCTGATTATCACTTTATGGTTGGCACAGCAGTTCACTGGCATTAACTCAACTTGACCCCCATGAAGCAGGAGACATTGTCACCTGGTATTCAGGAGCATAGATTTTGGGGTTGGAGAGACCTGAGACCAAACCCCGGCTTGACTATTGGCTGGCGGTGGGATCCAGAGCAAGCTGTTTAACCTCCTCACCAGCCTTTAGGGCTTGGGGGATTAGATATTAACCTGCTGCCTTGTGCATGGTTGATGCTCAACATACAGGAAATTCCTAGCTCATTGTTTCTGTTTTACAGGTGAGGGAGAAAAACTAAAGGACTTGCCCAAAGTCACACACTCCCAGTTCGGGGTTCTTTCCTCCCCATGAGGCTACCTGACGTTCCTCCCTGGAGACGGGCACCAGTGTATCCTGACGTTGAAATCCCGCTCAAGGGATGAGGTCAAGACTCACCCATGCTTTGGGGGGGTTATCTTTCCACGTTCCCCAGTGGGATGAAATGCATGAGGTGATGCATAGATTTCGCTTTCCCAGCCCCTGGCCAGTGGTTTAGTTTATCCCCATCTCCTGTCAGCTGACCAAGGCCAGCCAGTGCTTAGTGGGGATCCCGTCCCTTATGCCATGAATGGAAGCGAGTTCTCTTGCTTCCCTGTTCTGCTCCTTCTATCTCCGCCCACACCTACAAAGTGCAAACATTAAGAACAAATATTTGAGAGGATGCTTGCTCACAGCACTGGATGGTTTCAAGTGTTGGGAGTAATTATTACCAAATCCGTTTCTGTTACAATTTCCTTCTGTCAAACACGTTTTATTGCTGGGTTTATTTTCTTCACACACAGCCCCCCTTTATCAGATTTAGCGGCTATCCAGGTGTTCACAAGGGCTTAGCTTTCCGCCCCGGCTGCCAACGTGCTCTTCTGTTCAAGGAACTGAAGCAGAACGAGGCAGGAGGAAACCAGCGATGTTTGGACAAGGGGAGGTTTTCATGTAGCTTTTTTTTTTTCTTTAAGACTTTATCCATTTATTTGAGAGAGAAAGAGAGCGTGAGAGAGAGAGAGAGCATGAGCAAGGAGAGGAAGAAACAGACTCCCCTGTGGAGCAAGGAGCCCTGACGCGGGGCTCGATCCCAAGACCCCGAGATCATGACCTGAGCCGAAGGCAGATGCTTAACAACTGAGCCACCCAGGCGTTTTTTTTTTTTAAAACAGGCTGGACTCCTCTTGGGGGATGGGAAGCCTTAAAAGCCAGGTGTTCTGGCTGAAAGCAGTTTGGGAAACTTCAGGTATGTTTGCCACTGGTTAGGAAAAGGCTGGGCAAGCGCTCCTTCAGCCCTACACACGGTGGTGGTACCTGCAAATCAGGCTTCCATCTTTACAAAACCTAGCTCAAACCGGGGGGCTCTTCACGTGCCCAATATGTTTTACACTGTACAAATGGGCTTCTGGAAAATAGTTCCTGCAATCCTGAACTATTTATTTATTTATTTTTTTAGAGAGGGAGGTGGGGAGGGGCAGAGGAAGAGAATCTTAAGCAGACTCCACGCCCAGTGTGAAGCCCCACGCCCGGCTCGATTCCACAACGTGAGATCATGATTTTGGTTTTGGCTCAGGCCGAAACCAAAAGTTGGACGCTTAACCGACTGAGCCACCCAGGCGCCCCCATCCTGAACTATTTTTATTTTTTTCCTGAACTATTTCTAAAGAAAACTATTTTTTATCTCCTTTTTTTTCTCTTCATAAAGCAAGACATACTTACTGCAGAAAGTGGGAATGTAAACAGATAGAGGAGAATTAAAAGCTACGTGGCCCTGTCCTCCAGAAAAAAAACAAAACAAAAACTGGAAACATGCCCAAACTGTTTCTCCTCATCTGGGCTTTTATTACACACACACACACACGAAACAAAAAACGGGCAAAGTTGAGAATTTTAACAAGCACAGCGCTCAGCCACATTCTGGTGCGTTCGTGCACCTGAGGGCTGATGCACACCTTGAATGGGATTTTTTGGCATGAGGGATGGGCATCATTTCTTTCAAAGCACTGTTGGCATGTGCTCACTTAAATATATTTTCTCTCCTGCTTGACCTTGGCAAGGCCAGGGTCACAGTCAGTGGGAAAGAGGAAGATAAAAGGGCCGCGAGGTAGGAGAGTTAGGAAAGGCCCCTCACGTCTCAGTGAAGAAGCACCTGTCCCTCATCTTCTGCGGAAAGAAGCCCCACTTAGGACGCTTCAGGTGAGCCTGGAGAGGCTCAAGTACTGGCTTCCACCTGCCCTGAGCCTCCAGCGCGTGCAGCAGCTGTAAGTGCTCACAGCTGGAATACCGGTCCTGAGGTGACTAAGAACAGTTCATTAATTAATGACCATCGAATGGGGTTTATAATGCCCCGGGATGGCGCATGCTAGAGTAGGAGGCTTCTCACCCGGTATAATTGAGACCTGCAGTTGGAGGTTAATCAGAACATCAGTTCAAGTGGGGAATTGGCTGGAGGGGTCAGACAGACAGCACCCTAAATGCTGCTGAGAATGTTCGGAATGCCATGGGCAGCCATCACTGTGAGCCTGAGGGTGCGAGTTAATTGGGTGGGCTGGGCGAGGTGGGTCAGTGACCGGAGTTTTTTAGTGTATTATTATCCTCATTTGATAGATGAGGAGACTGATGTCCAGAAAATGTAAATGGACTCTTAAGCTCAAATACACCTTTCCATTTTAATTTAGCTCTTATTGTCACAGCGATCTCTTCTTTTGTATGGTTTCTTTCCTTCTTTCTTTCTTCCTGAAATAGGGGAAGGAAGAGACCTGTCATATATAAGTGCCTACAGCGTGCCTGGCACTTTGGACGTTACATTTCCAATTCTCACATCAGTACTAAATTTGGGCCATATTATCTCCATTCGCTGGTGAAGAAACAGAAAGAGACATTCTGTGACATGGCCAAGGTCCCACATTTGGATAAGTGTATGAGTTTCCTAATTGCTGCTATAATAAATTACCACAAATGTGGTGGCTTAAAACAACATAAATTTATGATCTTACAGTTATGTAGCTCAGAGGTACAACACAGGTGTAAAGTGAAGGTGTTGGCAGGGCTGCATCCCTTCCTGGAGGCTCTAGGGGAGATCTGCTTCCTTGCTTTCCCAGCATCTGGAGGCCACCTTGGTTCATGGTCTCCTTCCTCCATCTTCAAAGCCAGAAATGTGGCATCTGGCTGACCCCTTTCCGGGTTCTCATGTTTTTCTCTGACCACAGCTGGGAAAGGTTCTCTATTTAAGGACTCATGTGACTAGATTTGGGCCCACCCAGATAATCGGAGATAATCTCCAATCTTAAAGTTCCTCACCTTAATCACATTTTCAAGTCCCATTTGCTGTACAAAGTAACATACTCACAGCTTGTGGGGATCAGGATGTGGACATCTTTTGGAAGGTATTATTTCGTCTATCATCATGGTAAGAGAAGGAGTTGGGACTAAAAGTGGGCTGTGTCCATGTTAAAATTTATTATACAAATACAGTCCTCGGGCACTGTGGTATGGAAGGAGAAACAGACACATAAATTGATTGAACATAATAGATTCCAGAAATAGACTCACACAAGTATGGCCAATTGATTTTTGACCAAGGTGCAAAATGGCAGAATAGTCTTTTCTATAAATGGTGTTGATACAATTGGACATCCTTAGGCAAAAAAAAAAAAAAAAAAAAATTTTAACTAAAATTTCATGCCTTTAAAAAAAATTAAAAATGGATCCTGGATCTAAATGTAAAATCATAAAACTTTTAGAAGAAAATCTTTGTAACGTAGGCTAAGCAAAGAGATCTTAGACATGACACCAAAAGCAAAATCCATTAAAGAAAAAAGAATTTGAAAAATTGGATTTCATCAGAATGAAAGGCTTTGCTTTGTGAAAGTCCCTGGTAAGAGATGAAAAGACAAGAGAAGGAGAAGAAATATTTGCAAGTCACATATCTGCTAGAGGACTTGTATCTGAAATGTATAGAGAACTCTCTAAACTCAAAAGTAAGGAAAACAAATCATCCCATTATATATAGCAAAGGACTTGAACAAACATTTCACCAAATGGGGATACAAATATCAAATAGACACATGAATATGTGTTCAACCTAATTTTCCATCATTCAAATGCAAATTAAAATCATAATGAGATATTATGACACACTTACTAGAATGGCTAAAATAAAAAACACTGACAGTATGCCAAGGGATGAGAAGGGTTACAGAGAAAGTGAATCACACACACATTCCTGGTGGGAATGAAAAATGAGACAGCCACTCTGGAAAACAATCTGGCTGTTCCTTATAAAGTTAAATATATATTTACCATCTAAACCAGGAATTACACTGTTGGGTATTTATCCCAGGAAAATGAAAACATATATTCACACAAAAACCTATACACAAACGTTCATAGCAGCTTTATTGGTAATATCCAATAACTGGAAGTCACCTACATATCCTTTAACAGGTGAATGATTATGCAAATGGTTTTAAATCCATACAACAGAATAGTATTCAGCAATGAAAAGAAATGAACTGTTGATCCAGGCAACAGCTTGGATAGATCTCAAGGATATTATGCTGAGCGAAAAAAAAAAAACCAACCACAAGAGTTACATATATTTACCTTATTTAACACTCTTTTGTCATAATTTTGCCATAGACTCCTTTGTCACACTTCTGTCATCATTTGTATGACAAAATTTTAGTGACGGTTGCCAGGGGCTAGGAATGGTACAGGGTGTGATTATAGAAGGAGTGCATGAGGGAGTTTTTTTGTGGTTCTGAATCCTGATTGTGGGGTTGCATGAACCTCTACGTGTGATAAAATGTCATAAATCTATTCGCCAAAAAAAAGTGTATGTAAAAACGAGTGGAATCTGAGTAATAGCTTCATTAGTAATGCACCAATGTCAGTTTTTTGATGACGTGGCTATGTTAGATATTATCATTAAGTTATGTAAGGTATACATGGGAGCTCTGTACTATTTTTACAATTTCTTGTGAATATTAAGTTTTTTTCCCAAAAAAAGTAAGCAAATAAATAAAACTCTAAAATAAAACACCCCGAGTCTTCTCACTGCACACCTGAAATCCATCTACCTGGCAAGTGATGCTCCTCATCCAATGTTCATTATTTGCCTTCGCCATAAAATCTGAACTGAAAAAGGAGAATAAGCCAACATTTTGGCTAAAACAGTCTTTTCCCAAAAGGTTCTGTTGAACGCTAATTCCACAGCCTCTCATGTTATGCAAGAAGAAATATTCTGTGTCCAGGCACATTTGGGAATTCCTGGGTTAACGAAGTTTCTTCATGAAACACTGCTTTGGAGGGCAGGAACATATGTTGTGGATCTCCACGAGGGGGCCACAGAATACAGCAGTTCTCTAACTTTTTGTCTGCAGAAATTATATATATATTTTTTCCCCCTGGGAATCCCAAGAGCCTAGGGATCCACATGCTTGAGAAATACTGAGCTAAAGAATTAATCAGAGAAGAGGAAAGCAAGGAGTATGGTATCATTTTCACTGTGGAAGCAGGTGTTTGGCTTCAGGCACGGGATACTCTCAAGCCTTTTGCCACATAGTGAGTATAGTAACCTAGAGGAGACATGTTGGAAAGAAAGAGGGTCAATCTTCATTGTGTGAAAGGTCTGAGTTTTAGTTTTTGATTCTCCACTTGGAGTAGAGACTTTGGGGAAAATGCTTCCTCCTCTTCTCCACTTTTAGGGTTGGAGGTCCCATTCCCCATCTGACAGTGGAACTAGATGGATAAAGAATGGCTAACAATTCACCCAGGAAGCCAAACATGAGGAAATGCGCCTTTGGGAAAGTGGGATAGAAGGACATAAGGAAGCAGATCTAGGAGGGGAAAGATCTTTTTTTTTTTCTTTCTTTCCCTTCCTTCCTTCCTTCCTTCCTTCCTTCCTTCCTTCCTTCCTTCCTTCCTTTCTTTCTTTCTAGACTTCATCTATTTATTTGACAGAGAGTGAACAGGGAGAGAGAGAGAGAGAGAGCACAAGCAGGGGGAATGGCAGAGGGAGAGGGAGACGGAGAGGGAGAAGCAGACTCCCTGCTGAGCAGGTAGCCCGACACGGGGCTCGATCCTAGGACCCTGGGATCATGACCTGAGACAAAGGCAGACGCCTTACCGACTGAGCCACCCAAGCACCCTCAGGAGGGGCATTTTCTGGTGATTACAGAGTTGGCCATACGGTAAAACCCTGTTTCTCAAGACACCTGCTCATGAGGAATGAAACTTGGGGATGGATGAGACACTTTGAGTAGACCAAAAAAGTCATGCCATATCTCTTCCTTTCTGTGCACTCTTTTATATGGATTGTAACATATCTAGTACATTAGTTATCTCTTACAGCATAACACATTACCCTCAAACTTAACAGTTAAAACAGCAATAAAATGACTACATTTATCACTGTGAAAATTGAGTAACGTATGAAATTGTTGAATCACTCTGTTGTACACCTGAAGCTAATATAACATTGTATGTCAATGATACTTCAATAATAAATTTTAAAAAATTGGTCAAACAAAGCAGTAATAAGATTTATTACCTCACACAGTGTCTATTGGTAAAAAAATTTAGGAGTGACCTAAGTCATTCTGGGTCATGGCCCCTCATGATGCTATAGTCTTCTGAAGTTTTGTTTGGGGCTGGAGAATCTGATTCCAAGATGGCTCACTAATATAGCTGGCTGGGTGTTGGCAAGAAATCTGAGTTCCTCACCATGAGGACCTCTCATAAGGCTGCTTGAGTATTCTTACTTCATGGCTGCTGGCTTCTTCCAGAACAAGTGACCCAAGAGAGAGCAAGGTGGAAGCTGCAGTGTCTTTTATGATGTAGTCTTGGATGTCACATGCCATCATTTCTGCAATGTCCAGTTGATTATACACATCAGCCCTATTCAGCTCTATTCAGTGTGGGAGGGAAGCAGACATGGCTTGAATTCCAGCATGAAGGAATCGTTAGGGGCCATCTTGAAGGTTGGCTATAAAAACCTATAAAAGAAAGAAATTATTGAATGAATATCCTTAAACGGATGGTAAGTGTTCTTGAATGGTGCATGACCATTTTCTGGAGGCGGTACCTCTCATCCTTTCCAAAGAAGAGGCATAATTCTGGGATCACAATTTGCCCATTCTTTCAACAGATATTTATTGAACACCTACTGTGTGTCATCAGTTTGCTAGGGACCTTTGCAAAGGGAGCCCTGCTAGAGAAGCATATCCCATGAGCAAAGTCAGCACTTGTCAGATGTTCAAGCTCAGGCAGAAGTACTGCATTGATTCTTGCCCCAACCTATATATTTGCCATTCATCCTAATCATTCTTTTAAGTAGGTGCCTCAAAGAATTGCACCAGCCTGAATAGCACTTCTACCCTTTGTTTGTTTGTTGGATAATGACTTCATTCCACGTGCTCTGCTTAAACGGATTGACTCTCTTCTCCCTCCTCTCTCTCTCTCGTCATAATTCTTTCTGTTCCCATTTCAGTTGGAGACAGGTGCCCTCCAAACCACACTCCCCACATTTATCAAAGCTAAATAGCTTTCTGCTGCCTTCTCCCATATTTTTTAAAAGCAAGCTCCTCTTACCTTACTCAGAGAGCCTAACCTGAACAGGAAACTTGATTAATGCACACTTTATCTCTTCCCTCAGGTTATTTATGTCTCCGTCAAAATTCTTGGTTGCCAGCAAGAAACGGACCCTGGCCACCTTCAGCATAAAGGAATTTATTAGAAGGACATTTGAGTTCTCAGAATTGATGGGTGGCTTAAAAACCAAGCTTAGGAAATGAATGAGAACCAAGGGGCAGGGGCAATGTGGTCAGTGTGCCAGTGTGGCTGAGGTGATAATGCACCTCTATTTGCTCCTTCTGCCCTTGCTTCACCCGCTGAAGGCTCAAAACCCTGGGAAATAGCATTCATTTGGCGTGGCCAAAGTCAATCCTGGACCCAGGCTCCAGGGATGGGGAGAAACAAGAGTTTATCCATTTTGTAAAAAAAAAAAAAAAGTATATATTTCTACACATTCCCTAATTTTCTAAATGGCTCTGGTTGATTTGTCACCCTGCCATTCAAACTGAAGCTCTCCGTTGCTCAATGAGGAGTCAATTACTCCACAGTCCTTAGGATCCACCCAAGCCTTGTATTTTCCATAAATGAGCCCTCCAAATTGGCAAACACTCTCGGGAAGTGTTTCAATTGGATATTCTGTTAATTTACCAATAATCATCTCCTAATGTCATTTATTACAGAAAATTAGATGAATGTAGCATAAGCAGAAAAATATTGATTGCTGCCCTCTGAATTTTTAATATGAATATTTGATTTATAAATTAATTCTTCATTTCATTAATTAGAGTAGTGAGGCAATCTCCTGACCCAAGCTATGGTGCTGAGGATTATTGTGACTTTCTCATCAGCAATTTTAGGCAATGACTCATTCAAATGAATTTCTTTCCTGGTCCAGGTTTTGTGTCCTGCTCCAGCAAGGAGCCTCATGCTTGCTTGGGTCTGTGGTTACCTTCTTATGGTCCTCCCTGGTCCTTTGTTCTTGATCTGTTTGCCTATTTTGGCCAACTTTTTTCTGAGCATCTTCCACAGGTGGTTGGCCTAGTTGACCTCTACTTTGCCTCAGGATCCTATAACCTCATTTAGAAAAGCATTTGGTTCTAGTTGGCTCAAAGTGCCTCTAATTGTCCAAATATTTGTCCCCAAAACCTAGCCACAGCAAGGCATGTAGCAGAGGCACCACTACTTACAGAATGACTGAAAGAATGAGAAAGTGAACAAATGCTTTCTGTTTTTCAAGGATCCTCCACAGTGAGTATCCTGTTCCATGTTTTAAAACAGCCCCAGAAGTGGAGAAAATTTAGCTTGGTTGATTAGAAGCTCAGGTCCTAGAGTTAGACAGATCCCTTTCTTTGCTATATACTAGTTACGTGATGCAAGGCAAGTAAACTTACCTCTCTGACCCTCTGTTTCTTCATCAATAAAATGGGAATAATCACATTCTCTACCTCATTAGGTTTATTTTGTTTTTTCCTTGTGCAGAGGGTAAGACCAACCTTCCACAACCCGAAATTGGTTCAGATGTTGAGACTGATGATGTCACAGATGCATCAAAAGGGTATGGAAATATTTATTGCATCATGAGACATTCTGGGGGGAGGGCAGGACAAGCTCCTAAATTGGTCTAAAAATGGCTGAAAGGGGCAGTGCCTCTTCTGGCTCTCCCTGTGGTCAGTGGGTGGGGCTGGGGTAAGAGTTTCCATAAATGGGGAGGAGTTTGCATGGCTTGAATTTCCCCACTGGACCAAGGGAAGGAGTGTCTGAGCTTTTACTGGCTTACCCAGGTGTGGAGCAAAGAGAAGTTGTTATGATGGGGGCCTGAGAGCTGTCAGTGGACAGACATAAAAAATGGAGTCAGACTCTCTATTACGGGATTGTTGTGAGAAAATAGCTGCTTAAAGCACTGAGCACAGTGTAGGGCTAAGTAAGTATTTAATAAATGGATTATGAATGCAATGATTGGTTTAATCCTTTTAGAAGCTTTTGCATCTACTATCTCTTTTCCTCTTTATAACAACCCAAGAAATCGAGAGACCCAGTCAGAAGTAGATCTGGTACAAAGGTCAACAAATGGTAGCTGCTGACCTCACTATCTCCATTCCCATGATCTTTGCCTGCCTTACCACCATCACCATCACCGTCACCATCACTACCATCACCATCACCATCATTACCGTCAACATTGCC